>NC_056731.1:1170565181-1170888435 GCF_019279795.1 Protopterus annectens
TTGATAGTAAATATACAATCTGGCTGTTCTGACTTGTTATATATGTTTTCGAAAAGGAATTACATTGCATTGCTGTTTTAATTGTTGATTAGTAATTAAGTATAGTGACGTGAGAGTATATATAAACAGTGATTTAATTAATTTGTAATGTCTGAAGAAGTTGCTCACACTTTGAGCGACGAAAAGCGCTTTACTCTAAATAAACTGCCTGTTTTTCTAGTCTTCCGTGACATTCTTGGACTCCTTTTTTGTTGGATTTAGTCTGTTCATCGTATCCAGTTTACCCAAAGGTTTCAGCATTAACAACAAAATCCCACACTTAACCAACAGCTTCTATCTTCCTCCATTTCACAAATGCAGCATTTGACTAACACTGCACTCAGTAATACATGCACTCAGTGACTTTACCAGTTTGTGTGTGTGTGAATGTGTGTGTGTATGTGTGTGTTTGTGTGTATGTGTGTGTTTATGTATGTTGTATGTGATTGTGGTTCAGCAGTGTAAGGGAATTTGCCCTTACCCAGCTGTGTGATCTCAGAGTTAGTATTTATAATTAGCAGGGGGTGTGGTGGTGAAGGGGGGCTTATCCACCCTGCAAAAAAGTTTTTGTTCAGTTTTTATTTTATTTGTTTTTCTTTTTTGCATTTTTGGTCACTTTAGATTTGCTAATGAATGTTCCCTCTTGTGAATGTTCAATATTTGTTAAGGCAGACACATAACCTCATACACACACACACACACGTGCGCGCGCGCACGTGTGTGTGTGTGTGTGTGTGTATACAGTTTATTATGTGTTTGTAGGTATGTCAGTGGAATTTCTGGATTTTGAAAACTGGAGAAGTTTATTAGCAAATAAGAGAAAGAGAAAATGTATAAAAAAGTAATGGGACATTGGTTAAACTAAACTTAGATATAATTAGAGGTAACACATATCCATTGTAAAATTGAAATATCATTTATTAAAGTTCAAACCGCAGAAAACAGAAATGGAATGCATGGGTATGTCTCTGTCTATATTTATCATTTTTTGTAGCAGTGATAAATTTGAATATATGCCTTTGAAATAGATACATCTATCAGGAAAACAGCATTTCTGTCCTTACACTCCAGCAAAATAATCCTGATATAATGAATTATAAGATGATGCAGTAATAAAAGTAAGCAGCATGTTAAGTTTTACTGGAAAATGCCGTTTGTCAAATCAGAGGAAACAAGTGTTATCAGACTTAATATCAATAGAAGAACGTGAGAATGTATAAGAAAAAAATGGAAGCAAATGCCAGCCATTGAAGCAGTTTTTGGTTGTCATTAATGCATGCCTTATTCACACACAAATTAGGTATTGTTCTATAGCTTGTACAATGGTAATTGACATTTGTCTTTTTTTTTATTTTTTCCACTCATTGATTAACTCCCTTTGTATTCTGCTCAAGTAATTTAAAATGCATTACGGTAGATATATTTTGTTATGCATACACTGACTATAAATGATAACACCGACAACTAATACTTCATAGGTTCATAGGTTAGTACTAGGCTCTCTGTCCTCTTAGACCATTTTAAGCCTTACCAAATTTTATAACCCAATGGTAAGAATCAATCTTTGTATCTTGTGTTTATGAGGTAAACACCTTAACCATTATGCCAACCCTTAAAATAAGTAGCTTACTAAAGCGAACAATTAATCTTTTTATTATGTTTTGTGCAAAGAAATCATCCAAGTCTCAGAGAAACTTTGCTGGCACTATGATGTGTAAGTGAATGAACTTTTAATAACGGTGAAAAAGTCAGTTTCACAGAACCTCAAAAGATTGTTATAGGACTGAAATGAGCTTCCTTCCATAATCTGGGTTGATGTGGATTATGATTTCATTTCCTTTAATAAAGACTTGAGATGCTCAGTTAAATGAGATCTGACTGTATTATTTCCAAACTATAGTTTGTATATAATAGGTTTCTTTCTTACCAGAGAAATCCTATTTTTTTTATTTTAGCGGCATTCCTTACGGGAAAAACGATTGTGCTTTATTATCTTTGTATAACACATTAGCAGGTTAGGACAATTATCTTTCAATTCTGTATTTTTGCAGTTATTGGTTTAAATAATTTAAATATATAAACCAGCGAGTAGGGCCAAGCTGTACTGTTGCAAACTTTATAAAAGAGAACGAAATGTACTTCTGCCTTGTCAAACCTGAGATAAAGCAGGAGAAACATTGCACAGATAAACAGAATCAGATAATTTGAGGTTTAATTCATTCATAACTTTGTAATTGATTTATGGCTTGAGGCTTGATGTTTTCTGCTTTATTAAGACAGTGTATTGCATTTCGTCAGACCTGTATAATATAAGTCATTGGTATCTAACGGATCATATCAGCTGTTACAATCTATGTAACATAAAGGGCTGATTCTGAATGTTATAAGCTTCATAAAATTATAGTCAGAGAAAAAGCAGCTATTTAGTACAATGATTACATTTCCTGATACAGAGCCACTGTGCCTGAAAACATACGCTCTACATCTTCCTCGTCCATCCAAAGAAAAAAAATGACAAAGGTGTTTGGTATAAAAGACCTGGAACTTAATTACTGCATGGTTTGACTTAATCAGATGCATTTCGTATATGTTATATAGGTACCGTAATGTATTCTCATATTAAAAAATTACTCTGCATTGCACATATAACATGCATTCATAACTCAGGGCAAACCAAGCAGCCTATACTAAAAAGAAATTTCTCAAACCCAGCAACCTTTACTAAAAGGAGGTTTCTATCAGTAATTATATATTATGAGTCATAATCAGTACATTTCTTTGTACTGAAACATTGAAAAAAAAAACAAAGTAAGTTGTCATTGCTCAGTGTAACAGAATAACATAATATTTGAAATCTTGCACATTGCAAAAGAAGATTAATTATTGTTTATTTTACCTAGTTTAGTTTCTCTTTTGCTTTAATGAAATGATAGCAGAGGGAGGAGCAGTTGTACAGCAATTAGTGTTACAGCCTTACAATAGAAGAGTCATGTGTTGGATCCTGGTTTCTGGTTAATGTCAATACAGAATCCATCTCTGCCTTTCTTTTCTTTGGCCTTGTGGATTTTCTCAAGGCATTGTGGTTTTCTCGAACTTCATAAAACATGCTTTTGACTGGATAATTTAAAACATTTTTATATATTGTATTTTCCCATAAGGATTGATTTTTTTACCTTAGTGAATTATAAGCCATCTTAAGTAGACTTTTGTTCACAGTAGCATACCACCATAATAATAATATTTTTACCTTTATTTTGTTTTGTCACATGAACATAATTATGAGCTGGGCAAAATTAAAATCTGTATCACAGTTCATAAACAGCATTACATAAAATTGCAGTAAGTACTAAGTCAGTGCACAATCATACCTACTGCATGGGCAAGGCAGTATTGTTCACTGCCTTCAACAAAAGACAGAATTCATAAAGAAATGTTACTCATCAGCATATAGCAAATTGCAGCCTAAGTTAATGTTCTAACATCTTCATAATCACAGAAATGAATACTAGTGTATTATAAACCTTTAACAATCACCAGCATGCAAATCATAGAACAGGATGTAGAGTCAATCAATTGACAGCTGTTCCTTTGACAGCTGACAGATCAGAAAAATGAACACCTTTGGTGACAGTGTTTCTCTTTTCTCCACTGCAGTGCAAGATAGAATGGAGGAGGGTGGGGGCCTGACCACATCAAGGTGTGCAGAGGGGCTTGCCCCCCCCCCCCCTGTAAAAAAATGTTTTTGTGGATTGTAGAACTGTGTTTTGGCAGAATTTATTTTAATCTATAGGTGGTTGAAGAAATGTCAATACATTGACATGGACCTGAAATATCAGTATCATGCATGATGACCCTTACCAACAACAGACACTGCTCACTACTGAAATGTTGGCACTTGAAATACCGAGTGACAAAAAGCCCCCTCCACCCAAAAAGACTGAAAACCTGGAAAAGAGTGAATTTCAAAAATTGCTCTTCCCCTTAAAACTTCTTTTTGCAAGTGGGGACAAGCCCTCTCTGCACTTCATATGTGGGGAACAAGCCCTCACACCCCCTGAATTTATATCTACTAACTCAGAGATTTCTATGCTTTGGAGAAAAGGGAATATTCTGAGAGTTGGCATATCAAACTTAGTGTATGTAATCTGATCTTTTGGCCATTCAGTCTCCACATTCTAGGATTCGCTGTAGAGAGTCCTGGCATTTTAAATGGTTACCAGCAGACTGTTTTGCAATGCATGGGTCACACCCTATACATACTATAGTATCTATATAGATGAATTGGGATACCTGGTGGGGGATGGTCACACTCCGTACATTCTATATTATCTGTGCAGAGGGATGGATACACCTGGTCAGGGGATGTCACACTTTGTGCATACTATGCTACCTATACAGAAGGATGAATGTATATGGAGCTAGAGGGCACCACATACACCTCCAGACATGTCATTATTACCATTGCTACTTTGACAACTAGAAACGATCCAGGCCAAGTGGCCCAATGACTGTGATATCACAGGCATTACTGAGCCGTATATTCCAGTCTTATCCCCTGCTGACTGAAGCTCTGTATTGAGATATACATTCATATGAGCCACACTCTGATTCAGTGAATACTAGCAGTGTACAGATTCCATATGGTTTTCATTCTGCCAGGATGGCACACATGAAAAGGCAAGAAATGTGGAAACAGCATAAATATAGTTGCAAGTATAGAAAACATCTGGAAGAACCTCATGTTGATCAGGAACGAACACAGGAATGGTTAAGGAGAGACAAATTTAAACCAAGAGATGAAATGTTAATATTGGCGGCCCAAGATAGTGAGTTGCTTACATGTTAGTTTATAAAGTCCATTGAACATGTGGGAGAAACAGACAAATGTAGGTTTTGTAAAACCAAATTGGAAACAGTTGCACATCTCATTGCTGGTTGCGACATACTAATGGCAGAAGGACTGTATACTGAAAGGCATAATAATGTGGCGAGACTGTTGCACTGGGGATTGTGCAAACATTATGGTATTGAATTGGCTGAAAAATACTGGAAATAAGAGCCACAAAGCATCATAGAAAATGAAGAAGTCTACATCACATGGGCTCATCCATTACCAACAGTTCAAAAGATAGATGCTAGAAAACCGGATATAGTGGTCCAAGAAAAGAAGACAAGAGTAGCACTGATCATTGAAATCGCCCACCCAGTGACTACAGTCTCTTGCATACAGACAGACACAAAGTCATAAAATATCAGGATCTGCAGGCAGAAATGAGAGCAATGTGGAAGAAAGATACCCAGACAGTTCCAATATTAGTAAGAGCAATGGGTCTTATAAAAAAGAATTTACAATTGTATTTAGATATGTTACCAATACATGTAACACCATACAAATTGCAGAAGGAGTCATTACTGGGCACATTGCGGGTGCTGTGAAGAGCACTTTTGGCAGACATCAAAGATTGAAACAATACTAATTTCATGAACTTTTATCATACTTTGACTTAGGAATGGGGTCCATTCCCATCATCATATTAGAAACCCAAAAGACCTGGAGAAATTAAAAAAGAGGTGGACTATACTAGCTCTAGAACTAATTTTCTATATCTGTTTTAAATGGAAGTTAGTAAAGCACTATGTTCCTCTAATAGCTGTATTGCTTAGACATATTTGCCAGTCTATTACTGATATTTTAGAAATGCTAAACAATATAATGGCTTTTTTGAACTGATGACCATTGTAGTCTGTACATTACCTGTGCTACTTGCTCCTGCATAAAAACTGTTGCTGTTATACTTGATTTTGAAAATAATGGCTCTATATTGAAATGGTGGCACTCATAAAAATGAATGGTGACACACCAAAAAAATATATATATCAAATATGGCTCTAACCATTTAAACTTGTTTTTGGAAGGGGGCAGCCCCCACACCTCTTGAACTTATATATATATATATATATATATATATATATATATATATATATATATATATATATATATATATATATAGAGAGAGAGAGAGAGAGAGATTTCTCAACTCCAGCATAACAATATTCCCAGAAATGGCCATCTTGGACTTGGGTATATGCAAGTCCATTTTTTTGGCCATTCAGTCTTCATGTGTGTGGGGTCATTTACTGCACTGTTATAACTTGTTGATACTTGTAAACCTCTGCTATCTTTAAAAAAACAAAAAAACAAAAAATCTTGCTTTTTTTCCACTTTTCTGAGATTTAAAAAAGTTCAGTTACAGGCTTGCTGTTCTGAACTGTTAGTAAGTTTTTTGGAGGCCATTTTTTGCTTGGGCTAAAGGGAAGTCTCTCTGTTCATCAGTGGCAGTGATAAACATTGAGCAGCCTGCCTGCCCCTGTGGGAGTGGTTACTGCCTTGAAACTGTAGTTTTATTGGCCATTTTGGGTCAATTCCAAACTCCTTGATCTTCCTCTCTTAAAACCCTATTTTGCGTGTTTTTGCACGTTTTTGTGCATAGCGCAACAACGGGCAGTGCCATCTAATTGGGTTTAAACTATTCCTGGCTCCACGAAGTCTGCTCTTCACTTTTTCCCTTATAACTGCTCTATCTCTCAAATTAAACACCATATTCTCATTCTAAGGCCCTTCACTGGTCCAAATAAGTAAACTTACAAGTTAGCACTATTAAACCATAAGCACTACTTACTCTTATACTCTCTACGATTACCTTGACCCCTATTGGTCCGTCTTAATTCAGTTTCCCTATATTACTCTAGCATGTCCAAAGGTCAGTCAATGGTTTCCTCTCCATTCCAGCTGGTGAATCTGGGAATTTTGAGGCAATGTTACAACTGTCTCATGTACATGGACAACCCTCTCCTCCTCCAAACAGGTTCAAATATATGTGAGAGATGCAACCATATAGCCAAACTGGAGGCTGAGCTCTCTAATCTCAAAACTGGTGAAAGCAGTCAGGAGGAGAAGGTAACCTCACACAACACAATTCCTGTATCACATAGTCAAACCACATCAGCGAACCAAACACATAAATACACAAAAACATACTCAGAGGCTCTAAATAAAAATCTACCTAAGCAACAGAGACATCCAAGCAAACGCTATCCCAAAACAAAACACGCACAACACATAGCCCACAAAGTCAGTGTGCCAAGCAGCCACAGCCCTTAAGGCTGAATAACACACCTGATACTCTTGTAATAGGTGACTCTATTGTCAGACACACTGACGTCCCGCTCACCAGGCTGAACAAAGAGAAGGTCACAGTGAGCTGCCTGTCAGGTGCTAGGATCCGCCACATAATGCAAGCACTCAGGTCACTCCAAAGCAAATACAAATATGACTCAGTCATCGTACATGCTGGTGTGAATGACCTGAGATGTACCTCCCTGGACTACATGAAAAGAGACATAGAGGAGCTCTCTGATCATGTAGCCCAAGCCGGTATGACCCTGACCTTGAGCAGCATCTTACCCTCACCTAGAATGATATCACAGTACAAAGACAAAATGATTGATTTTAACAATTGGCTAAAATTTTGGTGTCATTCAAAGGGGATCCAGTGTCTGTCAGCCTGGGATGACATGCTCGACAAGCCACGTTGTTTCACTAGGGACGGCTTGCACCTGTCACCACTGGGCTTTCGGATATTGGCAAAGGCTCTTGCCACCCCCATAGTGCCTTTTTTAAGCAAGGCTCAAAAGTCAAACCCACCTCCATAGACAGCACAAGGAACAAGAAACTAAGGGTAATGCTGCTAAACACCAGAAGTCTTAACCTCAAGATGCATGCACTCGCAGCTCTCCTCAGTATGGAGAACAGCGATATCTGTGCAGTGACAGAAACCTGGTTCAAGGCTCCAGAGAGCACCCCGACACTACCAGGCTATACCTCATATCATGCTTTTCGGCCCCAAAACCCGGACCGAACCACAAAAGGAGGGGGAGTTTCCATATTTATCAAGGATATCCACACCTCCAGCTTAGTGGCATTGCATGAAGTATCGGAGATCATCCATGTGCAACTAACAGTGGGCAAGACTGCTTTTCAGTTTATAGCATCCTACAGACCACCCTCTCAAAGTCAGGAATCCCACTTGGCTTTCCTGAAAACATTGGAGAACATGAAGATCTCTCCGAACACCATTATATTGGGTGACTTCAACTACCCAAACATAGACTGGGAGCACTACTCAAGCCCCAGCACCTTAGCCCAAAGGTTCCTGGAAATTATAAACTCAAATTCTATGGAACAACTAGTCACCACTCCCACAAGAGGGGATAACATACTAGACCTGATCATTACCAACATGGGTACTCTATGCTCCATACCAGAAGTATATCCCTCATTGGTAAGATCAGACCATAAATTAATTTTACTGGATATCCACATCCCGACCCCACCCCCAACCCAGAAAACCACAGTGAAAAACTTCTCAAAAGCGAACTTTTCACTTCTCAAAACCGAAGTTGAATCCTTCAAGGCCCCAGGGCCAGTGGAAACTACGGCCCAAACTGCAGAATCCTATATAAACGCATTCTACGGGCATCTCCAGGAATGCATGGATCATGCTATCCCAAACAAAACCAAGACCCAATCATCCAAAGGCAGGCACCCAGTCTGGTGGACCCCAGCCATAAATAAACTGCACAACAGAAGGAGGAATCTACTACATGATAGAGCAAAATCCCTAATAGGGAAGGCAGCTCTGATCAGTACTAGCAAAAAATTACGATCCCTCATAAAATCCTCCAAGGCCAGCTTCGAGAGAAAAATTGCACAGGACACTAAAGACAATCATAAGGCTTTTTTCTGTTATGTTAGGAACCTGGGATGCAACTCCCAGACTTGTTCTGAGTTGATTCTAAACGACAAAAAATACACTGAACCCACAGACATCGCCAATATCCTGGCAGACAGGTTCAGTGCAAACCCCCAAAAGAGCAAGTATCTATCCCGGCAGAGGGCTGCCTCCCAAACATCTCTGATGCTCAGGTGAAGGCTGCCCTCTCCAAAGCAAAAAACACTGCTTCCATGGGACCAGATGGCATCCCGGGTTGTGTCCTACATGAACTCCAAGAAGAACTAACCCCTCAAATAAAACAGCTGTACAATCTCAGCCTCACTACAGGATATGTGCCCACAGAATGGCGTACAGCAACAGTGGTCCCACTCCACAAAGGTGGAGCCTCTACGGACCCTGGAAACTATCGCCCCATAAGCCTGGCTAGCCTAGTCTGCAAGGCTATGGAGAGGATCATCATGGAGCTCATAAACAAAGACATTGGGGACCTACAGACACTAGATCCTACCCAATTCGGCCGTCAAGGGCAGATCCTGCCTTTTGAACCTGGTCGACTTCTTTGAAACAGTCACCAAAGCCATAGATGAAGGGAAGGTAGTCCACACAGCCTATCTGGACCTAGCAAAGGCATTTGACACAATACCCCACTCGGGCATCATAGATAAGCTATCTAGCTTAAATATAAACCCCTATGTCACAAGATGGGTCGCAAACTGGCTCAAAGACAGAACCCACAGAGTGAGAGTTGCTGGAGCCATGTCAGACTCGAAACCGGTCACAAGTGGCATCCCACAAGGTTCTGTCCTGGAACCTCTCTTGTTCAGTATATACTTTTCTGAGGTACAGGCCAACATGGGAGGACTATGGCTCACCAAGTTCGCAGATGACTGCAAACTGAGCGCCATAATCGACTCTCCAGCTGACACAAACATCCTTCAAAAAGGTCTCACAGAGACGGATAACTGGTGCCAGAGCCATGGTCTAAAGCTAAATGCCAAAAAGTGTATAGTCATACCCTTTGGCAAAAACAATGTGCCCACAAATTACCACATAGGCGGTAACCCATTAAGTACAGAGAAAGTAATTAGGGATCTGGGGACCCAAGTTGATAGCAATCTCTCCTTTGGCAACCACATTGCCAAAGTGGTTAGAAAGACCTTCTACATAGCCCACCTCATCATGAAAGGATTCACATCTAGATCAAGAGAGGTAATCGTGCCCCTTTATTCATCCCTCATCAGGCCTATCATAGAATATAATGCCCCTTTTGGGATGTACCTTACCTGACACCTGCAGCAATTAGAAAGACCCCAAAAGTACCTCACCAAGAGGATCAAGGGACTCAAGCAGATGCCATATGCTGCTCGGTTAAAAAAACTCCAGCACTACTCAGTTGCATACCGCCTACTTCGAGGTGATCTATGCCTGACATATAAAGCTATGTCCAATCCAAAATTAATGGACATGCTCCACCTCAGTAAATCTAAATCCCTTAGAGCCACACGCTCGAGGGACTTGAACCTCAGCACAGAAATAAATAGAACTTGCTGGAGGGACAGATTCATAACCCAGAGGCTCCCTTCGCTCTGGAATAGAATTCCAATTCATGTTAGGCAGAGCACCTCACTGAATCTCTTCAAGAAGAATCTTGACGAGTGGATGGGGGATTGTAGGTTTGTCCCGGGGATTACTTCCATGTCACTATTAGACAGAGGCACAGTAAACTAAACCTTAAAAAGGGCTCAGTATACTCAAATCAAGGGGTGGCGTAAGCCAAATAAAATCGGGCTAGGCTTGTAATTGCCCCAGGGCAGATAGCCTAGTATGAACCTATGAACCTATGAACCTATGAACCTATGTTTCAGGACTCGCTGAAGCAGCTTGTAACATTTCAAATAATTACTGAACAAACATGCTGCTTCCTATTGGATAATAGGCAGTTCCTGTGTATTCCATATGGGTTACAGACCAGTCTCTCCTACTCATACCTACTATTACTGACTTTTAGACGTGTCACCCTGTTGTAGCATGATCCTTAATACATTTACGCTATTAACGTCAAACTCATTATATTACTGCATTCCTAAATATTTGATAAAAGCACTGTTGGAAAATACTTAGTCCCCACACCTACTGCTTCCTATGGTAGATTAAGTATATATTGGGCCCATGCTGTAATAAATGTCCAGTCAGCAAAACCACCAAAGATTTACACACAAAAAAAAGGTTTTGCAGATGAATTTATGTACCATACAGGACATACGGCTGGAGTGAGAGACAGCAGAGTTACAGAAATATCTGAACTTTGCATGTATGTCTTGATTTTTGGAGACAGAGTGCAGTGCAGTATGGTTGTACCAGGCTATGCTGACAGCTGTTATGCTGTTATCCATTAATGTGAAGTAGTCTGAGGAGTATGTCCATTATATGTGCACAGCATTGGCAAGCATAATGCAGTGTGTAACAGAGAGTTAATACTGATCTATTCATATTAATAATGCGGAGAGCTGCTATTGATCCATACATATTAATAATGAAATTACTGTGCATACAAGTTAACTTTAACAGTTTAGGGACACAGCAGTGTTAAGTACTAGTAGTTATACTAACCAGTATCTCATACTATTATAATATGTCTTGTCATGCTAATAAAATGTACTAGGAAATGAAATGGTATTGTTAACACATTAGCCAGTCACCTGTAAATGCATGCATAATTGGAGGAAAGGATATATGATTATACAACAGGAGGTATTCAGTACTTGGTGTATCCCCAATAGTGACATACATAAGTAAAATGAAATATATTTAGCATATAGTATATTTAAACAGTTTAGCAACCACATGTGCTTTAAACAAACAGTTTGGCAACTACATATGCAATGAATATTATGAACATGTGTAGAGTAATATGATGCAAATTCCTTAAATATAGCTCTACAAGACTTAGATACATTGGCACATACTATTGGGGTTGGGGATTGGAGCTGACATAATAGTTAAGGTGTTTACCTCATTGATACAATGTTCAGGGTTTGGTTCTCACCTTCATTCATTTTCTGGTTATTGACTCAGTGTTTAGTAGTCCGCAGAATGATTGCTTTGTTTTTACTAATGAAGTATACTGGGTTCTTTTTTACTGGCAAAATGTATTAAGTTAAATGAATAATGTACTCTAGATTTGGTATGTCCTCAACTCCATTGTAATGTGCATGTGAGAGGCATGTTTCGGATACATTTATGATAATGTTATTTGATGTGTATAGTTAACACTAGTGCATCACTGCTGGAGTCATGCAAAGCACATATGCTGTTCAGACTTTGCTGGATGTTGTGTTTTCTGGGAAGCACTACTGTAATAACATATGCTGAGGATATGTGACCAAAAGTCAGGTAAGTACACAGAGTAGGCAAGCTAACAATGCCTCTCTGAGATAATACTTGGTTTTCTATTTGTACACAGCTTAATGGTATCACCATCATTCATTTGCATATTACTCAGAAGTATTTGTCATATAGCTATAATAATGTTAGCACTGTGTATTCCCAGCATAGGACAGTATATGTTTCATAATCTGTACAGATTTTAAGTGCAATCACCTCATTTGTAATGCACATTGAAAATACCCATATCACTGTTGTAGACTCTATTAAGCCATTTTGGTTTGCAGCTGTGATGCTTAGTGTGTTAAATTACTTTAAGTGTATGAAGATCCTGTTTAAGTCTACTAAATGTATGGGTAAGTTAGATTTCTTGTTTAAAGTGTGAGAAGATTGCAGCCATTTTATTTTCCATCTTATTTTGCACACCAGTCATTTGTGCACTTTGTCAAAAATGTTTAAGTTATGTGAATATACATCAAAGACTTGACTAAAGTATGTCAAAACACACACACACACACACACACACACACACACACACACACACACACACACACACACACACACACACACACACACACACAGATATTCCCCAAAGAGAAATAAAGCGTGCACATTTAATTAACCTTAACCATATAGTCATATTTTGACTATACGCAATATTCATTAAAATTGTGTTTATACAGTTGTGCATAAAATATTATACAGTAATATTGTGACATCAAAGTGCACTCTGAATTCACATTAGACTGCAATTACAAACATCCTGTACAACATTTGATTCTGACAAGGACTTAAGGGTGTTTTGGAAACTATAGCTAAACGCTTCTCTATTATACCTGTATATCCACATATAACATGCTAAAAAGTATGTATGAATTGTAACATCTTTGCTTTGAACTGCCTACCAAAGAACACAAGATAAAATGCAGAAAGGGAACCAAGTAACACATAGAATGAGAACTCAGTCCTGCTACCACAATTAGTGCACAAATGGTACTAGAGTAATATATAAAGCTTCTTTAATATCCAGTTCTAAATAATGTGCATCTCGATTATGATATAAACATTTTACTCATTACCAATGTATTTCAGGAAGAGGTATTCATACCTAGAGCGTATTATAATGCTTTAATATTCATTGCAGATGTGGATGCTACACTGCCTGGTATTTATAATATATGTTGATCATATTTCATATTACATGTGTATGGAAGAGTGCCAGAAAATTGTATTACACATTTCTTTCTTTCTTTTTTTCTTGCAAGTCCATGGAGGTTAAACGTGTTGGGATGAATTTAGTGGAAGAGTTTCTGCAAAAAGCCTACCCTACATGATAGCATAGTTATTCTGTGTCACTTAAGTTTTTAAAACCTTCTGTCCTGGAGACACGAACTAGGTGCAGAATAGTGAGCCTGAAAGCAGTCACTGATATTCACAAAATATACTTTTTGAAACAGTGTTGGGGGGGGGGCTACCACTATGTATTGACATTATTCAGAAGACAATTGTGATCTATTTAGGCATGGGATTCTTTATTATGTGCATCATTGCACCCACCTAATGTGACAATATGCCATCATAGCCTGCCAGTTTCATCTTGTCCAGCTACCATTAATGGTTCCAGCCTTGACTAAGGCCAAGGGTCACAAGGATCACCTGCTTACTCCAATACATTGTTATTATCACTCCCTCAAACAGAGGTGATCAAGTATAACCTCATTATTTCTTTCCCCAATTAACTCCTTCATGTGAGAGGGCTACATAAACGAACCCAGGTCTGTGTCATTATCAGGACTTCATCCCCCTACATCAACATAGCTGACTTACACTACAAGACTTGAATTCATTGGCACATACTATTGGATCAGGGAGTGTTTGCAAATATTGAGACTGTGTGCCATCCACTTCTTATAGAAAATAAAATTCTGAAAAAAATCGTGTGGCATTGGAGAGTTAAATATGGTGTCCATACATCGTACAAGTTGGTAATATTCTGAGGCCTACACATATATGTGATTATTACATAGGGAGATAATGTAGTTTGCCTGATACCGAGGTATGTCCAATTTTCTGTTATATCACATCTATGTTGTAACACTGTTTAGGTTTGTGTTGTACATGACTGTAGTTCTCCTGTAATGTGCTGTTGTTGAGGAATATTTTTTGCATGCAAGGTACAACCTGCATATGATAATACAGCCTACATTTGTGAGGCTTATTTTGGAAACCATTTAATGTTCTTGGCAATATTTCCACTGTAATGTTTGCTGTGGACATCTTCTGTGGGTACTGATGCATACTTTTTCGCATATGTATGCTGACCATAGTTATGTCATGTTCTCAACATGGAAAGTTGTTTGACAGCTGAACAGCTATCTCATGCTGATATAAAATGAAAGCTCTGTGGGAATAAAGAAAGACTGAACTACTGGGGCTACTCACAGCTCTCAAAATAGCATGGCCATCACTGAGCTTTCTCTGGACAGAAAAAATGCCTCTTTATAAGAGCATAATGTTTATCCTTACGGAGCCTGTCATGCCAAAGACCCACACATCTCCAATAATACCGCAGCCTCTATCCCCCTTCCATTAAAAGCAGATCTTTAAGTTTAGCCATGGTTATGCATGCTAAGTGGGACAGGGTGCATTCGACGTGAGGCAAACGGATGCAGAGCAGAATCAATGGATATGTGACCTGTTATTGCCAATGACCAATCCATCAGTATCACCTGCACTGTTGTCATGAATAAACAGAGAATGAAAAAACAAAATGAGTGTAACATTTAAAGGATATGATGCTACATTAACTCAAGAGTTTTGGCACTCATACAGGAAAGTTCCAGAGCAAAGTGGACCCAGAAGTGGTTAGAACATACCACCAAATAAGAGGTCATCTCAATCATTAGGAATATATGTTCAGGAATGTGTCCTAAATGACATGTTGCAGAAAAGAAACTTGAATAAACTGACCTACTTTCATAATGTGGTGGAATTCTTTAGTCAGAGCCGCTGACTCATTTTTGACCTTTTTGTTGATATTGATGAGAACCACAAGAGTCTGTTTACTTAGCACTGGTTCAACAAAGAAAGTAAGTCAGGTTTTACAAAATATCTTCATGCAACCAGATGCGCATAGAACAGGAGAAATGTACAGTTTATTTCTAAAGTCAAGATATGTTCAAAAGAGATGGAAATCCTACTTGTCACCTAGACCAGTCAAATATCAGATTTAAAAACAAATGATAGCCTCTTCCCAATCTCATTCCATCTGTAGCACAAAATAATAGAATAGCTCTTTGTAGTTCTGAGACTTGTTGCTGTGAGTCATGCAGTAGTGAGACTGAAAGCATGTAAATAGGGACATGCATATATTAAGTACAGAGCTGCTGTATATTGGGGTATTCCTATTTCTCCTAGGTATGGTGATCTCAGAATTACTATATAATTAGCAGGTCTATATTACACGATCAAAGTTTCAAAACTTTGAATCTGATATGGTCAACACCATATAATCGAAGTTTTGAAACGTCGAAAATGTAATAAAACACATCAGCCTACAAAAACAAACCATTTAAATGCTCTAAGCAGGGGGGCAAGCCACCCTGCACCCCCACGTGGGGGGGCTACACCCCCCCCGCTACTTAAATATACCAACTCTGAGATTGCACTACAGTGCAGAAAAGGGAAATCTTCCCTTTCCGCACTGTATGGAGATCTCCGTTAAAAGATTCAAAGTTTCAAGACTTCGATCATATAGTGTAGACCATATCAGATTCAAGGTTTTGAAACTTTGATCTTCTGATATAGACCCTAATTAGCAGGGGTGTTTGGGGGGCAGGGGGCTTTCTCTCCTGAAAAAGACAACTTTAAAGAAGAACAGTGATTGTCAACATTTACTGTTCTCCTATAGATTCATACTTTTATTTTTCATGATCCTAAGACTCTCCGTTTCAAGTCTTGGAATTACAAATGGGGATAAATAATTGTGATATCAGGTTGCACAGTTGCTATAACATGGTTCATAAAATGGAAAGCCAAAAGTATGACCTACTGGCCTTGAAGAAAGTTGATGTTCATGATATATTCAATTCTACTAATCTATACCTATATCTATAGCTATAAAGAAAGATAGTTCCTCAAGTTATGTGCAGTTTATTAACACTATAAAACTCAAAACAAAGTTCATTTTTGACTTAAAGAAAATATGCATTTTTTTGCTTAAAACATTTTTGGTTACTTGAGTTTCACATTTAAAGTTTCTTGATGAAAAACAGCACATGTATTGCAACTCTACTCAGGCTGCCTTGCAATCACAATTACATCCACAAATGAACTTGTGGTACTCCTTGAGAAAATCCACGGTAAGACTCATGGTACCCCTTGAGTGAATACACAAGACTTTCATTAATGGTCTAGTTATTTTCCACAGCTTGTACTGGTCAGAGTCCACCAAAAGTGAGTCTGTGTGAGTCAAATGTTTTGAAAAGAAGTGCTTTCAAGCTTAAGACACAAATTTTGACCTGGGTTATCATGTTCAGCCCAGTTCAGTTTGGGAGATGAGCATACCGCTCAACCTCTTAGAGCAAGAAATCTGGACAAAGCCATAAATAAAAGTGGGCAAATTTCCAACAATATGGACAATTTTTAAATATTGCTTTTATAAACTTCGAAAGTTGATAGAATAACAGGTTTTGCATTAACATGCATTTTCTGAAGGTTATGAAGTCTGAAACTCAAATGTCTGTCATTATTTCCTAACTTCAGTCTTTAATGATTTGCCACTAATTTGTCAGAAAACCTGAATTTTATGAAAAACGGACCAAAATATGAGCAAAAATCTGGACGTTCAGTGAAAATCTGTACAGTTGAGAGGTATGGTGAGAAATATTAAGTGCTTGAAAAGAGTCTTCTTAAAGGTATATATGGCTAGGCATCTTATGGTCCTAGTGATTACTTGCCTAATATGTTTTTATGTTCCGTTTAACAGCCCTTCACAAGTGATTTGCATCACATTATGCTGTTTCTGGATTTTAACTACTGTGATATGTTGTTTATAAATTCCTATCATAATATATGGTAATTATATAACATATATTATTATATGCTATATTTTAATATATATAGCATTTCTAATACATCAGGACAGCATTTCTACTATATCAAATAGCCATTGTACTACAATGAACCCCATTTACACCATATAACCTCCAGTTTTGTATGGAGTGGAATGGAGTGATTTACCTGGATAACCTATCCATATAATTTTGGCTGTTGTAAGGTCTGTATCTCATGGTAAAATGAAACAGCTGCAGTGGTAAAACCCACCAATACAGCCTGATTTTTACATCCTGTTGCTTGTGAAACCACTACAGGTGTGCACAGTCAGCCACCAAAGTGAGGCTGTGACCCAATAAATAGCACCATAAAGATGTTAGTGCCCACATTATAGTCAGACATTCACATTTTGTAGCAGAAGCTATTGTTTCAGATATACTTTGCTTCCTGCTTAGGCTTCAGATTGGGTATTATTTACCACCTACTTCTGGAGAAAATACAGTATTGTTGCATGCAATAAAAGGTTTAGAGCAGTAAGGGGCAAACAGGACAGCTCTGAACATAATAAATAAAAGTTGGTGGTACTTATGTATTATAACAACCAGGTTCCAAACCTGGCTGAATGGAGTCATTCTGTTTTTACAGGGGTGTGTAAGCCACTAACTACCTCCATCTGAGGTTCTGTAATCACCAAGAAGAAGAATAAGGGTCAAAACACAATTTCTGGCTACAGACTTGCACAGGGCAGGTTGATAGCAATGTAGCACTGTGCAGGTGCAGTCTTTCTTTTCCTGAAAAAGCCAATGATGTTGTGTAAAGTAAGCAATAAAAACTGTACCTTTTACATGTTTTTTGTTTGTGTCGTTGGGTACGGAAAAACAGGATCGGTTGAACTGACCATGTTTGGTTTAAGTGAAGTATAAATAAATCCATTGCCAAAGTCTGCCAGGCTGGAAGATGAACTTGGGCCTTATTCCTCGTTGTGGGTAATTACCCAATGTCACACAGAGCTACTTACTAGTTTAACCACTTCTGTAAAAACACAATGACTCCTTTCTGGATAAGCTGAAGTGTCCTCTCCCAATTCCCAAACAGTGCAACATGGGAAACACCCACAAGAGATACCAACATCACACACTCTTCACACGGTACTAAACATTTCATTTAGATATGACATGACGACTGCACTCGAGAAAAATAAGCGGGGTAAAAGTATAGCATACAGACTACTAAAATAAAAGCAATCTACTACTATCTGACAATGGTACTTAGGAATTATCGCTTCCAGGTTACTAATCTGTCAAAAGTCATGAAATTAAGCACACTGAGTCTTTTGTCCATAATTGCAGCAATTAGGACAGATTTGGAACCTGGTTGCGATAATACCTAAGTACCAAGTTGATTAACTCCTTATTTGTTGCTATGGCCCACCATATCTGGATTTGTTTTTTGAATGCAATACATTTTAATTTAATCAGGACATAGGGAACCTCTAAACACTAGACAATTCTCAATTTGAATTCATCAAGTGCAGGTCATACTTACTCAACCTGGTGGATTTTTTTGAAAAGGTCATCAGAGCAATAGATTAAGGAAAAATGATGCACACCACATACCTCAACCTGGTCAAAGCTTTTGAGACAATTCCCCACTCAGGCATATTAGAAAAGCTAAATAAACTAAGAATAAACTCCCACCCCACTCATTGGATTGCCAACTAGCTCACAGATAGGATGCAGATAATCAAAATATGAGAAGTTGCCTTCACAAAGAGACTGGTCACTAATAGTGTCCCCCAGGTTTCTGTACTGGGACCTCTCCTGTTTGACATTTACTTTTCAGAAGTAAAAGCCAATACCAAAGGGCTTTGGCTGATGATGTTTGCAGACTTCTGCAGGCTAGGAGCAGTCACTGAATTCTTTAAAGTTCATCCCTGTACATCTTCAAGTGCAACTTAGATCTATGGATGGGGAAACAGAAAATTTAGCCTAGGACTGCCCAATGTGCTACTAATTGACAGAGAAAGTTCCTAAATACTTTACCCCATGCATGCATCCCCTTAAATTATCTATGGTATGATCTCAGTTATTCTCATTACGGATAATATATAATTATCGACCATGGGATGGGTAAGGCCAGCCTTTAACCAAATGGGTTAGGTTATTTTGAGCACAAAAAGGGGAATTCACCAGGCTTAAAATGGCCCATAAGGGCAGCTAGCCTAGTACTTACCAATAAACCTATAATTTTGTATTAAAAACTGAACAGGAAAGAAAAATACTGACCTTTCAAAATCACCATTATGGTGGTTTCCTAGCTGAATGGGGAAACTGTTATTTTGGAAAACCAGGTACCTAACTGTTCAGAGACTCCTTACTGATTCAGTGCAGTAACAACTACACAGAATGCAGACAGGTCCTTGCTTCAGTCCCCAGACAATGGTTAGAGGTTTCCTTTCCTGTTCATTTTTATATTAACTAGAGTGGAGATCTGATCTTCATGGATGATTTTTCAAATTCAACCCAGGAGCACTGCCTGGTTAAGTGACATTTAAAGGCACTCAGAAGCAAATGAAAGCTGATGGAATCAAACCATGGACCACAGGAACCTTACCTGTCATGAGGTCTGTTAGAAGATAGGCTATGACAGCAAAATTAGGTACATATTTATATGGTATATAAATAAAAAAACTCTAACGAAGGATGGAAAAAGAACTAGAAAAACACATTTCCGATTTGAGTGCTTTTGTTTTTTATTATTCGAACTTCATCAGAAATCTTTCAGTATTCAAATATGAGTGGGTGAAAATTCTAAAGTAAACAGCCTAAAATACAAGAAAGAAAGCTCCGCCTACAATGTTGATGTCATCAGCTATCTATTCCATTTGAGTAAACATTTTATGTTTAAAATACCATTTAGTCCAGGGGGCGAGTCAGCATGCAGCCTGACTTGCCACAGTAGCTCCTTAACCTCAAGCAAGTTGTTGCTGTCAGCAAAAGGCACAACAACTTTCGCAAGAACAGAAAAATTAAAACATGAAAACTGGGAACACACAGAGCTATGCTTGGCTAAAGTGTTTTTAAAGTCAGAGATTCTAATAGCTCTGCAATATTCCTTTATTCTGTCACTTATTACGAATAGTTTTACCATTGTAGAATAATTCACAGTACGAGCAAATTGCAATATAAAAAATACAAGTGGAAGCACAACTGAATGCTTCTTTAAATTTATATAGTAGCCTGATAGTCCTGAGAACACCTTCATGTGCCATTTAATACTGGACGCAGACAAGTTTTTGACAACTTTTATTAGATTTGTTTGGAGTCGAATTGCCCGTTTCCCAATCACATACCCTAAGTATCTTAACCTGTCATTATATCTGCAAGGTGATAGGCTATGGTAGCAAAATTGGGTATGAATTTTATGTAATGGCCTACAAAACCTAGAAAACCTTCACTTGTCATTTATTACTGGATACAGGTCACTTATTGACAACTTCTGCTTTGTCTGTTTGGATTCCAGTTACCTATCTCCTAATAATGTACCCTAAGTATCTGACTTCTGTCATATAAAACTTACTTTTTGCAGCATTAACTTTAAGTCCTGTATGTGTGAAAGAATCTGGCACAGGTTGCAGTCTGAATTAGTAAAACTTCCAGTACCCTGACTAAATCATTCCATCAGCAAGATACATTGCTGAGTACCTGCCATGATGTTTCAGAATTTTATCATGATTCTTTGGAAAGTGGCAGTTTTTTTTTTCAGATTTGGCTTGGGAACCATGTCTGGTTAAATGAGTTGTTCAAAGTCACACAGTTAGACAATAGAGGCTGGAGGAATCAAACCTTGCATCACTGGACCACAGGAAACCACTCATTAATAGCTCCTTAATCCTGTGTGCTAACTGCCATACTATTTTAATGATCTTTTGATGAGGTTCCATGCCGTGCATTAAGTTCTCATTCCTTTCAGTTTTTGCCCTGACTTTTTGCACTAACGTAGCATCTGCGGTTGACTGGTAAGACCTGTTAACATGTTTCTGATGGCACAATAGTCCTCTTCCAATTAAAGGCAGATTAGTTCCCTTTGAGGTTACAGCACGCATCCTTTTTTCTTTCTTCAGACGGTGTGGTTTTAACAGTGTGGCAGACTGCTGACCTTCTCCTTCCATTTCTGCTAGTGGGTATATTCAGGATCATGTATTCTTAACAGTGTGTCATGCTGATTGCTGTTGCTGCTGTCTCCCATTTTTACCAGGTAAATAGCCTGGCCACAAAGTATTTAACCGTGCTTTTTCTCCCATAATTTCTGCAGTGCTTTAAACTGCAGGAAGTCTAGTCTAGACCAAGTATAACATCATGTATCAATGTATGTACCAAAGCTACAGAATGTAGTAGTATACCAAACAGTGTTTGAATTTCTGTGTGTTATAGGATATTCTTTCCTGTTGCCATGGCCACATCTTACTTCTACCATCCTATTGTCATTTATTTTATGTTTACAGGTGTATGGCACCTTAATACATTTGTCCATAATCTTAGACTTTAGTAGTCCTTGCAGTTTATTGCCAACCACTAATATTGCACATTTGGCTACCTTGATAAAAGCAAAGAGACAATATGCCAATTCCACTATTCTAGCAGTTATGTTATCCCTGTCTGCTGGTACAATTTCATTATCAGCATGTCTGCTAGAAACCACTTACTTGATATGGTCAGAATTTGCATTTTCATTACCAATACTTTGGTTAGAAATCACAATTTGTTATCTAAAGTATTCTTGGTATTAATTACACAATATTAAATAGTGTGCCTTCTCTCCCTTCTGACATCTAAAACATACAGTTTTAGTTAATTATGGATTTGTTTCTTCACAAACATCTCACATTTTTAGTTATATGCAGGACTGGCCTTTGGTCAACTGGTACTCTAAGCAAAAGCTCTCCACAGTGTCCCCCAATGCCACTTGTCAACCCTATCCTGGTCTACTTACACCATTCAGATTATTGGAAAAGCACCCCTGCTAGACCGGCGCCCTAGGCGGTTGCATAGTTGGCCTATGCCTAAGGCTGGCTATGGTTAGAGGCTTAAGTTGTACAGTTTTAAACAGTGCTTCATAAGCCAATAATCTTCAGTTAGTATAGTGAAATTATCTGTGCTCTTATGGTCACTCGGAAAAAAGAGACATTTAAGTAAACTATTTGGGAGTGACCTTTTGGATTTATCAACCACTAACATGTCTATCATTATACTTTTACTTTCACTTCTACTTCTAAACATATACTTAAAATATGATTTGGATCAGACATTTGTATAGTTACCATTTTACCAGGACTAAACATCCAGGTATGATCTTTCATTGCTTGTGTTTCAGTTGATACACTATCGCTAGCTAAAAGTTCTTTTTTGACATATGCTTTGTGGAGGTCAGTATAGTGGCTACCATGGTCATTTGTTCCTGAAGTGCCACACTCCTATCCTGTCATTGAGTCTCTCCAATATTTGGCAAAATATGGCAGTTTATTCATAGAATGAAAAAAATCTGTCTCTCTCTGCCTTTCTTTGTCTCTCTGTCTCTTTCATTCAAGCTGTAGTAATTAAGTCAATACACTTTTGCGCCTGCTTTTTGCCGTGCAAGAACTGAAAAAAAGTGTAATTTGGTATATATTATCTAAATTGTACTTGCATCCTCTACACATGTTGCAGCTGTAACAGAGTGAAGACAATCCCTGAAGTTAAATATAGTCAAAAAGTCAAGACAATGCTATTTTCAACTTAATAAAAACTACCATGCTTTTCGCTTAACAAATTTTTTGCTACATTTAAATCGCACATACAAACACACACACACACACACACGCACAAGCACACACAGATACATACGCACAGATAGTAATGGGATCTTAATTCCCATCGTCTTGGTGGGTATTGTATAAGATATCTGTATTCTCCATTTCTTTTGTGTTATCATTACTGGTTTATGTATTATTATTAGTACTTTTAGTGTTAAGTGCCCCAGACTGGTGTTAACTACTCAGAGGGTTATTACAGGAGTAATCTTTCAAATAGAACTGGATCACATACTGCCTCATACACAGTGCAGAGCTAACCTTTGTGTAATACATAATAAATTACAATGACAATTCATAAGCCTTTCTGATTATTTTATGATTTCCAACCCAGTGATTTGTTTTAGAAAATAATCAACTCACCTTTTCAAGTTCTTTTAGATGGCTTACTTGAAGGTGAAAAATGGAATGTTGCATGCAGTAAGGGTTAGCTGAGTGAGGTATAAAGTGCTTCAATAATCTCCAGTGAGTGGCTAGACCTAGCCTTTAAAATTAAATAGGTACCAAACATTTCTAATGTGGTGCATACACATTGTCTGCAATTGTCCTTAAATCTTTAATGATGGTCTGTTTTTTATGTTACCATTTATTTTATATTCAATGTTTGCATAATTTTTGCCATGTTTCATGATGCTAAATTTACTACCATTAAAGGAAAGCCATTAGTACTGTGCTGGCTGTTTTGGCGTACTTCAACATCTTCTTTGCTATAAATATATTGCACAATTTGAAATCATTACCATCATCTGTGGTTAACAATAGCCCATTTCTTACTTTTACATCTGAGACAAATTGTGCAAAAAAGAAGTCGCCCCAGTATATCATTCCATGGAATACCACTGGTAACCGCTATAATGGTAGACTGGTAGCATCTCCTTCCTTGACTTGTTACACCGTGTTGCTAAATCAGTGTCTTTCAAAATGAATTACATATGAATTGATACCTAATGCTTTAGATTTGCGAGTTATAACTTATGTGGTATAGGGCAGAATGACTTAGCAAGGGCAAGATAAACAATATGTAATGTCAGTCCATCAACAAGTGATGCTATTACTTCTTTAAAGAATGCCACAAAATTCAAATGGCGGTTAGCATCAAACCACATATTGAATGCCACAGAATTCAAATGGTGGTTAGCATCAAGCTACATATCGAATGCCATAGAATTCAAATGGTTGTTAGCATCAAGCCACATATCCATCATAAATACTAGGTCTATATCATTCAACAAATTAAAGTTAATGCATTACTTGTGGCAGATGGACCTCACATTAGTTTATATCTGTCTACCTGTGGCTAAAGGAAAACAAATCCTGCTTGTGTAACAACTTGGAACCTTGGGAAGAGGAAAGACGTATGCTCCTTAATAGGCTGCTTCAGCCTAGGGCAGAGAAAAGAGGTCCAAATGCTGTGATAAAAATCTTTGTGTTACAGCAACACAATATAGAGTTCATAGATTAGTACTAGGCTAGCTGTCCTTGTGGACCATTTTAAGCCTAGCCAATTACCCCAAGTGAGAAGCAAACTCTACACCTTGTGTTTGTAAGGTAAACAACTTAACCATTATGCCAACCTCCCATCCTCTATATATAATCGTAACTCATTTGGCTGAACCAAGTAACAGTGCATGCACAAAATTTACAGACAAGTCCAAATGATATTATGATTTACATAAAAAATACAAATAAGGTGTTTTCCCAAAAGTTCCATGTTTAAAGAAACCATATGCATGTGTGTGCGTGTGTGTGTGTGTGTGTGTGTGTGTGTGTGTGTGTGTGTGTGTGGGGGGGTTGTGTGTGTATATGCTGGCATTATAAGCAAGATTTGAACAAGGGACTACATGAAAAATTATATTTGTGGCCCCAGTTTAGCTATTAAGGCATTAATTTGTATTAAGCAAATGTATTTTGAATACTATCGAAAAGAAATATAAAGTTCATATCAGTGTTTGACATTATCAACAGCCCTAAGGAAATAGAGGAAAATATAACAATGTGGTACTAGTCTGAATTTAAAAAAAGACAGTGTCTATAATAAAGCGAAATCACAGATATTGTGCATTGTACTACTGTAATAATCCTTATCTTTTACCCATGAATACGAAGTAATATAGATAACAATGTAGTTATACAAAATTAAAATTCTTTTCAGCTTTGTTCCGAATGGCAGCACCACAGTGACCATCACTGTTCTGGAGAATAGAAAAATAAATTGCTACATCTAGGGCCACAACTAATTTTCAAATCTATGTGTTGATAACTAGCCTGTCAATCATTTGCCAGCATGCCTCAGGCATCTAATCATTCAAAATGTTATGAGGTAGAAAACTGCAATAGGAAACTGAAATGAGCATGTCGTCTTATGGGAAGCATAAAAAGAGAATTAGAAATGAATATTGAATTCCATAATGAAATGTTTTTAAACTGTAACTTTATTAAATGAGTTGTTCTGCTGAATGCTACAAATAAAGTGCAAATTTGTTTTACGCTTAGAAGCTTACTTTAAAAATGTTTTAATACAATTGTTTTATGATTGCAGGAATGCAAATTACATGTTTTCTTTCTCATTTTAGTGTTATTGCCTATTTCTTATAAATGAATTACAACCTTTTTCTAATTCTGTTTGTAAAAATGTGTATCAAAATATATATATATATATATATATATATATATATATATATATATATATATATATATATATATATATATATATATATATATATATATATATATATATATATATATATATCTATATATATATATATATATTACCAAAAATGCAAACTTACTTTTAAAATAAAAGTTTCTTATGTAACATAATTAGTTTTAAAGGTATTATTACTGTGATTTCATGAAACATATTTCATTAAGCAACTGGTGATGTTAGTTTCACAATATCAGTTTTCTCTGGTATTATTTAGTCCCCATAATACTATATTACAATATAACAGTGTCAGACAAACCCTACAATGAGTTTGGTATAATTCTTTCTTAGTAAGAAATGTGGAAAATAGCACCAGGATTTTGGGTTTAAATGTTTTGTGTCAGGTAAATTTTCTGACGAGACTCATGCAAGAACTATAAGCACTGCTCGTGACTCCCTGCTGGGCAAGGAAAGTAAATCTACATTTTTTAGTTTGTGAGTCGCTTAAACTGATGGAGTTGCTTTCTCTTTTACCTGCTCCATTTTGTTTTCTGTTTTAAGAAATCTACTTGGCCTGGTGTTTTTGCTCTATGTGACAGATAGACTCATAAATTACCTAGCCTGCACATTTTAGATTTTTTTTCCATTGGTTAATTTGGTCTCTTGAGTGAAACTTAAATTCACAGAGAATTGCTGGGTCTTTGTCTTCTATAAATGTCTCAAGGCCTGCAAAAACTACAGGCACTGTTGATGCCTCCCTGCCGGTTATTTTCCCCACCACCCTCACATTTCTTGATCTGCTTTTTAAATTTGCTGATTTTAAGCTGCCGCCTTACTATAAATTGAGCTTTATAAGCTCCTCCCTTTCAACACTGCTGTTTGTATCTTGAATTATTTATTTGCCTTTCCTTGTGCTTAATTTGAAAGGCATTAATTTGTATTAAGTAAATGTATTTTGAATAATATCAAAAAGAAATATAAAGTTTGTATCAGTGTTTGACATTATCTGTAGCTTTAATTTTGTCTGTGGTAGCATTTCACTTTGGACACTCTTTTACTGTTCTTTCATACTAGGAGGACTGGGATTATTTATCTTGTGGCAGTAGGTATTTACCTCGTTTATCTGAGATGGGAAAAAAACAAAAGGGCTCTAAATGTAGTCATTTTACTGGCCAGAGGGTTCAATCAGTTTCCTGTATTTCCAGTGCTGGTATAAATTCGACACATTTGCACAGAGCTGCTTGCTGTGCCAGTGCCCTGTACAGACTCAAACATCTGAAAGCATTGCTTATTTTCATTATATTGTGAAAGTTTACTTTGCTAATTACCTTACTATAGCACCCAGGGCTATTGCTGCTCAGAAACCATCTGATTTGGCACTGGGCAGCATTCCTGGTTTAGTTAGCTACAGATTACTAGTCTCCCATCAGGACACAAGTGCCCATCACCAGTTGAATTCTGCTCACTGCACACTCAGGCAACTCTGCAGTCCACAGCTACAACCCCACCCATACAGTCTAGGAAGAAATCAGTACTCCAAAACTAAATCAAGGCTATACCCTTTGAGCCTGAAGAGCAGGCACACTCGGGCAACTCTGCAGTCCACGGCTACCACCCCGCCCATACAGTCTAGGAAGAAATTAGTACTGCAAAACTAGACCAAGGATATACCCTTTGAGCCTAAAGAGCAGGGTCAGTCCACCAAGGCATTCTACATGTATGTTTTATGATAGTGAAGCTTTAACAATAGCTGTGTTACTTAGTAGTTCTTAGTGTGCTAATAACACTCAGTGTTTGAGCCTTGTGCGCCCCCCCCCCAGCTTGTGTAGTAATCCTAACTGTCCACTAGAAAGTATACATTTAATTTAGGTCCTTCCTATTCTCTGTGATTAAAGCTTAACCCTCAAGCAGCCCTTTCAGTGCTATGTGGCTTAGTTTTGTATCACTTGAGCCCCACCTGTTTATTTGCATCTCTATATATTCCCCTTCATTGATAATGTATCTTCCTACTCTAATCTGTGCATAAACAGGCTACTAATAAGGAAGTCAATGTGAAAACACACTCCCAACCTTAATAAACTTTGCTGTCTCTTCTCTCCTTCACTTTACAAGTATACTTTGTATTACTACTCACCCCCTCTGAGGCCTTCATGGATAGTTTTCCACTGCTTGCCTCTTTGCTTTGGCTGGTTTCTTTGCATTGTACCTGGTTCACACCATTTTTGCTACCCCCACCCCAATACTAAGTCTATATTAGATTCCTGCTGTTTATGGAGCCATCTTTAAATTACTAGTCTCCCATCAGAGCACAAGTGCTCATCAATAGTTGAATTCTGCTCACTGGTAAGCCATTGGACAATTTCTTAGTGTTGTTTTTAGCTAATTATTTGGCCGCTAGTTAAAGAGCTACTAGTGGCAAATATAATCTTCTTTACCTCCCCAAGTGTGTGCTATCAATCTGCAGTATAAAACTAGAGAAATTCAATATAGCATTTTACAATTACTTACCTTGGATGCACAGAAATCAGGTACCTTGTGGCTTGGTTTGGCCCTGCTCTGCTCGCCCTCTCTGTGCTCAGGCTTGCTCCGAGCTCCACTCTTCCCCAGATCCCACCCACCCCCAGTGGTGCTAAATGTAAAGCTCTAAAAACCACACCCCCTCCACTATATCCTATCAAAGATAACCTCCTAGATCAACCCCCCCACCTGCCACTAATCTTCCTAGTCTTCTTAATTTACTCCTGCTCCAAATACAGTTCCAACATAATGCCCCAGACAGGCACTACGTTATCCCTCAAAATATTGCTACTATTTTTGCTGTTACCTCTGTTACTCATTCCATATCTTCTCAGCACCTATGAAAATCAGCCCTACCTAGGTTTCCACTACCCAAAATCCCATACTATCATAACATCAATATCAAGCAATACTGACCACTTCATAATTCCCCACATACCTGACCCCACCATTCCTAAAATCTTCCACCCAATTAGACCCAGGTATATCAGCCCCAAAACTAAACATTACCAAAAATTTATAAACAAAATTATGAAACTCATAGTTACCTTACATTGCAGCCTGACAATGGATGAAGACATCCACCCAAACCCTGGCCCATCCCCACCTGCTGATTCCAGTTCCCAAACTAATAGTCCTTCTAACATAACACTGGCTAATAGGCCTCCTAATTCTCTCCTGACCTGCCAACTAAATATCAGAAGCGTAAACAATAAGGTCCATAATCTGCATGCCCTCTTAGCAGTTTACTTCCCCCGATGTATTATGTCTTACGGAGACCTGGCTAAAACCGGTAACTAAAGATAATGAGGTAATACCACCAGGGTATGACATACTTAGGTTAGATCGTACTTCTAGGAAGGTAGGTGGGGTAGCTGTACTCTATAAAAATATACTAGATGTTACTATGGTCTCCCTACAACCACCCCAGTTTAATAATGCAGAAATTCTTATTACCAAACAACAGATTAACAATAACAAATGCATAAACATTATCTGCATTTACATTTCCCCAGGTAATAATACAGACACCGTAGAGTACATCCTCCACTGGTTAGCCAGTACCTACCCCCAAGAAACTATGGTGCTTGGAGATTTTAACATTGCTTGGAACACCTGTTCTTTGAAATCTCCTACAACCCATGTCAACCTATACGGTTTTACGCAGCTCATATCCTCCCCCACCAGGATAGGCAAACGCAGTAACAAAGACAGTATCCTAGATTGGATACTTATCAATAGCCACCCCTATATGTACAAGTCAGGGACTCTCACAGATGACCTAAGTGACCACTTACTTACGTACATTATTAAGCAGAAGGTGGACAACCCCCACCAGACCACCTTTAAAACCATCAGAAATAATAAGAACTTCAACTCCATCAATTTTTAAAATGAACTTAAAGCTTGCAATTGGTAACTCCTAAAGCACCTTTCACTGGACAGTGCAGTAGCATACTTTAATTCCATATTCCTTAGTATTCTTGATTCTCACACTCCTGCTCATTCAATTAGAACCAAAACAAAAACTGCCCCATGGCTCTCAAAAGAGATCAAATCTAAAATCATAGCTAGAAATAAGGCATGGCACAAATGGTGTGCCACAAAAGACCCACTAGATCAACTCAGATACTGACAGCTAAGGATTCACACAAAAAATATATATTATACTAGACAAAAAAAAACTTCTACTACCATTTTCAACAAAAACATCACAACAAACCTCAAATGTTTTGGGCAGGAATAAACAAACTTTTCCATCCAGGACAGTCCTCTACTCTGACCCTGTCAGCTTCCAACCATAAATCCATAGAGGATATTGCAAATACCTTCAATAGTTTCTTCACATAGACTATCCAATCCCTAGCCAACCAACTGGCACCCAGGTGCTCCAACCCAAATTCTGCAGCAGTCAATACAACACTCTCCTTTAGCTTTCAGCCTGTTTCTACATCGCTTATCAGATCTCTAATTAAGAAATTAAAACCAACTACTCTAGCAGCTGATCTCCTCCCACCAGAGTATCTGCAAAAAGCAGTAGATGCTATAGCATACCACATCTCCATCATAATCAACATAATCTTATCTGAAGCCACCATCCCCTCCATTTGGAAAATATTTCATGTAATACCACTTCATAAAGGAGGCAACTCCTTCGAACTGTCAAACTTTAGACCCATAGCTATTCTGTCACCATTGGCTAAAATCATGGAGAAGTGTGTCCATAAACATCTTATGCATTATCTTACCCAGAATAAGCTGTTGGCTAACTATCAGCACAGTTACCACCTCAGCCCTCATATCCTTCTGCAACACCATAAACCATAACCAAAATAATAGCAAACTTTCCTCAGCCCTCTTTTTAGATCTCTCCAAGGCCTTCAATATGGTCAACCATCAAATACTCATGCATATCCTTAAGGCATTGTCACTAAACAGACATGCACTTCAATGGTTCCATTCTTACCTGTCTGGAGACAACAAGCTATCCTATGGCAGGACAAACTATCAACCCATCTACCCGTCACCCTAGGTGTCCCCCAGGGTTCCATACTAGGACTCCTTCTTTTCTCTCTCTTCATTAATGACCTTCCCACTGTCATCCCAAATGCTACCTGTATCCAATATTCGGATGACTCTACCTTGAGTTGTTCAGCCACCTCCCCGACAGATCTAATGACATTAACCCAGAATACTTTCAATATAGTTGAAAACTGTCTCTCTAACCGTCAGCTGATATTAGACCCTAACAAAACAAAGTTACTTCTTTTCTCCCCTACTTGTAAGTCTTCCTCTCTACTCTTTACCATAAAATCTAATAATGGTACCATTATCTCTTCAGATGCACAAACCAAACTCTTAGGTGTCACAATAGACAACACCCTCAAATTTAATATCCATGTCAATCAAACTATCAAAACCATTAACAACAAAACACTTGGCTCCCTCTATAAGATCAAACCATTCCTTACTCCACTTGCTAGGACTGCTATTCCTCATTCCCATCTACTCTCCACTCTTCTCTATGCCTCCCCTCTACTCATTAATTTGAACAAATCCACTCTTAGCAAACTCTCCAGCTGTTATAACCATATTGCTAAATTTGCAACAGGCAGAGCCTATAGGATCCACCACTGTCACAATCTAAATCTTCTGGGGTGCCTAGAATGACCTGGCCTACTTCAGTACAACCAGCTTATAATTGCTCATAAAGTTCTCAACCACCATGATAATATACCTGCACTTAAAAATATCATCAACCCTTATAGCAACCTGAGGTCACTTCACTCTTCTAATAAACTACTGATTCAGGCATCCAAAATCAACAAGTCTGCTGGGGACTCTCTGTTTGCTAACTCTGTTGGAAAAACTTGGAAATCTCTTCCTGCTGATCTTACTCTTGTACCCTCTCTTACTCAGTTCCAAAAAAGCCTCAAGCTATACTTTAAAACTCAGTGGCTATGTCCTTGTTCCAAACTCAACTAGATCCTCCTCTATAGTCTGTAATCATGTTACATTGCCAAGTCAATTTGTCAACACTGTTTTAAAAATGCATGATTATATTACCTGCTTGCTCAATTGGAGCCTGTAAACTGTGTGTAAATAATCATTTTGTGATTTTTACTGTATATTCTACCTTGAAGCTTTTCTCTCTGGGCCTCCACTGAAAATGGACATGTATCCAGTCGGACTATCCCGGTCAACAAATGTAAAATAAAATAAATAAATAAATAGATTGCATCAAGTAAGCTCATTTGCCTCATCTGGTTACAAACATCCTCCATTCCTATCCTTTCAAGTACACATTAGGACCTGCAACCGTGGCTTGGCACTTTTCTGCTACTTTGCATCCAGCTTGCTGGACATAGGCATCCTGAGGCAATGTAGTAACAATTGCCTTAGGTACACTAACAACCAATTAATTCTCAAACAGACAAATACAGTATGTGAGAGATGTAGTTACACATTGGCAGTGGAGGCTAGACTCTCACATACAGACACAAAAAGCAACAAGCAGATTTCCGCAATTCACACACATCACACACTGCACCAGCAAAGGACCACACACATACACTCATATATGTGGAGGTGCTCTCACATCTTTCTTTCAGCTTTTCCCAGTTAGGGGCTGCCACAGCGGAACTCCGGTCTGCTAATGATTGGCAGTGGATTTTTACGGTGCTGAGTTGCAAGCCTGACATCCAACCTTCAAAGAAGGCACACCCATTCACATACACACCTACCTGCATGTCTTTAAACATCACTCGACTGTGGGAAGGACACGCAGATTCCACACAGAAGGCGCTCCAGCCGAGAATCGAATGGGAGAACCTGTTGCTATGAGGCGACAATGCTAACCACTGCACCACAGCATAACTTACCCAAAAATCAAAGCCCTCTCAGGTGCAGTCCTCAGAAACTCCACATGTACACAAACAAAGCAATTTCCACAGCAACACATAAAGGCATATCTCATTGTGTCTTACCTACCAAGCCCATAAAGCGAAACACTACAAAACTCGAAGTTCTGGTCATACGAGACTCCGTTGTGAGACACCCTAATGTCACTCTTACCAGCTTGGATAAGGGGAAGGTTACAGTTAGTTGTCTGTCAGGGGCCAGGATTAGCCAGATCATGCAAGCACTCAGGTCACTTACCCCTAAGTACGAGTATGACCCAGTCATAGTCCATGTGGGAGTGAATTACCTGAGATGTACCTTCTTGGACTATATGAAAAGAGATATGATTAATATCTCAGAATTTGTGTCACAGGCAGTTATGAGCCTAGCACTGAGTAGCATTCTACCATCTCCAAGGATGATGCCACAATGCCAGCAGAAAATGAACAGCTTTAACAATTGGCTTAGCTACTGGTGTCATTCCAAAGGGGCCACCTTGGAGGACATGGTTAACAGGCCAAGCTGCTTCACCAGGGATGGTCTTCATCTGTCATCTCTAAGCTTTCAGGTATTAGCCAAAATATTATCCACCTCTATAGTACCTTTTTAGGCATTGCCAATCAGACAAACCTTCAAACATAACAAAAGCTACTCAGGACAAGCGAAAGGTGTTACTGCTCAATGATAGCCTCAACAAAAAAATGCATTCCCGGGAATCTCTCCTCACTATGGAGAATTCTGACATCTGTGCAGTCACTGAAACATGATTCAAAGCCATGGAAAGGACTTGGCAGTGCATGACTATAATGCCTTTCATACATTCTGACCACCCACTGAATATGAAAGAGCAAAAGACAAATGTTGTCTAGCTACATAAAAGATAAGCACACCTCAAGGCTGGTCAAACAATATGATATGCTTGTAAAGGTATGGAATCTAGATCCAAGGAAATGATAGTCCCACTGTACTCTGTCCTTATTAGGCACTTACAGCAGCTGGAGCAACCTAAGAGGCTCCTCACAAAGAAAATACAGGGTGTAAGTGACATCAACTATGTGGACATACTACAAGCCCCCTACCTCTTTACACTGCCTCTTACCAAATATTAATGGATGATGTATGTCTGACCTATAAAATGTTCACAAATCCAGCCCTGATTGAGCTGCTACACATCCACAAGTCAAACAGCATGATGGTCACCTGATCTGAGAACTAAACTTGGTCAGCGACTCAAGCAAAACATGCTGGAGAGACAGATATATGTCTCAGAGATTGCCCCTTCTTTGGAACATGCTTCCTATTCACATTAAGCAGATCCCTTTCCTGGCCCTCTTCAAATACAGTTTGGATCAATCGATAGGTAATCGCAAATTCACACCTGGGGTAGTGCCTATGTCTCATGTGGACAGGTGCAGTCAGTATGATACTCAATGCATAGGAACAAATTCATGCCAACCTCTTGCCTCAGGGGCTATATATTGGTTAAAATCAGGTTATATTGGCAAGGTTTCTAAGGACCCTTAAGCCATTAGCCTAGTAATCTCCTATGCACCTATGTATACCTCATTTGGCATGCAATATAACCAAACTTCTAAACATCAAAATACAATAAACTTTAAAGGAGATGCAGGTATAACTACAGATAGAATAAGATGCAGGCTGTTCAATATCTGATTGAAGATGAGGTGATTGATGTACTGTTTTGTCAGTTACTTCTATTTTGGTTATGGAGGTGTCAGTTATACATCTGTGCTATGCTAAACTATTTTTTCCCCAAAATATTAGACTTCCAACTGTTCTAATCCATTTAAATAAATAACTAGAAGGTGTTCACATGCTCAGAGTGATTAACAGGAGCAATGTAACTAGTTAATTCACACTGGGTAGTGTGAGAAAACAGCAGGATTTCTGTTGTCCCAGACAGTACTTGCTGCTGGGCCATTTCAAATAATGCTAGCCCTATCCTCATCACTAATGGGAAAATGTACAAGAAAGCCATTTATTTTGTGTGTGTTTAATTTCATAAAAAATGTGTTGGAAAAAACCTACTGTGGATACTTTGAGATTGTTTGCAGTGCTAAAAATAGTTTTTTTCTGATAGCAATTTTGCAACACATTGGGCCGGATTCACGAAACCTCCATGTAAGAGTTACTATGTCTTACACGGAGGCTGCAGTCTAACGGTATGACATCAGCATGCCATGCATATTCATGAGGGCATGCTGAATCATACCCTAGGCTAACACGGTCCGTGTAGGAAAGTAGAGGACGTGTCTGAATGCCGAGTTCTGCAAAGGGACACACCCCCAGAAGAGTCAGAGTCCTGAAAGTAAACACCCATGAGCGAGTCCGCGGAAATGTCAAGAAACACAACACCACATGCCCTCACAAACTATAAACCCAAATGTAATGTAAAACATAAAAATAGCAGTTTAATTTTTTTTTTTATAATTTCCAAAATGTTTGCCCGTAGTTGCGCTCATTTGCGCGGGTATGCCCTCTGCTCAGCCACAGTTAGCAGACATTGAAAAGCATATAAGATCTAAATATGCAAATTAAGCCAAGTAGCAATAGTGTAGCGGTAGAGACGTTGGCCAAAGAGGAGGTAGTCACACTTCGAGCCCCCACAACATCATTTTCCATTTTTATTTAAATAATCATGAAACAATCCCCTGACACTCATATATATATATATATATATATATATATATATATATATATATATTTATGTAAAACTATAATTTAAGTAAAATGTAATGAAATGGGCCATGTATTTTTGAAGAAATCCGACATAATAAAATATAAAAAAGGGATCAGAATTGCCCATAGCTTAACAAGGCTTTAGCAAGCTGAATATGGGTGCCCGTAGGTGAGCAGCGCTTTAACAAGCTTAATATGAGTGCCCATAGGTGAGCAGCGCTTTAACAAGCTTAATATGAGTGCCCGCAGGTGAGCAGCGATTTAACAGGTTTAATATGAGTGCCCGGAGTTGAGCAGTGCTTTACCACACTTAAAATGAGTGCCCGTAGTTCAGCAGTGCTTCACCCAGCATAATATGAGTGCTCATAGCTAAATAACGCGTTACCCAGCGTAAGCCATTTGCACGGAGCTGCGCAGCGTGTCAACCAGCTTACCTGCGGGCAACATTGGGCAAGCTGTATCAAAGCTGCCTTTACACAGACACACCTCCTAGCCTGTCTAGACAGTAGTAAAATAAAAAAGCAATTCCCAGGGTCGAACCTGGGATACTGTGCACCATAGTTAAAGTACTGAACCACTAAGCCATGACAGTTGTACTGAGAAATGCAGTATTAGCATATATATAGGAATTAATGGAAATAGAAGCATGACAAAGCAGGTTTTTTTAAGCTGATAAATATCTAAAACGGCCAATCACAGATAAGTGCGGGAAAACCAGCATATATAAGCCCCATAGGTGGGAATTCACAGCATAACTGATTGTGGTACCCATTTGCAGTCAGGATGGCAGGTGCAGGAGAGGGAAGTCACTTTAGAGCACAAAGGTGGGGTGTTGAGGAGTCAAAATATATGGTTTGGCTCCTAGTCCATGATCATGAAGCACAAATTATGCAGGGCCAGGTTCACTGTGGTGCGTACAAGGCAGAGGCGTGGAACCGGTTGACACATGATCTCACCAGTGCCACAGGCATTCCGAGGACTGGTGAAGAGGTCTGTCACCACCATGCGGACCTGAAGCTACGGAAGGAGGACCAACTGAACCGTTGGATCCAGGAGGCCCACCAAATGCCCAACACCCCACTACTGAGTAAGTATCCATGTAATTAAGTATGTAAGAAATGCTATCCTAGCCTATAGTATGGAGACATATGTTCCATTATTATACATATGTTCCTTTATATTACAGCTGCAGGTGTTGGTTCCGCGAATCAGCAAGCCTATGCTGATAGGCTGCTGAGGTTGCGCCACCAGGCAGGTTAGTAATTATTTAGCTGGTATTGTCATAGAATATAAGTGAGACAGATTGTAAAAGAGTTCAGTGTTGTAACCCACTAATAAAGGTCAAATAAGCCTAGAAGAAAGATTCTGCTAGTATTGTAAGATTAGATAAGTGATGCAGCCTGGAAAATAGTGTAATGCAATCCAGTAATAAAGATTAAACAAGTCTCAAATAGAAGTTTCCACCTGTATTGTAATATCAGATAACTGCTGCAGCCAGAAAATGAGTGGTAATCAATCAACAAAGGATAGACAAGTGTCAAATACATCCTTGTAAATTCTGCCATATGAAATAAGTGAGTCAGCTGGAAAGGGTTGTTGTAAACCAGTAATAAATGTTAATAAAGCCTAGAATTAAGTACCAGTCTGAAATGTAAATATAAAATAATTGAGAGAGTGTGAGAAAGACAGTTTGAAGCTACCAAGAAAGCTGTAATAAGTCTGGAATAAAGATATACTGCAGTCACTACATTATGAAATGAATGAGACAGCCACAACCAAAGAGTGTAATGTGTTAAATAAAATACAGAACATGGACTGTGTTCGTCCCACAAATTGGATATGTTGCTGTACCCTTGCATTATGGAAATAGTATGGTTGTATGAAATGCTGAACATCCACAGTTGTCTAGACCCATATAAATCAAATGTAGCAGGATGCTGTACCTGAACACAGCCAGATATGGACATATATGAATAAAAATGGAATGTATATTAATGTAGCAGTAACATCCCCATTACCAACATTCCTAAGGTTACATACAGGAAACTGTACTAATACATGTAGGGGATATATATCTGCATCTACTAGGAATGTACAGTATATATATATATATATATATATATATATATATATATATATATAGGTAGTTTTAGTTGTTAATGTAAATTTCTCCACCTTACCCTATTTTCACAAATGATGCCATTCCACACCAAACTGGGTATGTGTATTCACAATTAATTCCCATGGACATTTGTCCTGTTGGTTCATACATATCTGCATGTACGTTGATGCATGTGCCCCGTTCACATATCCAAACCTGATGGCCTGTTGCCACCAATCAACTCTGCATGCTGTTGGAATGTGCACTGTTGTTCTAAATATGCATGTGTTATGCTTGCTGCTCAATGTTCGGAATTCATGGGTGTTTGGTTAATGGGAATACTGATGCATGCTGTTACAACTAATTTTGAATGGTGTTGTTTGTTACTAACCCAAAATGCCATAAAATACTGCTAAACATAGGACAACAGGGAATGCGGGTTCCAGCGGACCCACCTCTCCCACCTCAGCTGGCGAGTGCACCTGGCACCAATGCCCAGGCTGGGACCTCCTCCTCCGGTGGACCTGTGCCAACTTCAGGTGGAAGCACTGCAGGGGATGGGGCTCGTCCCCGCTCTGCAAGCATGGCCGGAGTTGAGCTTCCACTCACCCTCCATAAGGTCTGGTCTCTGGTGTGTAGTGAGATCAGGCATTCTGTGACTGATCCCCTACGCCAGCTTGAGGCGAGGGTGGCACAACTCACGGGTGTGCCTGCCCATCCTATCCAGCCCCCAGCACAGCCCCGGTAACTGCCTATGGGTAGGGATTTCAGTTCCACTGTTGCCATCTGTGGGCTCATGGGCTTGCGATATCCAAACTTCTGTCGCCGTCATTTGTGTTTACCCCCCACATGTGTCATACTCCACCCCTGTATGCGTCTTGTTTGTCTTGTCTGTTAACCTCCCCAACCTACCTCCCCAAATATACCTACTTCCTGTACCTCACATTCCACTCTCACCTGAAAAAAAAATAAAAAAAGGGCACTCTGTTCCCACAAAAAAATTACGCCCCATACATAGCTGCCCAATTCGCACACATGTCCACTGGACATGTCAACTGATAATTCTAATTGGCAGTACAACATATTTTGTTGTCCTCACCCCTCTCTCAGGGGTGGAAGGTTTCAAATTTCACACCAAATTTCACACATATGCACAGCTGTTGCTGATAAAGAAATGGGCAGCTATGGGCCTTCCCTACATCCTTCCTGCACATCCCGAGCTTGTTTTCCTTCTGTCCTACCCTCTTTGTGCCCCCTTTTTCACCACTTTCCTATCTCCCCATTTTCTTTTCTTTAAAAGAAATTAGCGTGGGTGTTAGCGGGAGTAAGCACTTTCAAGCAGTAGTCAGCGGGTGTGCACTTGTGTGTGCTTAGCTAAGCGAGTGTGCTCAGCTAGTTTAGTGTGCGATGTAAGCATCGTGCAAACCAGCACAAACCCGCTTACAACTGCTTAAAAGTGCCTTAGTCACTCTGTATAACAAGGCCTGTAGTCTGCTCATCAGCAAAATAAAATACCCCTGTCAGTCTCGAACCCCAGACCTTGGAAACACCAGTCTGCATGAATTATCACTGAGCTACAGCAGATATACAAGAACTTGGTGCTGAAAGAAATATATCATGAAATACAAGGAGTGAATGTAAAGGGAATATAGGAAGGCCATTACACAAAGCTTGTTCCCTGAATCCTTACTGGCAATTCTTGCGGAATTGCATTACATTAGTGTGATAAGAGAAACAGCCATGCTAGGAGGTAATAAGGTTACAGTAGCACCTTACAAACCCCACACAGTATCAGAGCAGGATAAACACCGCCATATTTGAATAGGTATGAGGCCAGACTTGCCAACTGTGACTGATTTACAGGGATGTCCCTGATTTGCAAAAAAATGTTACCTGCGCCCCACTGACTCCCTGTGAAATGTACTAACAGTAGGCAGAAAGGTGGGGTATCCCACGTAATGGTAACTGTCAATAAGTTAAAGTAGACACTACTTGCATGTCAGAAATGGTGTAGTAATACATACGCTCAAAATACCCCACAGTCACAACTGCAGAATATCTGAAATATATCACGGGTGTATCCCACTGACATGTACCTTTCCCTGAGGCTGGTCAAATATATACCTGAGAGTATCTGAGGCCTGCAAATGTCAGAAATACACAGGCATATCAGCCTGTCTGCTGTTACACACTCGGCGAATAGCTGTAGAATTACTCCCACAAGCACACCCTCATGTAGGAGTACAACACAGAAATATCAAAGGATGTAGCCATCTAGCAAACTAATGACAGTATAGCAGTTTACAAGCACTGCATGTGCCTGATATTCATAATTGTTAGTACAAAATACAAGGCCCTAGTACTGCTCAGCAGCAAAATAAAACACCCTTGTAAGTGTCAAACCCCAGACCTTGGGCTCACCAGACTGCATGCAGTGCCACCAAGCCACAGCAAACATATAAGAACGTACTGCTGAAAGAAATATATCATGCATTATAAGGAGTGAATGTAAATGGAAAATAGGAAAGCCATAGCAACACATTCCACTAAAGACAAATATCAGGCCTTCAAGGAGTGAATGTAAAGGGAAAATAGTGAAGCCATAGCAACACATTGCAAGAACTACTGTTGTATACCAGTTAATCCACAACTCCCACAGGAAAGTACATACTCCCATGTAAACAGTGTTAGCATTAGCAGGTGTGAGTTAGCATACACACTGAGAAGAGTGAAATGGAAAAAGCAACAGTCAGGTTTCAGTACAACATGCATTTTCTGTGGCTACAACACAGCCTTAGATATGAGAGACATACCAACCTTCTGACTGACACAACAGTGTCCACAGCAAACCAGCATGGTCCCCACCCTGCAAAACTGAAAGGCCTATGCCTACCTAACCTAACATTTTATAGCAGTGTTCTGAAATCACAGTGAGAACTGCAATTACCACACAGCAGGCTGCATGCAATTAGTAAATGCTGGCCACCAATTGGTGCAGAGGCCATCACATGCACATGTGCAGATACCTACAAAAGCAACCTGTACTGCCAGTCTACACATGCAATAATATTGCAGCAACTGGAGGGAGAGTGAGAGAGAGAGACAGGCAGACAGAGAGAGAGACAGAGAGAGGCAGACCAAAATAAAACAAACAAAAAAAGAAAATCCAAGCAAGCCAGCCATCCAGGCAGCCAGCCAGCCATCCAGGCAGCCATCCAGCCAGCCATCCAGGCATCCAGGCAGCCAGCCATCCAGCCACCCAGGCAGCCAGCCAGCCAGCCATCCAGGCAGCCATCCAGCCAGCTATCCAGGCAGCCAGCCATCCAGCCACCCAGGAAGCCAGCCAGCCATCCAGGCAGCCAGCCAGCCATCCAGCCATCGAGGCAGCCAGCCAGGCAGCCATCCAGCCAGTCCTCCAGGCATCCAGGCAGCCATACAGCCAGCCATCCAGGCAGCCAGCCATCCAGGCAGCCAGCCAGCCATCCAGCCATCCAGCCAGCCAGCCAGCCAGGCACCCAGCCAGCCATCCAGGCAGCCAGCCAGCCATACAGGCAGCTAGCCAGCCATCCAGCCAGCCAGCCAGCCAGCAAGCTAGCAAGCCAGCAATCCAAAAAAAATCTGTCAGAAAGAAAGGTAATGTAAACTACATAATCTAATAATCTACATACTGTGAACTGTCCATATGTGTTAGCAGTCTGTATCTATATGTATATGAAGATATGCATAGGGCAACAGACATACTGTAACTGTTTGTGAAGGCTGGACATACATATGTAGTTGAAGGTTGCTATGTGCACATAGCAATGTAGGTTGTAGTGTGTGGCATTGAAAACAGCATGCAGTGCAGGTATATGTCATGTGGTGGTGAACTTCTGTGGGACTGAGCCAGTGAGGCCTGCTACAGCTATATGGCTTGAGGACAGCATAATGCATTATGCACAACAGTGTGCAATATCATTACAGAATGGTATGTCTCACAACTGTTGCAGAAGTGATATTCCCACCATGAAAGGTGGGCAGTCCATGTACCTACATGTGCATGTATATGTACAGCAATGGATGTTAAGAAGTGTGTGTACATATATATATATATATATATATATATATATATATATATATATATATATATATATATATATATATATATATATATATATATTTGTCTATATATCGATATACATATATATATATATATATAGACAGAGAGGTCTGTATAGATACATAGAGATATATGGATAGATAGATAGAGAATATGTATATACATATAGATATAATAGACAAATACATATATAGATATAAATGTAGATACATACATGTATACAGATAGATATGAATGTCTATAGATATGTGTGTGTGTGTGTGTGTGTATATATATATATATATATATATATATATATATATATATATATATATATATACATGGTTATATATAGCGGTGTGTATATAGACATATATACATATATGTAGATATGTATATATAGATATATATATATATATATATATATATATATATATATATATATATATATATATATATATATATGCACACATATATATATATATATGTATATATATAAATATATATATATATATATATATATATATATATATATGAAGAGAGAGTGAGAGAGGGGGACATGGGGGCAGATGTACTGCAACAGGTGCCTGGTGACCAAGGCATGGACAGAACACCAGTGTTGATACTGCAGTACCATACCCCATTCCAAAACATGTTACCTACTAACTACCACATAGGTGGTTGCCTGCCTACCTACCACTGGAGGTGTCAGAAGGGAACATGGGACACAGGTGTACAATAGCCTTCCCTTTGATATCCACAGTGGCACACTAGTCTTGTAATCCCTGTACATGGTACATGTCATCACAAAAGGTGTGTCAGCTAGGGAAATGTAAGTCAGTGTACCCCTGTACACCTCACAATGTCCTATGCAGTATGTACCTCCCATGAGAACTACAGCAACTGGAAAGGCCACAGACATACCTAACAAAGACTGATAATGGCAACAAACACATTCCCTATGCAGACTGACTCACAAAACCACAGCTAGAGTGCCTTGCATACTACCTACACAGAGGTTACCAGTGCTGGACACACAGAGGTATGTCACACCATACCAGTTGGCCAACCACCATGGCAACACCTCACAATCCGTCCAGCCTACATGACCTAGGGCCCTAATCCCTGTCACCGCACTAAACAGCACATGCTGGAGGTACAGGTTTCTGTACACAAATATGCCATACCCTGGACTAAACCACCCAGCATTAACAAACAAGGCTCATCATTAGTAGATGTCATACATACCCCTGATGAATGTCATGGAGATAGGTAATATGCCCTGTGAGTCGCCTGTGTGTAACCGTTTCACAGGAGCAAGTAAAATCACAGAACATGTGTACCAAAGGGCAGGGTAGTATATGGCTAGGCGGCCCTAGGCCCAGGGCCAATAGCATAGTACCTACCTATGACACAATGCACACACACATGTACTCAGTGCAATACCAGCTATGTGACATAGAGTGAGCATGACACTGACTGTGTGCAAGGTCTGTAAAGGTGTGATAGCTTAGTGTGAGTTTGTGTCTGTCATGGTAGTTGATGTCCTTGGTGTGAGGCCAGAGAAAGATGTGTCAGTTATTGGGATGCAAACATAGTAGATTGGCATATGTTGTGCCATAGTTCCCTGTGTACCACTGCGGTGTCCCATCATAGGCAGAAGCAATACATGAATGCTTAGTAAGTGGTACTGCTGTTGAATCCAGCTCACATATGAACTGTTGTACTACCTGATGTTGTAGGCCTAAACACTACAGTATGGTGTATGTTCACATTCTGTGGTAACACTGTTTGGTGTGTTACCTGTAGTCTGTACAGATTACATACCTCATGCATAGGTATCTATAAGTAAGGGCACACAGTACTATAAGGTACACAGTTAATGCTCATCTGTGTTGTTATACATTTGTGTGTTGTATGTATGTGTAATGTGTATGTAATGATGCCTGTACCATGGCCGCAATCACATGTGTGTTACAGGGTATGTGTGTGTACCTGGCAGCATGTATACTCTGTGACGGCAGTATGCTGGCTTTAGTAACAACTGTGCACGTATGTCAGGTAGGGGTATAGCATCAAAGACTAGGGTGGATTACCATTGAAACTGTACATGTTTATTGCATTCATTGCATGGGATGACAACATTCTTCATCCATTAGCTTGATACATACCCTAGTGTGAGGTTGTGCATTGTATCCCAAACAGTGTGCCGAGTGCTGGTGTATACTAGTTTGTTGTATGGAGTGTGGCAGGCACTGTCAGACAATTGTGGGCTGAGCACTGATATGTGGTATCAAACATGTGTATCCCCTGATAGACAGACAGATGCTATATATGGCAGTGAAGTTATATCAGTACATTTGAATATTAAGTGTGCCACATGACTTGCTCACATATTTTTCTTTTCCTTCCTTCCAGGGTGATGGTACATCAGAGAAACCCACTGTATACAGCAGCAGAGGATCAGGAGATCCACCAGAGCCTGGTGCATAATTACTCTGTGCTGTTTTCCAGGACCAGCCACAACCAGCATGAGAGGGCTGCACTGTGGCAAGAACTTGTCCGTCGGGTAAATGACATAGGCATGCATAACCGGACATATGAGCAGGTACGCCATCACTGCAGTGATTTAATTAGACATGTCCGCCAGTGTGCATCTGATATCCACAGACAACAGCTTGCCACAGGTGGTGGGGTACCTATCCACCCCCCTCACCAGTGTGGAGGAGCACCTCCTAAGTGTTGTGGCTCCAGGCCAACAACAAGAACAGCCCCAAACATGTGTCATCATGGAGGCCGGAGCCACCCAGCATATTGAAATGGAGTGTGCAGGTAACATCCCATATCTGTAGTTGACTGTTCTCTGTACTGGTAGTCTATGTGTGTGTGAGATGTGTACTGTTTGTGTAGCTGTTAACCTGCCCATTCTTCTGCAAGATTGATATTCTGAGCATAATCTGTACACATGTGAAAGCCACCTGTTGTACTACTGCACTTTATCATACTCACAGTATCAAAGGCACAGTTGTGGCCACTGGCAATCACTCTCATATGTTTGCAGGTCCCTCTGGAGTGACAGCAAGGCAGCCAATCCATGCTGTTGAGTGTGTAATAACAATACTATTGCTAATGACATGTGCATGTCATATGGAGGTGTAGTGTGTGCACATGTAACACACCTACACATAATGCATGCTGTGCATGTTTGCTGTGAGACTATGCATATCCCATTATTCTCAGTAGCTGCATCACTCACATGCAATACACAGAGCAGGACACACATGTGTGGCAACACAGTACTGGACATTGTAGAGGCACACCAGATACACATGTACACAACAGACACATGTTTGGCATACACACTACACCTTAGCCTGCTACACATGTCCAATTATGACATCTGCTGTATGGCCAGCATTCAGCATCCCACTTATCTATGCAGCACACATAATATGCCTGAGGGGTAGAGGCCTATCATGTCTTTGTGCAACAGTCTGGAACAAATAACACATTCATGTTAGGCAATGCTCACTATTGGCCACCTTACACACCCATGTAACAAGTGGCTGTGTAATTGTGGATGTAGTCATGTTACTGCACTTCAGGTACAGCATGCTAGCTGCCTGTCTTGCACACATTATCATTGTTGACTGACCACAAGATGCATGTTGATCATGGCTCACGTTACTACACCACATCCAGTTCCACTGACCACAAAAGTACACATAGCTGTTATTGTGTAGCACCGTCATGTGTTGTGTGTGTGTGTGTGTGTGTGTCTGTGTGTGTGTGCAAATCTATGCACCCACAGCTTATAACACTTGCACAACATTGTTATGTCCTTGTACACATTGTGTCCCAGTGTGGAGACAATCACTGAACAACTACACACACGCATCAAGTACACGTATACTGTTATTAACAAGGGCTGTCTACACTTGCACTGCATGTTCCTGTGCAACACATAACCTGCATGCTGACACATGTGCAGTGATGTTTTTCCTTGTGAAATGGTCACCCACCCTAAAACAGTACTGTGTATGTGTTGGATTGCAGGTGTGTCTGTATTTGTATCTGCTGTACTGAGGAGTGTGCCTGTGTGCTTGTGTGCCTGTGTGCATGTGTGCATGTGTGCATGTGTGCATGTGTGCCTGTGTGCATGTGCACCTGTGTGCATGTGTGCATGTGTGCATGTGCGTATGTGTGCATGTGTGCATGTGTGCCTGTGTGCATGCGTGCAAGTGTGCATGTGTGCATGTGTGCCTGTGTGCATGTGTGCATGGGTGCATGTGCGCCTGTGTGCATGTGTGCATGTGTGCATGTGTGCATGTGTGCATGTGTGCATGTGTGCATGTGCACATGTGTGCATGTGTGCATGTGCACCTGTGTGCATGTGCGCCTGTGTGCATGTTTGCATGTGTGCATGTGCGCATGTATGCATGTGTGCATGTGTGCCTGTGCACCTGTGTGCATGTGTGCATGTGTGCATGTGCGCCTGTGTGCATGTGCACCTGTGTGCATGTGTGCATGTGTGCCTGTGTGCTAATATCGTGTACACATTTGTAAACTGTGTTACCTATCTTCCTCTCACAGGTTCTGGTGTTGCTCTGGTGGAGTGCAGCAGGGAACCTGAAGCCACTGCTGGGGATAGTGCTAATGATGATACATGTGTAATGGCACAGGGAGGTGTGACAGGGTCTGTCGTTGGTCATCCAATTGACAGTACACAGCAGTCAACCCATCAATGCGCACAGTCATCCTGCCGATACATCCATTGTCACCAATGTCCTTAGCTGTGGGACAGCATAGAGTGGGCATTGACCAGGGTAGTGTGGTATCATTGGCACATGCATCCCCTCACAGCAGCCATGGCCAGATTCCTGACATGGTACCACACAGGCAGATGTCCAGGGGTTCTCGTGGGAGCATCTGTGGTCGTACTGCCCCTGTCAGACGTGCCCACAGAGGTCTATCAACCTCAGCTATGTTCCAGGCTGTAATGCAGGCACAAGCACGTATGGAACGGTACACCAGACAGGGTCTGAGGGAGCTTAGAGCACATCGCACCGCTATGAATGACACTATGCGTGACGTTGCTTCTGCCATCCGTAACATCATTGAGGTCATTGATAGACATTGGGGGTACACATTAGATCTGTTCCACAACTACATGTCCAGGAGCCAGGACAGTGCAGGATGGTTGAGGTGTCGACGTGGATGTCTGCCAGCAACATTATCAGCTACCAGTCATCGTGGATGACAACAAACCCGCAGCCACTCCCATAGTGCCAGTACCAGCCCCAGCAATGCTGGGTCTGTGCTGTCATTAGACCGTCCTAGAAGACCACGTGCACGTGGCTGTGGACAGTCCCAGCAGGGACATGTGTCCAGTCAACAACCCACTGCTTCTGATGACAGTACCCAGTCTGGCTTAGTACCTGATACTGTCCGTAGCACCCCTGCCAGGCACAGGTACCATGTCCGTGGCCAGAGACAGTGACCTGTATGACCTGGCAGGTACAGTCTGTGGCTGTCCACAAACACCCGTATATGGCAGCCACATGGTGGAACTGTGTGCATGCATACACACACACATAATGCTAACACCTAGGGCTAACACATACACACACACATCGCAGCAATGTTGCCCCATCTTGTACTGTTGTCCCTCACTAACACACACACACATACATGTCGATTGGATGTGTCAGTGGCAGACTCTGGCAAATCAAGTACACACCCTGTGCATATGATGAAACTGTGCCACATCCTGCCATCTGTAACACTGATGCTGGAACAGGGTAGCATGGTACTGATGCACAGGGTGACTACATAGCACTGTAGTAATATTATCATGTTGTTAACAGTACAGTGTAATGATATTGTTGTGGGTAGATTCGAGCATGCTTGATGCATTAACTATGTTTGTCATTGCAGTTTTGTATACACCAGTGTTAATTCCCAAATTGTACTGTCTGGACATGTGCCACATGGCTGTTGTGTGTACCTGTGCCTGCATGTGTTGGGGTGTGGACAGTACATGTGTGATGTTTGCATCACCGATTTGCAGGTGTACATTTGTGAAGATGGTCAGCATGAAACATGACATGGTTTGACAGTATGCTGTGGGTGATATGGTTTCCACATGTCAATGGTCTGCATTCTGGTAGTATACACAGCTTACATAGCTTGACATTCAGTGGTCATTACATGGTGTCTCCTCAACTGATTCACAGACGTAGGAACCTGGTGTCAGTGATATCCCTGCAGTACTACACTATACCAGTAGCCATTGTTAATGAGCCCCACACATCCCTGGGAACAATACCCTTTGGCATATAGCAGTCTCATGTACATGCCAACACACTATGGATATGTCCATCCATGACTGCAAATACATACAGTGGCCTACAATGCATTCTACACATGACACACCTAACCACCACAAGGGTATCATATGGACAGATACCTGTTGTCCAAGCCATGGTATATTGCTGTAACGCTACTGTGGCATTGTCATCGGCATGTAGTTAACATAGTATTCCAACGGTACCATGTAGGTGGTAGCACCCATCATGTAGAACGGGTAATGGTGTGTACATGTGGACAGGTGTTATCTTGTCTATCCTGTGATATTCACATTTCCAAAGGTATTCTGCAGTCCCTCTGTGTATCACCTAAGCAAGAAGGTGTCTGTATGCATATCGGCAACAGTTGCCATACACCTATACTGGATGGCCATCACTCACAGACTTTGCTGTGTTTTAACATGTTTGACATATACTGCAGACATGAACCATCACCCACATTAATCTATCAAAGCTTTCATGGGTGTGTGTCACATAGTTGGCCTAGGACACAGTTCACTGCAGTAGCTTGCATTGTCACCAACATACATGCATGGCCTAAGGTCTGGTAAGCTGCGGCACATGGTGGCAAAGGTAACAACTGTATTCATATGAGGCAGGCTTCACACATAGGAACTATTATAGGTCACAGGTACATATCTGTATGTGGCAAACACATACCTGATGTGTGCATGGCAATTACTGTTATAATAATATGTCATACAATAATGAAAGCAAAACACACAACACATTCACAAACTGTGTGACAAACACACACATGGCATTTGTAGGATTCAAACCCCTACCAAACTAGGTTATGGCACTTGAGAGAGATGCATTAGCACAGCACGCTATTCGCATTATTGGATGATTTCCCTTCTCCTGCTGTATTTATAGGGTGCTGACATCATCAGTCTTTCCAAAGAAGAATGTACATCTTTAACTATCCCTCAGTATGGGGGATAACAATATCTGTGCATTCACAGAAACATAGTTCAGGGTCACATATGCACACTGGCACTGCCAGGTTATGTTCTATACCATGCTTCATGACCACAGGACTTGTGACCCAGAACACAAGTAGGGGGTGTATCCATATACATCACAGATACACACACCTCTGGGTTGGTCCCACTGCACTAAGCATGACAGGCCATACATACACACCTACCATTGTGCAAAACTGCCTTTTGGTTTGGTGTGTAGTTCAGACCACCCACCAATACCCAGTAACCACACTTGGCTTTCCTGGGAACAGTGTCGGATATGAAGGTCTTCACACACACCATTATAGTGGTTGACTTCAGTTACACAAATATTGACTGGGGATACTACTCAAGCCCTCAACATCACCCTACAGCCACTACAATTTGTAAATCCATGTACTATGGCACAACCAGTCACCACACCCACTAGGGGGAATACATATTGGACCTGATCATCACCAACATGGGGACTCTATGTTCCACACCAGAGGTAGAACTGTCATTGTTAAGATCAGACCATGATCAACTTTCCCTGGACATTGATATCCCATCCCCACACCCAGCCAAGGAAATCACTGTAAAGAATTTCTCAAAAGCAGACTTTGCACTTGTGAAGACTGGGGTGGAATACTTCAGAGGCCCCGTGCTGGAGGTTAATACAGACCAATCTGTAGAATTCTTTACAAACGCATTGTATGAGCAGCTGCAGGTATGCATTGATCATGCTATCCCACATAAAACCATGACTCCTCCAAAACAGGAGACCTGTCTGGTTGACCCCAGCCATATATAAGCTGTACAACAGAAGGAGGAAGCTACTACATAACAGAGCAATATCCCACAGACCCAGATAGATCATAACCTCTCCTTTGCTAATCACATTGACAGAGAGTCATTGCTAAGAACTTTGTATAGCCCTTCTTCTCACATGGGTGTTTGCATGTAGATCATGTGAGGTCATTGTGGCCCTCTACTACTCACTCATCAGGACCATGTTTGACTACAATGCCCCTTTTGGGGTGTACCTTACCCAACACTTGTGGTAACTACAGTGAACACAACAGTACCTCCCCAAGAGAATCATGGGCTACACACAGATGTCCTATGCAGCTCAGCTAAAGGATCTCCAGCTCTACTCATTTGGTTAACGCCTACTCAGAGGTAATCTATGCCTGACATACACAGCCATTTCAAACCCAGAAGTAATGGACATGCTCCACCTCATAACATCCAAGACCCTTACAGCTACACACTCCAGGGACGTAAACCTCAGCACAAACATAAATAGGACATGCTGCAGGGACAGATTCATTACTCACAGGCTCCCTTCACTCTGGAATTGAATCCCAATTAAAGTTAGACATAGCCCCTCACCAACCCTCTTCCAGCAAAATACAGCCGCATAGATGGGAAATTGCAAATTCACCCCTGGGATCTCCACTGTGTCCCTGCTTGACAGCGGCACAGCAAAGTAGCCTTAAAGGGTGCCTTCTGTGACCTACTTTACAGAGGCACAGTAGGCTACTCTACTGGGGTGGCAGACACCAAATACACTCTGCCTAGGCTTATGAATTCCCTAGGGCAGACAGCCTAGTATTCACCTCTGCACCTATGTTTATGTTTGGGATGCACAATATTTGTTGCTGCTACTGTTTGCAGGTCTTTATTGCCATAGCTTTCACAGTTTCTGTAAACAACGTGTGTATCTGCATAACATGTTTGATCATGACAGGGTTCCGGTATATTAATACATGTGTCTGTTGTCATTTAACTGTGTGCACAGGGTGGATTGCTGGATCGTGGGAGGTTCCTGACTTAACACATACAACTGCCAGATATGTGTGACTGACTGCTATACTCAGACATGGCCTAAGTGTGTGAGCATGCCCAGTTCAGGCTTTCCATGGTTTGTTGCCTGACGTGTGTCTCATTTATCCAAGTGTGTGAGCATGCCCAGTGTAACCTTTCCATATGTTGTGATCTGAAAAGTCCACTACATTTGTGGTTGTGTGTGAACATGACCAATATTGATATTAATACTGTGTGTGTTGGAAGTCATGTTGTGTTCTTACTGCCAGACTCCTTTGTGTCATAACTCAACAGGGATTATGCTGTGCTTGCGGGGTTTCCATGGGATAGTTTGCAAAGACTTGGCAACATTCTCTCATACTGGCTGAACACCGCAATGCTGTCATGGTGTAGTGGTTCAGTACTTTCACTATGGTGCACAGTATCATGGGTTTGAGTCCCATCACTGCTGTAAATGCTCATACTGAGCAGACCAGACTAGTGAAGGGCCAATTGGGCAACTATGAGCATGTTGCATTTTGTTCAGCTATGGCCTACTTAAACCAGGTGTGTCCGACATTGCTGTGTATTCACCAACGTGGGTGGACATTGGCAAACATTACTCCACAGTGACCACAGTTGTACTACTTGGTGTGTGTGATTCTGTTCATAGGTTCATACCAGGCTATCTGCCCTAGGGCATTTATAATCCTAGCCAGAGTGTGTTTGGCTTTCAACACACATTGTAAGTGGAGTTTGCCATTACATTTTTCATGGTTAGTATACTGTGCCTCTGGCTAACAGTGACATTTATTATTTTTATTTATTTATTTATTTTACATTTGTTAACCGGGAAAGTCCGACTGGACGGAGGTCCATTTACAGCGGAGTCCCGGGGAGAAAAGCTCCACTAATACAGCTACATGTTTGGAGGTAAATATACACAATACTAGATATTATTTATAATACAAGATATAAAAAAAAACAATATGAAGAAGTGAATTGTATAAAAACTAATGAAAGGACTACATTGTATCAATACAATCATCAGATATATCACATATGATAGCATGATCAGACAAACTTTGCTGATGCAGGACTGAGCATGAGCCCAGGAAGGCACTGTATATCAGTTTTGAGGAGAAATTAGTACTGTAGTATAGAGATAGAAAGCAGGATATAGAGTGGGTCGGAAGTATTTGGGTAGAACAGGAAAGCATTTATGTGATGCAAGGACAGAGCCAGGAATGCAGGAGGTGTGATTTAAGTGATCTTTTGAACAGTGAGATAGATGGAGCTGAGGAGATATTCTGGGGGAGATTATTCCATGTCTTTGCTATGGTATGAGCAAATAGAGCTTTTCCTGCAGTATTGTTGGCTTGAGTTATGTGCAGCAGGGTTTTGTTGGATGAGCGGAGTGGACGGTTTGCTGAGTATTGTTTAACTAGTTGGTTCAAGGCTGGAGTCTTATGGGGATTTTTTAGGATGTTGTAGGTGAGGACAAGTTGGTGGAAACTAATTAAATGAGGAAGTTCTAACCACTGTAATTCTTTTAGGGCAAGACAATGATGGCTACGAAAAGCAGAGTTATTGGCGAATTTTGCAATCTTATTGTAACATGATTCTAGTTTGTTCATGTCTGTTTTCTTAATGCAGGTTAGGATAGGAGATGCATACATAGAAGTGATACCCAGGGTAAACCGACAATCTCCCATCCACTCATCAGGATTCCTCTTGAAGAGAGTCAATGAGGGACTCTGGCTAACCTTGAGTGGGAGTTTACTCAAGAGTGGGGGGAGCCTCTGGGTTATGGATCTGTCACTCCAGCATGTCCTATTTATTTCAGTCCTGAGGTTCAGGTCTCTTGAGCGCATAGCTTGATGGGATTCTGATTTTCCAAGGTGCAGCATCTCCATTGATTCCAGGTTGGACATGGCTTTATACATCTGGCACAGATCGCCTCTGGGCAGGCAGTATGCCACTGAGTGGAGCTGCAGTTTCTTTAACCGGGCAGTGACTGGCATGTGTTTGAGCCCTTTGATCCTCCTGGTGAGGTACTTTTGTGGTCTTTCCAGCTGCTGCAGGTGTCTGAAAAGGTACATCCCACAAGGGACATTGTACTCAATTATGGGCTTGATGAGGGATGAGTTAAGAGGCACAATGACCTCCACTGATGTACATGTGATTACCTTCATGATTAGGTGGGCTATATGAAATGTTTCTCTGAACACTTTGGCCACATGGTTGTCGAATGGGTCCCTTATCACTTCTTCCATACTTAATGGGTTACCACATATGTAGTAATTTGTGGGCACTTAGTTTTTGACAAAGGGGAGGACTATATACTGTTTTGTGTTTAGCTTGAGGACATGGCTATGGCACCAGTTGTCTGTTTCTATGAAGCCCTTTTGTAGGATGCTTGTGTCAGCTGGAGGGTCAATTATGGTGCCCAGTTTGCAGTCATCTACAAACTTGTTCACCAACAGTCCTTCTGTGTTGGCCTGTACCTCTGAGAAATATATACCAAACAAGGGAGGTCCCAGGACTGAGCCTTGTGGGATGCCACTTGTAGCTGGTTTGTGGTCTGACATGGCTCCAGCATTTCAGACCATGTGGGTTCTGTCCTTGAGCCAGTATGCAACCCATCTAGTGACATAGGGGTTTCTATTGAAGCTGGTGATCTTATCTATGATGACCAAGTGGGGTACTGTATGGAAGGCTTTTGCAAGGTCCAGGTAGGCTGTGTGGACCACCATCCCCTCGTCAATGGCCTTGGTGACTGTTTCAAATGACTCAACCAGGTTTAAGAGGCAGGATCTGCCCTTAACAAAGCCAAAATGGGTAGGATCCAGTGTCTGTGTGTCCCCAATATGTTTATTTCTGCAGTCCATGATGATCCTTTCCATAGCTTTGCAGACCAACCTAGTCAGACATCTGGGGCGATTGTTTGCAGTATCCGTTGAGGCACCACCTTTGTGGAGAGGGTCCACTGTTGCTGTACACTGCTCTTTGGGTACATATCATGTGTTAAGGCTGACATTGAACAGTGGTTTTATGTGTGTGTTCAATTCTTCTTGGGGTTCATGTTGGACACAGCCCAGGAGACTGCCTGGTCCTATTGATGCTGTGTGTTTTGCTTTGGAGAGGCTGGCTGTTACCTCAGCATCTGTGATGTCAGGGGGCCAGCACTCTGCTGGGATAGATATTTGCCCTTTTGGTGGGGAGGGGGGGAGTTTGCACTGAACCTATCAGCTTGGATGTTGGCAATGTCTGTGGGTTTGTTGTATTGTTTGTCATTTTGGACTAATTCTGAACATACCTGGGGACTCCCACACAGGTTCCTACAATAAGTAAAGAATGCCTTGTGATTATCCTTGGTGTCCTGTACGATTTTATCTCACAGATGGCCTTAGACAATTTTATGTGTGGACGTTGTTTTTCAATAATACTGGTCAGAGATGGCTTCCCTTTTTGTGATTTGGATCTATCATATAGTAGCTTCCTCCTTGTATTGTATGGTTTGTTTATAGCTGGGGTCCACCAAAGAGGATGCCTGCCTTTGGAGGATTGGGTCTTAGTTTTATTTGGGATTGCATGATCCATGCATTCCTGATGGTGTTCATAGAATGCGTTTATAAAGGGTTATGAGGTCTGGACCGTATTTTCCACAGACACAGGGGCTGTGAAGGATTCCACCTCAGTTTTGAGGTGTGTGACAATGCTTTAGTGAACATTTTTCACTGTGGTTTTCTGGCCATGGGCTGGGGTGGGGATGTGAATATCCAGTGAGATTACTATCTGGTGTGATCGTACCAGTGAGGGATACACTTCTGGTCTTGGGCATAGAGTCCCCATGTTGGTGATGATCAGGTCCAGTATGTTTTCCCCTCTTGTGGGAGTGGTAGCAAGTTGTTCCATAGCATTTTGGTTTATAAATTCTGGGAACCTTTGACCTAGGGTGTTGGAGCTGGGGTAATGCTCCCAGTGTATGTTTGGGTAGTTGAAGCCGCCCAATATAATGGTGTTTGTGGAGATCTTCATATTTTCATGTGTTCTCCAGTCGGCCAAGTATGGTTCCTGGGTTTAGGAGGGTGGTCTGCAGCAGGCTATGAACTGGAAGGCGGTTTTACCCACTGTTGGTTACACATGGATAGTCTCTGATGCTTCATGCTGTGCCACCAACCTGGGGCTGTGGGTATCTTTGACAAATATTGATACTCACCCTCCTTTTGTAGTTTGTTCCAAGTTTTGCAGCTATAAAGCATGGTATGAGGTATACCTGTGAATGCTAGGGTGCTCTTGGGAGCCTTGAACCAGGTTTCTGTTACTGCACAGATATCAACATTCTCCATGCTGAGGAGTGTTTGGAGTGCATGCATCTTGCAGTTTAGACTTCTGGCATTGAGTAGCATTGCTTATACTTTCTTATCCCTTGAGATACCTATGGAGGTGGGATTGTGTTTTGAGCCTTACCTAGAAAAGGCACTATGGGGGTGACAAGAGCCTTTGGCAATATCCAATAAGCCACAGGTGACAGGTGAAATCCATCCCTAGAAAAGCATCATGTCTTGTCAAGCATCTCATCCCAGGCTGACAGGCACTGAATCCCCTTTCACTGACACCAATACTTAAGCCAATTGTTGTAATTGATCATCTTGTCTTCATATTGTGGCCTCATGTTTGGTGAGGGTAGGATGCTACTGAAGGTCATCAAGTTTGCATATACAACATGGTGGTAAATGCTGTTTAGCACTACCTTACATTGCTTAACACATGGTAATCATGCCTCAGGTGGTGCTGCAGGGCTGCTTATGTCAGATGCACATACTGCACTCCCTATACATGTTTGGCAACAGGTAGTGTCAAGTTAGACATCCCTTTTACTATATGTGGGAGTCAGAGAGAGGTATCATTTTCAGGGTTCCTACTGAGCCAGTGCATGTGCTATGCATTGCCTCTTTGCCAAGGACAAGGCATACTGGGCACACCTCCGTCTGCCTACTGCGGCAGGCTCAGGTTGTTCCTCCTCCGAGTCACGCTCTGCCTGTGATGGCCTTGGCACTGGTGGGGGGGGGGCTGTTTGGCCCAGGCCTATGCTGGTCATGTTGCAGCTGTTTTCGCAGGATCATATTATGTAGCATAGCACATACCATGACAATTTGGGTACATGTAGTTGGTGAGTATTGCAAGGCTCCACCAGATGTGTCCAGGCACCGGAACCATGACTTGAGCAACCCAAACACACGCTCAATTACATTTAGTGTTTGTGCATGTGCCTCATTATGGCATTCTTGTTCAGGTGTGTGTGCATTTCTGATGGGTGTCATCAGCCACGGCTCCAGTGCATAGCCAGCATCCCTCACTAAGTGACCATGTGGGATGTCCCCATTGGCAAATGTCTGGTACAGCTGCGTCAGATGCCAGATATGGGAATCATGGTAGTTTCCAGGGCAGCCAGCACACACATTCATTATTATGCCCTGGGCATCACACATGACCTGGCAGTTGATGGAGGGGAAGCCCTTGCGGTTAATGTAGGCCCTACCCCACTCACTGGCTGGTGCTTTGATGCATATATGCATGCAGTCTATTGCACCCACTACCTCAGGGTATTCTGCTATTTGCTGGAAGAGACGCATATTGCTGGCCAATACCTCACGGGAATTGGGGAAATATACATGATCACCGACATGTGCTGACATGACATCCAGGAACTGGTGCAGTACCCTGGATGCTGATGCCTGTGATATCCCCATCATATCACCAGTTGGTCTCTGAAAGGTACCTGTTGCTAGTATTCTTAGGCCAACACATACCTTGGTTTCCACTGGGATGGGTCCCCCTCTGTTGGTTCTGTGTGTGAGGCGTGGTCTGCACAGCTCCACAATTTGCTGCAGGAGGTCTCTGTTCACTCTAGAGTGCTCCACTATCTCCAGCTCATGTAACCTCTGGTAGGTGACCCTAGGCCTGTACACTCTTCTCCGTCTCCTCACTGTGGGTTGTCTGGCAGCATTTGCATTGTCACCACCCTCAGCATGTTGCATATGTCATCTTGTAACAGCAATGGCAGCCCCTAGCATTTTTTGTCCTGAGTGAAGATTTTTCAGTGTTCACTTCTAGTAGCATACTCCAGTGTTTCAGTGTCTCTTGTGAGAAACAAACTGCACTGTTGTTTGCAGAGTTTTAAGTGCTGGGCTGGGCTAGGCTAGTGCTCTGCCTGTGTTATTGCCTGATTTGGATTATTTTCACCTGCTAGCTCTACTAGTATCACCTGGTAGCTTCCGGCTATTTGTTGTGCTTCCTTTTTCCTTTCTGTTTCCTCAGGGGGAGCGGCGCGCATACAAGCGCAAACATGCTCACAGCAGCTCACACACGCACATACATGCTTAGACGGACTAAAACTTTATTATTCGGGCTAAAACGCGCGCACACCAGGGCAAACAAGTTTACAGGTCTTCCAACAGCCTTATACATGCTTACTCCAGCTTAAACGCGCACACTCACGCTTCCACGTGCGCAATCTGTCTTACTCAAGATTACAGGCACGTACACGCACTCATACCTGATCAGCAAGAAACTTTGGTGTTATCCACAGTATACACCTTCCATTTCTTGGCTTTCCCTGGCCTCCTTATTGACACACCTCTTTCCATGATGTCTAACTGACACCTAACAGATGCCACTTTCCTCCAATGAGCTGCACTACTTTCATACATACCCCCCTTGTGATGTCACCTATCTCCTACTCTGTTCCTCCCCATATCCTACTCCTACACTCCACTGACTGTGCTCATTTGCTATGTAAAAGTGTGATTCACTATCCTAATACTCATTTACATAGGATTGCCTACTAATGCTTGGTTACATGTCTTAGACTGGGCTTCTCCCCTTAGCAACCCCTACTCGGTGGCCATGTTGTCTTCAGCCTGCTATTCCCTTACATTGACATTTGACAATTTTCATAAATTCCATGTTTATGGCTTTTATTGTCTTATTTTATTATTTTTATAGCGCACCCCGCTTGCGCGGCGCTGTGCTACACTTAAACAATGGAAATCGGAGGAAAAAAAAAATTATTTTAATTTTGCATCAGGGAAACTTTCCAATGGCCGTATATTTGGCCATTGGCATGCTTCCTCAACCATATGCAATCTTTATTTGGAGCTGACAAGGCTCCATTGCGCTATTTGCAGAACGGTACTCAGTTGTCAACTGAGTACATTTCTGCAGCTAACACGTCTCCTACTTGGACAGGTTTCTGCTTCCTGGATCGCAAATTTACCTCATTTGCATGTCTTTCGGCTGCAAGTGAGGTAATTTGCATATCACAGCCCTCTCCGTGTAGGAGACGTGTTAGGAGCTCTCTTACATGCCCCTACAGGCTGTTCGTGGATCGCTCGTCGGACATGATGGCTGCATAGAGTCTTGCTCTACTCGTAGACTCCGTGCAAGCCATCGTGAATCTGGCCCATTATTTGTGTGTGTGTATATTCATTGAATTGTCCACATTTTATATATATTCTGACTATCTGAGTTTATGTTGTATAAACCTAGATAGCTTAAATGCTTGTTAAGAAAAAGAGCTAGTAGAATTGTTTGGGGGTTTGAAGTAAATGTTTTTCCATGCTTCTCTCTCATTTCCTTGAAAAAAGGGGTTTGCGCATCTTTTAATAAAATATGCAGGGATAGGAAATGCACTGTGCCACATGTTCTATTTGCACATATATTGTTTCCAGTTTTGAGTATCTTAATAGTATCAACTTGATACTTAGAGAACATTTAACTGTAAATTTGATAATGTAATTAATACACTTACTTGTTCTTGCAATTTATATCACAGAAACTGCCAGAAAGTTGAAAATGAAATTGAAAGAACACGTGAGAGATATTGAAACAAGTGTTTGGAAAATCCTGTTCCTGAGCATTTTGTTAATTTACATTATAATTAAACCGTCTGTTTAATGGCACTGTGCAACATCAGGTTAAAGGTAACATTTCTAGGTGGAAACATAAAAAAAACTTATTTTGTATAGGAAAAACTGTATTCTGATATTTCCTAACCCCCTGTGATATTGCAAAAGCTGAACAGAATTTGTTAAAGTTCTCCTGAGTTTGCCAAAATATTTCTAAGTTTTGCAAACTTTTGTGTGTTGTGAACATTTCTCATAAGGATTTCTGATACTGCAGGAATTCTATTGTAAAGTATTTACCTGACTGGCCTGAGCGTTTAACTTCGTAAAAGTCATTCATCTTGCTGGTATAAACACCTCTATGTGCAAATGCGGTTCCCCGCACTTGAATATAGCAAACCTCTTCAGTTTAAAATCCTCTTAAAGAAATGCTGTCCATAGTCTCCCAGTGTTCACCACTGCTCAAAGAGCTGCCATTTTGTGCAAAGGGTGGTACCACTGCAGATCATTTAATAGTATATTACTAAACACTTTCACATTGACCCTTAAGTGACTGTCCCCAACTCCTTCAGATCTAGAAATTGTTTTGCCTTGCCTTACATAGCATAGGATAGATTCAGACCTGCTGAATCTTGATGGTTTGGTATCACTGTGCTCTTAAACCAGCCATCTTACATTAAGAAGCCCTCCCTGCACCCTTGTGGCAGATGTGTGTAGCTCAGTACCCATCTGAGTTGGGGATTGCTGGAGAAAGGTTCAGTCTGGGGCTTTCCAATTGGTAGTTGTGTTAAAAACTGTTTAAATTCAGCTGTATATAAGCCTCACTTGTGCGGGTTTGAGCTCATTTTACTGGAGCTGCTCAATGTTTGGCAACCTTAGTCAGAGGTCTGCACTGAAATCCAAGGCATCCACTGAAAAAAACTGAAAAAGACGCATATTTTAAGCATGTACTGTACTTTAACTGCATTTATTTGAATTACTTTTTCATTTTTGCTGTTTGTGACTGCGTTTTACTCTGCACTTTAAAATTGCATGTCATTGCCTTATATAGCATAGGGTAGATTCAGACCTGCTGAATCTAGACTGTTTGGTATGACTCTCCTTGTGTAGCTCACGACTGATCTGAGTTGGTGATTGCTGGAGAAAGGCTCAGTTTGGAGCTTATCCCTTGGTAGTTGTGTTAAAAATCTGCTTAAATTCACCGATATATAAGCCTCACATTTGCTCGTTGCTGCACACCATGAAAAGGGTTTATCAGTGCCCGGTATAGAAGCAAATGCCTGGGAACATTATTTTTCCCTAGAGACCTTCCAGTAGAACCCTCCCAAGGTTCTCTGCTCAGAAAAGAGCAACTCAGTTGTGCTATAAGCAGCATTCTCACACATCATCTACAACCTACTATACACTCAGTACCTTTGTTACTCCAAGTCAAACTAGCCCACTAGTTAAGCCCAAGTCCTTAGTCAAGCTTCCCACTTTCTCCCCAAATACCACATTCAGAAAAATCCTGCCGCAATGGATGGGCAGCTTCCCATCATTTCTCCTGCCAACTTGATTGATATGGGCATTTTGAGGCACTGTAGCAATTGCTTCATGTATACTGACAACCATTTACTCCTAAAGCAATCTAACACCCTATGTGAGAGATGCAAATATACTGTGGAATTGGAGTCAATTCACTCAGATAAAAACAATCTAGTCATCAAACAGGTTGTCAGCACACATGCTTCACCTCTCTCAGAAACCTCACCTCTCACACAAAATAAGGTCAGGACACATAAACCCATATATGTGGAGGTACTCACTAAAAACTCACCAAAAGAACAGAGACCTCCCAAATGCACACCAGCCATACCCACCAATAAGCACAACAAAACCACTACACATATCAACATACAGTCCCATGTCTCAATAAGCCCCTAAGGCCAAACACATCAGATGTTTTCATTATAGGTGATGCCATAGTGAGTCACAAAGATGTCCCCTTCACCAGACTGGACAAGGAGAAGGTCACAGTCAGCTGCCTATCAGGTGCCAAGATCCAACAAATCATGCATGCACTCAAGTCACTCACCGACAAGTAGTTATGACTCTATCATAGTCCATGATGCAGTGAATGACTTGAGACATACTTCTCTGGACTATATGAAGAGAGACATGATGAAACTCTCTAATTATGTGTCTCAGATAGCTATGTCTGTAGCCCTAAGCAGCATCCTTGGATGATGCCACAATATAAGCAAAAAATGATTGACTTCAACAATTGCCTTAGCTTCTGGTATCAGTCCAGGGGGTCCAGTATCTGTCAGCCTGGGTGGATATGGTAGACAGACCTCGTTGCTTTGCTAGAGATGGACTGTACCTGCCCCCAAGGCTTTTGGATGCTGGCAAAGGCCCTTGACTCCCCCATAGTGTCTTTTATAGGCAATGCCATAACAACAAATTTTCCAATATAACAAAATCTAATTGAGACAAACTCTGGGTCATGCTGCTGAAAGCTAGGAGTTTAAACATGAAACTACACTCCCTGGAAGTACTCCTCACCTTGGAGGATGCTGATGTCTGTGCAGTTACCAAGACATGGTTCAATGCCGCTGACAGCACCCTGGCTGTGCAAGGCTACAATGCCTTCCACACATTCAGACCTCAAAAATGACAATGAAGGAACCAAAGGTGGAGGTGTATCCATCTTCATTAAAACCAAATGCACTTTTAAACTGGTCAAACAGCATGACTCTCTCTCCATGTCCAGTTATCTATTGGGAAAGTACCATACCACATCATTACTAGCTATAGATCTCCCACCATGAACCAAGATAAGCACACCACCTTCCTCGATTTACTGGAACCTCTTGCCATACAGCCCAACGCCTTAATCATAGGAGATTCGAACTATCCTTCCATAGACTGGGGGATATACATGAGCAAAAATACGCTCATCCAGAGGTTCTTGGACTTTAACTCAAATGCTCTGGAACAGATAGTCTGCACCCCCTGTAATGTTCTGGGCATAGTACTCTCCAATGTGGGGGGGGGGGTCACTGTACTTCTTCATGCGCGATGCCCTCCCTGGTTAGATCAGACCACAAATCAGTTTTGTTTGAAGTAACTACTGGAACTGACCCCCTAACAGGAACAAAAATCATAAAAAAAACTTTGCCAAAGCTAACTACAGCCTACTAAGTGATAGTATAAAAATATTCATATCACCTGGAACCACAGACATCAATGATCACTATGCAGAAGTGTACAAAATGCCCTGTACAAACACTTAAGTGAGTGCATAAAGTCTGCTGTACCTGACCGAATCAAAACCAAGTCTTCCTGTAAAAACAAGCCACCATGGTGGACTTCAAGTATAAACAGATTATATAGCAAGAAGAAGAAACTGTTGTCCAAAAGCAAGAGGGATATCTCTCTGCAGAGGGAGAGTTCCTTCCTAAGCCTAAACAAAAAAATCAGAAATATTGTAAAGTCTTCTAAAGCAAATTACAAAACTAAAATCATATCCCTAGCCAAGGATAATCATAAGGCATACATTAACTATGTCTGAGGTCTAAAAGAGAATGCACAATTATGCACTAAACTAGTTGTAGATGGTATCACTCATACTACACAGGAAGATATCACCAACCTGACACATTCAGTGCAATCTTCTCCACCCTATCCCCACCTACTATATCCCAAAGCATACCTGACAGCAGCCCTCTGCTTAGTATCTCTAGAGAACAGGTCATCTCTGTGTTTGCCAAGACCAAAAACATGACCTCAACGGGACCAGATAACATCCTAGCTTGTTTACTAAACAATCTAAAACAAGACCTTGCAGAGCCACTTTGCATTCTCTTTAATCATAGCGTGAGAACTGGCTATGTTCCTGCAGAGTGGAGAACAGCAACAGTAATTCCCCTGCACAACAGTGGGACATCAACTGACCCTGGGATCTACAGACCCATAAGTCTAACCAGCCTCATCTCCAAGGCGATGGAAAAATATCATGGATGTTATCAACAAGGACATAGATGACCTACAAACATTGGGCCCAAACAAGTTTGGCTTCATTAATGGCAGATCATGCTTATTAAACAGCAGACTTCTTTGAGAATGTCACCAAAGCCATGGATGAAGGCAAGACAGTGCACACAGCCTGTCTCAACCTTGCCAAGGCTTTTGACACAATCCTCCACTCTGGCATTCTTAAAAAACTCTCCCAGATGGGAATTACCCCTTTGTTACTAGATGGGTAGCCAGTTCACTTATTGACAGAAAACACTCTGTTAAAATTGGTTACTCCACCTCCACCAGTAGACCCATCACCAATGGAGTACCACAGAGGTTTGTGTTGGGCCTCTTACTGTTTGGCATCTATTTCTTAGAAGACCAAGCCAAAGTAGATGACCTATGGCTCACCAAATTCACTGATGACTGCAAACTGGGAGCAATTGAGTCCCCCAATGATGTCAACATATTACAAGAAAGGCTAACCCAAATGAATGATTGGTGCCAAAGCCATGGTCTAAAACTAAATGCAAACAATCAATTATTATTCCCTTTGGCAAAATAGAATTCCCTACAAATTACAACATTGACAGCATCCCCCTGACTTCCAATCCTGTGGTGTGAGACTTGGGAACACAGGTTGATAGCAATCTGAACACAGATATTCTGAGCTTTATTAGAAGATAATGTAGGGAGGAAAGGAGGGATACAGCTTTGCCAGCTCGCCTCTATTCAGGAAAGGGAGTATGAGGGTATGTCCAGGAAGCACATTCTGAAACAAACCCAGGCAGAAACAAGTGACATAGCCTTGCTAATGATCATTGCATGATGAATTCTAGGCAGGTTGCTGGACATGCATAGTGGGGTTAGATTTGCAAGAAAAAAAACAGATATCCTCTCTTTCATTGTCTGTTACTGAAGTGTATTGTGAATGAAAGGGTCAGTTGATTAAGTGTGGATCTAATGGTCATTAGACTGCAAGAGCAACAATATTTAACAAATCTGATTAATCTAGATAAGTAAAAGCACTGAAGGTTACATTTTTGAAGGCAAGACTTTACTACTGATATTTTAATTACAATTACCTCTCCCCTGATGTTGGGTGGCTGTCCATACATGCAGATAGTACCCTATAACTACTTTCTTTAAACATTGCACACTCTAGTCTTAGAACAATTTTGTTGATAGATTTTTGGATAATTTATTTGTCATGAGTTAATCTAGTTTGAAAAGTATATAATGTTCATGCTACTTAAAATCTATTTTTTAAATCATGTTTACTGTTCCACTGATATTTTTTGAATAATATATGCAATCCTCCCAAACTGCCATTTTCTAGCTGATGGAGGCTACTTCTCCTAGGCTTTCTATGAAAATGGCCATTGTCACGCTAAGTTAAAAATTAATTAAAGACAAAACAACTGGCAATTAAATAAATAGCTGCAAGGGCTCAAACAGTTTAAAATGCCATGATCAATGAAGGCAGGCTGAGCATGGATTGTGACTATTTTGCTTTTGCATAGCTAATTGACCAGCAGAGATGTATATTGTTGTTATAGTTAGAGATAGTGAAGAATCTGTGCCATCAGCAACTCCTTTTCCTGTTGAATTAGAACTTGGGCAAATGTGTGACCCATACTAGTAGAGGACAGCAATTATCATGGTTTCACTGGCTTAAGTCATATACCTAACTATTTTTGGATGTGTTTTTTTCCTATACCACTTTAGTCATTTTTGTTTCTTGTAGTATAAAGATACCTGCTGCACTAAAAAAACATCTGCAAAGAATCTTGCTGAATGATTCACTCATTTGTGCTGCTTTGTTAACTTGTGTTTCCCCCAGGAATATTGCCGCTGTAGTCTTCACTGGGCTTTTTCTTAAAACCAGTTCTTTAGCACATGGGCTTGTCTTTTGCTACATCACCAGATTGTTTTTATAGCATACATTCTTTGAATCAAAATAATCCCTGAAATAAATTATTCTACATTCACATTTTGTTTAGCTTGAAATTAATACATTTGAATTAGCAGAACTTAGTTATGAACACCATAAACAGCTGATAATTAGAAAGATACTATCCTACATTGGAAAGATTAAACAGATAGCCATTCTGTGTACCGTTAGTAAAACTGTTTGATTTATGGAGTGATTTTTTTGCATTATTATAAGATCTGGTTGACTGAAAACATTTCTCACTTCATACCTTATTTCTTCAGTTTTGTTTCTATCATGATAAAAGCTTAGCCCATAATATTATGCTTGTAAAGTGAATTTGACAGTTTACTGCTCACAGTTCCAGTTCTTATGTGCCACCAAAGGAATTGGTTTGAAGGAACAAGAAATGGTATCTCTGCTTAAGATATTTCAGCAAATTTCAGCTGTAGCCATTGCATTATTTGTCTTTCAAACTAAAATAAAGAATAGACTTTTGCAAGAGAATAAATATACATAATTTGTCATGGACTGCATAAAAAGATCACATTTATTTTATTAATGGAGTTTGATCCCTGTGAACTCATGAGTGGCAAATCCTTGTATAAGATTTTCTGAGGCCAAACTGTGGAAGTAAAGCAGAGGAGTTATTTTATGGAATATATTTCTTGCACAATGCTTCTACTGCAAGAATTATTAAACTGTGCTACTGTTTCTGTTTGTTTTATGGTACTTCTGTTTTATTACTTATTTATATACACTTTTGAAGGTTCAGCTTAGGCAACCTGTTTAAAAAGTGACAAGGAAACAGCAACAAGTAATGAACTTCTGAAATAAAGCAGTTTTTGAAAAAGTGATAAACAACAATGTACAACTATGAGGATAATGCTGAATATAGTTTTTAATATATATTAAAAGATGGTAAAAATGTTAATCTATTCATTAAATCAAGAGTTAAATTAAGAAAATAAATTTGCTAAACAAATACTAGTGTGCAATGGTCTATGAATAATTTTGAACAATGAAGTTGAAGATTAGGATGCCATTGGTAAGTATTCATATGTGAGTCATCTGATCTTTCTCCAAGAAAAAAACAGCTTCTGCAGGCTGAAAAACAAATTTGGGTGACAGCTAATAGATATAGAAAGTCTGGGTCTACGTTCACACATCGAAGAACATTTTAATTGAATGGCTATTCCATGAAAGTAATCCCCAAATGTCGCTTTCATCAAGAGTAAAATCATTGTAGAAAAAAAATAATTGAAATGTCATAGCTGACCAACAACAAGGAAGTAACCCATGAAGGTGGGAGTCTACACCCCCTACACCACCCCTAACTAACTATATATATATATATATATATATATATATATATATATATATATATATATATATATATATACCAACCCGGGGATCGCACCACCATGGGGAAAAGGGCACATTTTAAAAGGTTTTACTTAGTTTACCTTGTACAGTGCAATATACTTTACATTGCATTATTTAGCAAAAGCTGTTCCTGCAGATGCAGTGCTCATTCTGCTTGATGAGGACCTGCTTGTAAAAACTAGCTGCGTTTCTTGGGTTTGTTGGGTTATCAAACTTTTTGCTTTATATCCTTGTTAACTGTCTACAGAATCGATCTGAGCATGGTATTCTATTATGAAACACAAGGAAGACTCTGATATTATCCTCCTGTATGTGTGACAAAAGCAGACGAGTTAAGGGTGATGCAGCTGTTCTTTATTTGTGCCTCCTTTTTCATTTGGAATTACTTTGGAGTTGACTATTACAGAACTGATTCCTTTGTACCGATATTGTAAGTAAAAATTCTAAGAAGCCCCTTTACTTGAAAATTGTTCCTTATCGTGAGGAGTAGGGGCTATAGCTACATCTTTAAAAATAAGTACTTTTGTCTTTCTTTACAGAATCTACAGGAATATCAGCTCCTGTTTGACTAGATACAACTTGCATTACAGGAGCATTCAGCATATTGCCCCAATGTTTTCATTATTAAAATAAATTCTGAGCCACGCAAATATTCTCAGTGCAACCCTTAATTTTGCAGCCCTTGACATAGCATCTGTAACATTTTAATCATGTTTCAGTGCAAAAAGTCTTGACTTATCTGCTGTAGTAAGTAATTGTCTATTCTATTCATAGTTTTTCCCATAGAAATAGATCTGTAAGTTTTCTTTCCTAAATATGCCCTAAAGGGTACCATATTTAAGATCCCATATGTGCTATGGAATTAAGTACCCAAACATGTAATGTGATAGATGTTCAAGCTTTTTGACATATTTCTACGCTAACTTTGGATCCTTATTAAAATGATGGCACAGTTTTCCCACTTTGATTAGGTGCAGACAAGGAAGCAACAGAAAGAGTATACTTCTCTTTGTTTTATAAAACATCTGTATTTAATGGTATTTGTAGCAGGATGGAATCTACTCTGTAATTCAAGAATAGATACAAATGTCATGAACACATGCTGAGAATAAGGTTAAAAAACATTATTTTTTACAATTAATTTGGGGTCTCTATATTATATCCTCGAATGCTTAAAAAAGCGAACGCTGATTGATCGAACTTATTTTCGTGAAACTGCAAAATATCGAAGCAGCAGAAACCCGAATTTTTTCCTAGGGAAAGAATTTGGTTGTCCGTTTCTGTTGCTTTGGTATTTTCAGTGTTATGGTGGAAAGTTACCGGCCGGATTCAGGTAAGTGTGCGATTGTGTGGATGTGAGTGTTAGGGTGATTTAGGTGAGTTAGGGTTAGGGCTCGGGTTAGGTGTGTGTGCAATTGAGTGGACATGAGGGTTAGGGCGGATTTACGTGAGTTAGGGTTAGGGAGCAGGTGAGGTGAGTGTGCGATAGTGACGGACCTTAGGGTTAGGATTTGGGTTAAGGTAAGTGGGTAGTTAGTGGTGTGTGCATAGTTTAGTGTTAGGTATCAGATTTTAGGTGTCTGTGTGTGGATTTCTGTTTGTTTGGTGTGCTTGTGTTGTGTGTATGTGTTTTGGATCAGCGATTTTTTTCCATGGAAAAAAAATCGCTGATCTGACAGTTCGAGATTGCAAGCTTTCGCTTAAATTAGGTCGATCAATCAGCGTTCGCTTTTTTAAGCGTTCGATGATATAATATAGACCCTTAATTTGCAAAGTATTACACATGAAAATGAACTCACAGATCATACCATATTTTAATTATACGTTTTATTAACATTTTCACACAGAAAGACAGCAAATTTAACAGAATCATAACACTACCGTCTGAACATAAAACATAACAATTACACAAAACAGAAAATCTTTGAAACAAACTATGTACATCATTTATAAATCATCATATCACAGTCTCATCATCTTAATCCATTTTTACCCCTAACGATTTATATAGAATCCATGAAAAATCTTAGCTTTTTAAATATTTCTTTCCATGTTTATTGAGTTTCCATCTGTGGTCCAGTGGTCTCATTGGACAACAAAATCTATCCCATGAACCTGTGAAGAATATCCCTGATAGGCACATATGTGGTAGTTACTAACTGTTTCCACTGTTTTGCCAGTTGCATTTTAACCATACCTGTCTATTAGTCACATCACCTTTGTATCACTAAGACTAAACATACCCCTTCCATCTCTGATACCTAATATCCAGAATTTCCCTTCTGCTTTTGGACAGTCTCTGGAAATATTGTGGAACACTTCCATTAACTCTGTCCAACAGACCTAAACTCTCTTATACTCTGTGAACCTATGAAGTCTACCTGCCCCTTCCATATCACATCTACAATACTTGCTACTTTGAATTTTACCATATCTAAATATTTTTAGCAGTACAAAACAATCTATAAATTAGCTGCTTAGCCTTTACTCTGAGCTACCTTCCCAATAATCCAACCCCTCCATACCTGTGTCCACTCCTTTCGGGTAATCATCACTCCTTTATTTTTTGAGCTCTTCTGTACATTATGAACTAGTGTCCTTGCCTTTTTACTGCATGTCTCCTTATATTAGACTTGCTCCACCTTTTGTGACCTCCAGTCAATTAACTCCATGGTATTATTGACAGTTTCTTCCCATCATTGTATTGTCCCCTTCTGCATATACTGCTTAACCCTTCTGATACAAATCAGTCTCTGCTTTCCAACCCAGACACCTTCCTCGGTTGTTGAAAGGTCTTCTAGACTCCCTAACCTTCCCTCAGTATTAGCTGTAACTACCTCCTAATTCGACTTTTATGTTACCATTCTCTGATACATTCATTTATGCATCTGACTACTATTGGGTGAACCCAAATCCTCTCCAGTACGCCTTTATCCCAAAACTAGTTTCCTGAGTTGGTATTGTCTTCTAATCACATACTGTATCACTCTTGTGGGATCCATCCCATTCCTCTCATCTTGGCACACAGTGATCCTTCTGCTTTAACCTCAACTTCGTTCAATAATTATACCATATTGAAGGCTAATATATACCTCCCTAAGTTAAGGAAGCCCTAATCTCCCAGTAATATTGGTATTAGTAGATTCCCTGATGAGATTCTACATTCCCATTTCCCAGCTGGCCAGTCATTAAACATTAATTGAATCTCCCCCCTTTCTGGTCTATTCTTCTATTCAGTGCTGGTAGACATTGCATTACATAAAAATATGTACTGGTACCATACTACTCAACTGTACAGATTTTAGCAGAATGTCCAGATTTTTGCCTCATATTTTTTGGTCCGATTTTCATAAAACTGTGGTTTTCTGGCAAATCATTGGAAAGTCATTAAATACTGAAGTCAGAAAATAATGACATACATTTGAGTTTCAGGTTTCAAATCCTTCAAAAAACTTCATGCTAACACAAAACCTGTTATTCTACCAATTTTCTAAGTTTGTAAGAGCAATATTTAAAACTTGTCCCTATTTTTGGGCCTTTGTCCCCCATTATATTTGACTTTGTCTAGATTTCTTGCTCTAAGAAGTTGAGAGGTATGGCTGGTACCATTATTGCAGTCACTTTGATCTTGCCTGGGGTATACTGCTGTGTGATCTGCATTAAACAGTGAAACCGACCTGAAGACATTAGCTCTTGGTGTTGTTCTTTAACCCCTGAACAGCACATTACTTATTACTTAATCAGAAATAGCTGCATGTATCTCTCCTATAGTGAATCCCTGGTCTAAACATCTGTTTTGTTCCTCAGTTAATCTTCATGCTGCAGCCATCATATTCCCAATATATCTGCTTCTCCTACCTGTCAATTATATAAATCACTAAGGTATCTTTGGAATTATTTCAGAAGCTGACTTAACGCAGTGGTGCAACAGTTACTGTTGTCGCCTCACAGCAAGAGGTTCTCAAGTTTGATTCTCAGCTGAGGTCCTTTCTTTACAGAGTCAATATGTCTTCCCTGCATTCATGTGGATTTCATCCAGGTGCTCTGGTATCCTTCTACATTCCAAAGACATGCTTCTGGAACATTCCTCCCTGGGCCTCTGCTGAAGTGCTCTGTTCCAGTCAGACTTTCCCAGTAAACAAATGTTAAATAAATAAATGTACCCCCCCCCCATTTTAACTGAATAACCATTGCCTTCCCCTTCTTTGCTTAAGCAACCATGGCATCCATCTTGGGTCCCCTTCACTTCTTAACCACCAATCACTCCCCTTTCAAGATTTCTCAGCCCCATCTTGAGATACATCAAAGACCTGAAAATTTGTTTTTAATGCATCTGTTGAAAATCTATATTTCTCATTTATAATTTCTTTTCCATGTATCTTCAGTTGTACCCCTTTAATTGTTATTTTTTCACCCTAATCCTATTTACTGTTGGCATTGCCTTCCTACTCTATTATCTCACCTCTAAGTGATGTCTTACATCCCTCTCACCAAAACAACCATAATTTCCTTCTACTATGTTCATTTTTGTGTGCTATGTACACACAAACTAATTCTTTGTTGCCTACCTCTCCACTTGTAATGGGATCATCTCTACCCCTAATTAAGTCACATCGAAGTAATAGCTTCATGTCCATCAGTGGCATTGCATGACCCAATAAACTAATATCAAGTATTTCCATGTTTGTAACATGTATCCTCAATTCCTGTAACACCGGTATTAGGTTAACACTACTAGCCCGAATATGTAGATCCCTAGAGAAGGTGACTGATATCCTCTGTTAATGTTATTCCCACCAACTGTCAACCATCTCATCTTCTTAACCCAGTCCTTCACTACTGTCTGCTTTCAGATTGGTCTCATTCTTCCTATATAGCCTATCCATTCTTTGATCTACCACTAGATTAAAATTTCCCACTAACACTGCCTGCACTACTTCTAGTAGTTCGCATGCCTAGTCAAGGAAAAACTCACTGGATAATACTGGATCATCACTGTTAGGGGCTTAGATGTTACCAACAAGCCATGCATGCTCTTCTACATTTTCTTTCCAAGTAATCCACCTTTCCAAATAATATATCTACCTTTACTACTTGCTTTTTTTTCTGAACTAACCTGCAGGGCCTTATGGAACAATACTATAACTCCCTTTCTAACCTCTCTAGCCTTATGATTAATATACACATGAGGAAAATTATCTAACTTAAATTTTCCTGCCGCTTTGATTTTTAAACTTTCTGCTGTAAACATGCAACATGGCACCTTGCATAATTATTTTCCTTCTACTAAAATTCCTCCAATATTTCAGGCTTTAGTCCTGAGGCCATTTTCTTTAGTTCTGAGACCATTTTCTCACCTCAGTATTTATCTAGGCTATTCTGATTCTGTTCTGCATGATTCTAATCCCCCCCCAAAAAACTTTCCCGCTACTGAATAGTATAATGTGGTGGTAAATAATAAAACCCCATTTCCTGAATTATACTATGTGACAGTAAATAATAACCCCCCATATTCAGGCTGAGACACAGCAAACCTCTCCTTGCATATCAATATCAGAGAGCACATATGTGTGATGTAATTACAGTGGTGACTGAAATAAAGAGTAACTACCACTAGACATTCTCCAATCCTCCCAAAGCAAGCAGTGCAACACACCATGTTTGCCTTAGATATTGACCTGCTCCTTTCCGCTGATGGCTATTCTGGAAACTAATCTGCAGTGTGAGGCCCCTTAGCTATTATACATTGAGCTTCCAATGTTTTATATGAGGCCCGACGATACTTCCCATATAACTTCTGGGAACTACCTACTGACATGAAATTAGAATAAAATGTTATGTTATTGCTGAGGCCAGAAAGCTCCATTATTTCTTCTGCATCAATGTACCTCAACAAAAGAATAAGAGACATGAAACTAGGTTAGTCAGAAAAAGTAACACCTCACAGCATTCCTATAAATGTACATTTTCAAAGATTCTTTCTACACTTTATATAAAATACAAATGCTTGGTGTGAAAATACTATTGACTGTAAATACAAATAAACAATAGTTACAGACCACATAGTGCATGCCTACTTTGCATACCTGTGTACTGCATTGTCCTGTATATGACTTTCAATCACATGTTCTTGAAGAAAAGAACAACAGCATTGAAACAAACTTGTAAATGACATATCAACTTACTTTAAGTGGCAAAGACCACAGTTCAAACCTCACATTGCATTCACCAATTACTTGTCCAGAATCAGCATCTCTAACAACAAAAAAAAAATGATCACATGCTATAACATTCACCACATTATTAGCAGGTAGATTCAGTTCTTGTAGAAATTCCTAGTATACCATACTTTCTGCTTCAACAAAGTAGTCCACAGAGTCTTAAATAGCATTCCACAAGCCAACAATATCATACCTGTGAGTGTCTATGCCCTGTCATCCATCTTTCAAAATTTTATCCAACTTGGCAAGCCCCACTGGTGACCAGCAAATCTCATCTACTGTATCTGAAAACCAAGAGAAAACTCAGACCATGCTCTACTGCAGGTTTCATCAGATTTTTTCAAGTGAAGTCCTCAGCCCCTTTCACTTCTGAATCTATTGATATCCTTAGATGTTCCATGCTTAATACCTGCACAAGTCCTTATTCCATATCTTAGCTTTGTTACCTGCTTTGCTGTCTTGTTCTTTGGAGATCATTCTCTCCTCAGCAGAACTCATGTTTCTGGACTACAACCTTCTTCTCTCATGCCTAGCTCTTGTTTTATAGCCCTCCATTACATCTCCTCCTTGTGCCTGCTCACTGGAACCTGAGAGAGGAGACTTTTCTGTAAATAACATCTATTTTGGTGGGGTTGTCTGCCTAACTGTTGGCCTCCACCTTTTCTTCCTTATTAAATTATATTCCATTTCTTTTAATGACTATTGCTCTTTCAAGTCCCCAGATTCCAAGCAAACACACTGCTCCATTGCCTTCATTAAAAATTCATGCTGCTTCCTCCATTTTATGTTGAAAAATGTTCTTCCTGTCTGTTTCAGTAAGTAAGATTGCCGGTTACAACAGGTTTACTGATAACCTAACTCCAAACTATTTATTGCATGTTATTATATGCTGCTTTACTCCAAAAAAGATATTGCAAGTAGCCTGCAATGAAAAACAACACTGACTTACACCAAGGTATTGCCCTGTGCTTTCTGCTATTAAGGCACAAATAATTTTTTTCCAGAAATACATGTCCCGATTAACCATTAGTTCATTACATTTGATTTAGTTGAAGATTTACAGTCTACTCTCTGCTGAATAAACTTTAGCTAATGCTTCATTTCTTGCTCTCAGATCCCGCATAATGCTTTCTCAAAATCTCCAGCCACACCTCTCAACTGTCCAGATTTTCACAGAATGCCTAGATTTTCACCTCATATTTTTGTCTGTCCCTCATTAAATTTGTGGTTTTCTGGAAAATCACTGAGTAGTAAAGTCACTAAATAATAACAGACATTTGAGTTTCAGACTTCATATCCTTCAGAAAATACATGCCAATGCAAAATCTATTACTTTATCAACTTTCTAAGTGCATAAGAGCAATATTTAAAATCCATCCCTATTTTTGAGGATTTGCCAGCCATTATTTTTTGCCTTTGCCTAGATTTCTTATTCTAAGAGGTTGAGAGGTATGGCTCCAGTGGAATTGTTATCAAGAAGTATTATCTTCCAGATACTGTTTAGCCTTCTTCCCAAACTGTTGTATGGTCAACCACTCTTACAATAGAGAGTGAACTGCAATATTTACTTTGCATATGTACTTGGAAAAAAATTCACACAATGCTGAAAGGGTAAAATTCTTCATTGAAAAAAATATGTAGTAGTGACACAGAAGTGATCCCCGGGGTAAACCTATGATCTCCCATCCACTCTTCAAGATTTTTCTTGAAGAGAGTCAGTGAGGGGCTCTGCCTAACATGGACTGGGATTCTATTCCTGAGTAAAGGGAGCCTCTGGGTTATGAATATGTCCCTCCAGCATGTCCTATTTATTTCTGTGCTGAGGTTCAAGTCACTTGATCGCGTAGCTCTAAGGGATTTGGATTTTCTGAGGTGGAGCATGTCCATTAATTCAGGGTTGGACATGGCTTTGTACATCAGGCATAGATCACCTCTGAGTAGGCGGTATGCAACTGAGTAGAGCTGGAGTTTCTTTAGCCGAGCAGCATATGGCATCTGTCTGAGTCCCTTGATCCTCTTAGTGAGGTACTTTTGGGGTCTTTCTAGTTGCTGCAGGTGTCGGGTAAGGTACATCCCAAATGGGGCATTGTACTCAATTATGGGCCTGATGAGGGATGAGCAAAAGGGCACAATGACCTCCCTTGATCTAGATGTGAATCCTTTCATGATAAGGTGGACTATATAGAAGGTCTTCCTAACCACTTTGGCAATGTGGTTGTCAAATGAGAGGTTACTATCAACTTGGGTCCCCAGGTCCCTAATTACTTCTTCTGTACTTAATGGATTACCTCCTATGTGGTAATTTGTGGGCACTTTGTTTTTGCCAAAGGGTATAACTATACACTTTTTGGCATTTAGTTTAAGGCCATGACTCTGCACCAGTTATCTGTCTCTATGAGACCCTTTTGGAGGATGCTTGTGTCAGCTGGAGAGTCAATGATGATGCCCAATTTGCAGTCATCTGTGAACTTGGTCATCCATAGTCCTCCCGTATTAGCCTGTACCTCAGAAAAATATATTCCGAATAAGAGTGGTCCCAGGACTGAGCCCTGTGGGATGCCACTTGTAACTGGTTTAGAGTCTGACAGGGCTCCAGCATTTATGACCATGTGGGTTCTGTCCTTGAGCCAGTTTGCAACCCATCTTATGACATAGGGGTCTATATTTAGGCTGGAGTGTTTGTCTATGATGCCTGAGTGGGGAATTGTGTCAAAGGCTTTTGCGAGGTCTAGGTAGGCTGTGTGGACCACCTTACCATCATCAATGGCCTTGGTGACTGTTTCAAAGAAATCTACCAGGTTCAGGAGGCAGGATCTGCCCTTGACAAAGCTGAATTGGGTAGGATCCAGTGTCTGTAGGTCCCCAATGTCTTTGTTTATGAGCTCCATAATGATCCTCTCCATAGCTTTGCAGACCAGGCTAGTCAGGCTTATGAGGTGGTAGTTTCCAGGGTCCGTAAAGGCGCCTCCTTTGTGGAGTGGGACTACTGTTGCTGTACTCCATTCTTTGGGTACATATCCTGTAGTAAGGCTAAGACTGAATAGCAGCTTTTTGTGAGGGTATAGCTCTTCTTGGAGTTCATGTAGCACGCAGCCGGGGACACCATCCAGTCCCATTGATGATGTGTTTTTTTTGCTTTGGAGAGGGAGGCTCTCACCTGGGCATTTGAGATGTCAGGGAGGCAGCACTCTGCTGGGATAGATATTTGTCCTTTTGGAGTTTGCACTGAACCTGTCTGCCAGGATGTTGGCAATGTCTGAAGGTTCAGTGTATTTTTTGTTATTATGGACTATCTCTGAGCATATCTGGGAGTTGCCACCCAGGTTTCTAACATAACTAAAGAAAGCCTTATGATTATCTTTTGTTGCATGTGCAATTTTTCTCTCGAAAGTAGCCATGGATGTTTTTATGAGTGATCGTAGTTTTTTGCTAGTACTGATCAGAGATGCGTTCCCTTTTAGGGATTTTGATCTATCATGTAATAGCTTCCTCCTTCTGTTGTATAGCTTATTTATGGCTGGGGTCCACCAGACAGGATGCCTGCCTTTGGGGGAATGGGTCTTGGTTTTATTTGGGATTGCATGATCCATGCATTCCTGAAGGTGTCCATAGAATGCGTTTATAAAGGATTCAGCAGATAGGGCCGTGGTTTCCACTGGTCTGGTGGCCTTGAAGGATTCCACTTTGGTTTTAAGAAGTGTGAAGTTAGCTTTTGAGAAGTTCTTCACTGTGGTCTTTTGTGCTGGGGGTGGGGGCAGGATGTGGATTTCTAGTGAGATTAATTTATGGTCCGATCATACCAATGAGGGGTATACTTCTGGTATGGAACATTGTGTTCCCATGTTGGTGATGATCAGATCTACTATGTTTTCCCCTCTTGTGGGAGTGGTGACCAATTGTTCCATAGCATTTGAGTTTATCAATTCTAGGAACCTCTGGGCTAGGGTGTTGGGGCTTGAGTAATGCTCCCAGTCCATGTTTGGATAGTTGAAGTCCCCCAATATGATGGTGTTTGGAGAGACCTTCATATTCTCCAGTGTCTTCAGGAAGGATGAGTGGGGTTCCTGAGTTTGAGAGGGTGGTCTTTAGCATGCTATAGACTGAAAGGCAGTTTTGCCCACTGTTAGTTGCACATGGATGGTCTCCGATGCTTTGTGCAATGCCACTAACCTGGAAGTGTGGGTGTCCTTGATGAATATGGATACTCCCCCTCCTTTTGTGGTTCAGTCTGAGTTTTGGGGCTGAAAAAAATGATATGAGGTATAACCTGGTAGTGCTGAGGTGCTCTTGGGAGCCTTGAACCAGGTTTCTGTCACTGCACAGACATTGATGCTCTCCATACTGAGGAGGGCTTCGAGAGCATGCATCTTGAGGTTTAGACTTCTGGCATTGAGCAGCATTACCCTTAGTTTCTTTCTACTTGTGTTGTCTAAGGAGGTGGGTTTGTCGTTTGAGTGATGCCTAAAAAAGGCACTATGGGGGTGGCAAGAGCCTTTGCCAATATCCGAAAGCCCAGGGGTGACAGGTGCAAGCCGTCCCTTGCGAAGCAATGTGACTTGTCGTGCATGTCATCCCAGACAGACAGATACTGGATCCCCTTTGAATGACACCAATACTTAAGCCAATTGTTGAAATTGATCACAGTAAATAGAACTGAATAATATGATTTCATTAAAATACTTGTTCTATAAGTCAGGATAATTTGCATACCTCTCAACCTTCAGTTTCCAAAATGAGGAACATTACCTCTCATAATGTAGAAAAACTGAACAAAATGTGGAACACTTGACAACAGCTTATTAACAAATTCAACTAGGAAGCTCATAGGATGGTTAAAGTGTGATATATTTACTTATAGAACAAGTATTTTAATGAAATAATATTATTCAGTTCTATTTACTGTGGATACCAGTTAAACAATTGCTAACATTGAATGTGTGACAAACTCTTTTAATGTGGAATTTCAAGGAACACAAACCTTTTAAGACCCCAAATGAGGAAAGCTCCTCGTAATAAGGTACACTTGCATGTATGATGACTTGCCTTGCTTGCTTATTCGACCTGTGGCTCAGACCTCCACAGAACTCCAGAGACATTTGTTTCAAAGTTATCTTAGCTTCTTGTGAATTTCTATCTCTTGTTTTTGTTTTTCTAATATTTCTCTGATCTAGATTTCAGTCTGACTCTCCCACTAACTCTGGCATTTGACATAAACTTTGAAACATGAAAACTAATACATTTCTTGTGCCCTTTCTGTTTAGGCTATATGAATATGTTAAGCATTGAAAGTACACAAAATCTTTTCCAGTGTGATAATTACGGGTATGTGCAGTCCCTGCTTTAGACTGAAATTGCAAACCACTATTAGCATTACTTTATCCCCTTTAACAAATCACTGGTTCTAAAGTCAGGGGCGGCCCGTGCTATTGGACTGCCGGACTGCAGCCCCCCCAGCTGTAAAAAATAAATAAAAGAAAGAAAATAAAGATAAAAAAGAAAAATAAAAAAGTCACAGACTTTCGTGCATGCGCACTAGTCTGGACTGCTGCTGAGACAGTCTGGAGCATGCGCAGACTGTCTCAGCAGCAGTCCAGATTAGGAAACACTTCAGAACAGACATCCCAGAAGTCTATGCAGTTGTAACCGCATAGACTGTCGCAGGAAATGGATCAAAGTCAGACTGCAACATCGGCAGGCTGGAGTCTCGTCGGGGGAAGATTTTGCATGGTGGATTTGATTCTCCAATGGATGGAGATGCATAGGTATGGAGTTAATAGCACAAAGGGATCACTCCAGGTATGTGTGTCTGTGTGTAGATGTGTATGTGTGTAATGCCCCAGTTACTATATACTGGTGGCGAGAACAAGCTCATGGTGGTGTGGCAGGGAATACCTCAGGCTTGAACCCTGTACCTTGTATGCAGGTGTTAAGGACCTGAATTTCCTACCCACCACCATTTGTAAAAAAAATTGCAGATTTTTGCCTCATATTTGATCTGATCTGTTCCTCATAATATCTGTGGTTTCTAAATGTTGCAATGCTTGATATTTGATGGTGCAGTGGTAGCATTGTTGTCTCACAGCTGCAGGCTTTCAGGTTTGATTCTTGGCTGGGGTGCCTTCTGTGTGGGGTCTGCATCTTCTCCCTGTGTTTGTGTGGGTTTGCTTTTGTGTCCTCCCATGTTACAAAGACATGTCTGCATTATTTCTTCCTGGGCTTCTGCTGAAAAATTGTTTTTTTGTTCCAAGTCAGAATGTCCTGATTAACAAATGTTAAATAAAATTGACAGGCATTTGAATTTCAGACTTCAGGTTTCTGAATGTTTAATTCCTTACATATTTGATGGTGCAGTGGTAGCATTGTTGCCTCACAGCTATAGGTTTTCTGGTTTGATTCTTGGCTGGGGTGCCTTCTGTGTGGAGTCTGCATCTCATTCCTGTGTTTGTGTGGATTTGCTCTGGTGTCCTGCCATTTTACAAAGACATGTGTCTGCAGTATTTCTCCCTGGGCCTCTGCTGAAAATTGTTTTTGTTCTGTCATAAGTAAAATTGACAGGCATTTGAATTTCAGACTTCATATTCTTCAGAAAATACATAGCAACACAACCTTTTATTCTAGCAATTGTTTATAAGATGAATATTTGAAATTTGTCCTTATTTTTGGGACTGTATTACCCCATTATTGGCTTTGTCCCAGGTTGTTTGTGCTAAGGTTGACAGCTATGGCAAGAACTGAATTCACTGAATATGTTTGAGGGCTGTATTCCCTCATTACTGGGTTTGTCCAGGTGTTTTGTGCTAAGAGGTTGACAGCTATGGTGAGAAATGAATTCATTAAATGATAGCCATTTAAGTTTCAGTCTTCCTCTCTTTCAGAAAGCAGCTGATTTAGCGTAGTGGTATGTTGCTCTGACTCTTTTGCACAGGGACCTTGGCAGTAAAATGTATGGTGGTAACACAGCATTTTTCTTTCACAAAGCAGCTGATTTGACATAGTGGTATGTTGCTCTGACTCTTTTGCACAGGGACCATGGCAGCAAAATGTATGGTGGTAACACAGCATTTTATTCTAGCAACTTTCCAAGATTATACAAGCAATGTTTAATGTGTCCCTGGTTTTTGGGCTTTTGCCTCCCCCTCCCATAAATTTGGCTTTTTCCAGATTTCTTGTGCTGCAAAGTTGAGATGCAGTTGAGTATTGAGTAGATTTTACAAGGAGCTGAGAGCTGCAGGGGAAGAGAAGTTTAGTGCTGCTTATGCTAAGTCAGCTTGCATTGTTAATAGCACAACAGGTTGTGTACTTGCTTTTGATGCAGAAGGTTGTTGCTTCTACTCCCACAAGGGGTGGATGCTGCTGGACTGAAAAGGTTAAGATACTAACTATGAGCCTGTTATCAGTTTGCCATCCATTTCCTATTGCAATATTACTAGCTTATCATACTTCTTCAGAGATTGTGCATATTTACTGATAATGGTGGGCTGTAGAATTGTGCATATTTACTGATACTGGTGGACTGTAGAAGTTTGAGTAGACTTTTATGATGGAAATGTTCTGAACTGGGCAGTTTTGTCATTATGGGTGCATGCATTTTGTTTCATTGTTTACTGGAAAATGTTCTGAATTGGGCAGTTTTGTCATTATTGGTGCATGCGTTTTGTTTCATTGTTTACTGGAAAAATGTTCAAAACAATAGGAAGGTGTATCAAAGAGCACATGTATGTTTCATATGCAAGGGGCCTATGATTTGAAAACGGCCCAGAATTTATCTTTATCTGCCTCTGGTAAAATGTATTTTCTTTGAATGTGGGTTTCAATGCTGTTTCAATAAATGTGAGTTTCAAGGGCAGAGAAGTTTTAATCCTAAGTTTGTTTAGCAGATGTCTTAGTGTTTGTGCTGTAAAATGCAAAATAAAACTTTCAAATGAAGTCCAAATCATCATAGAAGTAAATCAGTATGCACATTAGTGTTTATGGTAAATGGAGTGAAATAGCCAAGTAATGGATCATTGGAATGGCTGCAGGGGGAGGCTCCATTCCACCATGATTTTGTGAGGGGGAAGGGCTGCAAACTTAAAGACAGCACCAGCTGAACTATACCTCCCAACTGTCCAGATTTTCAAAGAATAAATAGATTTTTGCTTCTTATTTTTGGTTTGTTCCTCATAAAATTTGTGTTTTTTCTGGCAAATCATTTAGGAATTAAGTCACTAAATAATGACAGACTGAGTTTCAGACTTCATAACCTTCAGCAAAATGCATGCTAAAGTAAGACCTGTTGTTCTATCAACTGTCTCAGTTTATACAAGAGCAATTTTTAGTACTGTTTATATGTTCCCCCAATATATTTGTCCTTGTCCAGATTTATTGCATTAACAGGTTGAGAGGTACATGCAAATAAATTGCTTTATAGAATTAGGCATAGCCAAACCTCTCAACTGTCCCTGATTTTGGCTCAAAATGTTGCTCTTCCCCCTAATAATCCCTCCACAAAATAGCAATTTTGGAAGAAAACATGGAGGGTTTACAATTAAGAAATATAACTGTAATAATCAGAGTTATAGATTACTTTTATTTCAGAAATGCATGTAGATTCTTTTATTTTGTCAGCTGCTCAAGTTAGCAGTACTAATATTAAAGTGTCCCTTCTTTGACAGGTTCCCAGCTGTATTGTGTGGCTATTTTATATTTTTACATCACATTTTTGGTCCATTTTTCATAAAATTGTGTTTTTTTTGGCAAATTAGTGACAAATCATTAAAGACTGAAGTTAGAAAATAATGACAGACATTTGAGTTTCAGATTTCATACCATTCAGAAAATTCATACTAATGCAAGACCTATTCTATTATCTTTCTAAGTTTATAAGAGCAATATTTTAAAAATGTCCTTATTTTTGGGCCTGTGTCCCACTTCTATGTATGGTTTTGTCCAGATTTCTTGCTCTGAGGTTGAGAGGTATGACAAATGTGTCAGGGCCATCACAGTCAGCCAGAGACATTTCAAATTCTGACATATTTGTTGCACCCCACTCCCCCATGTAGTGACTCTGGATGTGTCAAAGCAAGGCAAGGAGTAGTTATGCAGTGTAAATGTGCAGAGTATCCCCCCATCCAAGGTAGACACAAGTACTAGAGTGGCTTTTCATCTGTCCTTGATTTTTGCAGAATGGTCTGGTTTCTGTCATATTTTTGTACTGCTGATTTATGCTTATTACTCAAAGTGCCTGTTGCTCTGTGTTTAAGTAGCAATACTTTAATGACCATCAGGTAAGCTTGGTTGAGATTGTAAGATGCAAGTAAGCTTTAATAAGCATACTGTTAAAGAATTGCCAACATTGAAAGCCTTTCTATTGTTGCCATGTAGAGAATACTTAACTAGATAATGTATAAGCCTTGGGTATTGAAATGCATATGACAGTATTTGTTATAAAGGATTACATTATTTTAAGAAGCTCATTACACTTGGAGACTTCCAGTCATCTCTGCAGGCTTTACCCATAAACTAAACAGAATGCCAATCATGTGGTCCATAACCTGTACAGTAATCCTTTTAAGCAATGTATCTTGAGCTTATTTTTGTTTGCTTTTCATTTTTTACTTTGATCATGTTTTCCCCATGAAACAAATGGATAGTTGTCAGGCAGCAGGTCTTTTTTTGGATAAGAAACATTTTTACAAGTGGGGGCATCAGAGATTTCTACTTTCAGCATGTTACTTGGTACTTTAATAAAGCTGAATATAAATTATAATTAGAACTGCAGTGCAAGAAGTGGTTTGAGTTGAGTGCTGCTTGTTTTTCTTATACTTGATTTTGACTGGCATTCCATTGATGCATTTAAAAGTAATTTATTTTTTCATGCCTCACAACCTTTTTGTTTCCATCTAGATATTAAGTAAGCTGTCATGCAGCCAATGCATTGAAATATTTTTATTCTTCTACACTTCATTTTGTCTTGATTGGACTCTCATAATGACAGTTTGGCACTCAGGGCAGTGTATTTAGTTAGTTTTTGTGGTTTTGAGCATAGCTCCTCCCCTTTCTAGTTGACCGCACCTCTTCCCATTGACCCCACCCATTCAACTGTCTCCTGCAGCCCCCCTTTAATTTGAAGTCACCAGCTGCCACTGTCTAAAGTATTCCAGTTTTTTAGCTCCAGCTGGATAGGTCTTTTGTATTAACTAATTTCTTTTCAAAAAAGTTACAGCCAATAAAGTGCTCTAACTATACATAAATCCTTTTTTCTTTTTAGCTATCCAATATTAAACATCTCTGTTTTCCTTCTCTTTTAACCTTTCCAAACTCAAATAAAAGATATAACACTCCCACAACTCCTTGGATGTGACACTCTCACAACTAACCTTGAACATTCTGTAAATTATACCATCTGTTATAGGTTGGAATTAACTGTTAAATTTAAGGTTAGTTAGATAACAAGGTCATAACCAAATACTGGAAATGAGCTTTCAAAGAAATTGTATTTCTGAAATCAATCTGTAGAGCATTACAGCTAACAAAAACAGCATATTAAAGAAAACTACAGTTGTTACTGGCTGACTTTAAACCTTGAAATTTCACAAGGCAATAAAATGTATGATAAAGTCTGGGTAATATTCAAATTGAAGTACATCAGTGCTCTGCATTGTATCCTTAATACCCATATTATCCTCAGGAAATATAACTCTGCTGTCATTCACATGGTTTAGTTTGTTAAACAATGTATGGATAGCAATTAATGTAATCACTCAGTTACATAGCTCTATCATTCAAAGATCTTTACATTTTGTTTATTTTATTATCTAATTCCCCATTCATCCAGACATGATCTTTTTTACCAGCAGTAGTAACAGCTCCAGGTTCCTTTTCTTGCTGGGGTACAATATGGGCACAGTAGCTAGCTTGTGGGGAACGTAGGATATGTGCAAAAAATGACATACCAATAAAATATAGAATATATGCTACATTGTAAGAACTTACTCTTATTCCACTGTTAAAAATGAAACACCATATCCGTATGGAAAAGCACTGATTGCCATAGTCTTATAATCTTCACAACACAGAAAAAAAATAATAAATTATCTTGAATATAGTTTGAAGTGTTGGCACATTACAGTATAACAAGTCAATGGCATAGCTCTGAATACAACAGAGGTGGGAAAATATCATGCACAAAGACATTTGTGCCTCAGTAGAAAGAGAAAAAAATATCATTAATCAAATTCAGGACAGAAAGTCAGACTTATTTTGTTCTGTGCTGCATTGTAAGGGAAATATTATAAACAAATACAGCACAATTTTCCAGCATGGAAGATAAAGCACATATCTTCCCAATGCAGATACTACTGAAGCAAATTAATTTAAATGTCTGTTAAATGTTCTCTGAAGTAGAGACAAGAGAGCAGTTAACAGATCCTGGATTACAATGATAGTTTTGACACCTCAGGAAGAATGTGGGAGAGTCTGTCAACACTTGAACTAAAACATTGGAAACCTTAAAACATACAGTTCAGCTAGTTTATTTTGCTGAGCATTTATAACTACTGTTAAGAGGTAAGAGTTGTGGTGAGAATACAAAGCAGAGTAATTAAAGCAAAAAAAGAGAGAATAAAAATAGGTTCCAGAAGCTGTGCAAGATGCACGTGACAAACACTACTACCATTATGTTTATATGGAAGTTAAAAAAAAAACAGATTCTGTCCAGCATGACTTCTATAAAGGGAGCTTGAAGTGGATTCTGGTAGGAGGACTCCAAGATCCCTTTACAACAGCGAGACGATTGAGATATAATAACCACAACCATTTTATGATTCTGATGCATTAAAATAGTGTAGAAAGATAAAACAAAATAATTGATACACATGGGCAACCATAAATAAACACATGCTAGTTTTCCTAACCCCATCCCAGAAAAATAGCACTAAGAAAGACAAAAACTGTACCAAGCAGATGTAGTGACAAGAATTGTCTTGTATGCTATTTCTGGTTTGCTATACTAACACCAATAGAAGTAATTTAGATCTAAATGTTTTGGAGTAGCACCATACCTCTCAACTTATTTGGTCAAGAAGTCTGGACAAAGCCAAAAATAACTAAGAAAGGAGATAAAATTGGGAACAATTTTTTAAAATATTACTCAAATTTCTACATCAATATGCATTTTTGAATAAGATGTATAAAACTCTAATGACTGGCATTATTGATTGACTATAGTCAGGACTGATTTACCAGAAAATCAACAATATTATGGGAGACAGAACAAGCACTTGAAGCAAAATCAGGGACATTCTGTAAAAAAGGAGAGTTAAGAGGTATGGGTTGCACTAAAAAGGGAGTGTCTGGCAACAATAACACATTCCATGCCTTGAATACTTTTTTCTGGATGTGCAATATTTTAAATGCTGCAGTTATAATTTTTGAATGTTTACAGATTAGCAGTAGGTTAACTGCTCTTGTGGGCCATTTTAAGCCTAGCCAATGACTTCATGTGAGACTCAAACCCTGCACTATATGTCTGTAAGGTAAATATCTTAGCATTTATGCCAACCTTCCAACCCCTATCAACTTCCAACTGTCAGTCTATGAAAAAGTCTCAGCAGAAGTCTTTAAGGATTTGTAGTTTTAATGACCGAGATAATAAAAGCTGCAAATCCTTAATTTCTTAAGATGAGGCTTAGCAGCAACAATGTCCATAGCACCAACAAGCAAAAGAATTAAAGAAAATTAAAGCATAATCAACTTTCCATCTTCAAAATTATACAATGTCTCATAATGTGGAATAAATGGGAAATTGTTACTAACAACTATGGAAGGAGCTCATAAGAAATTTTGCTTTATACTTATTTACCTCGCACAGTTCTTCAGCTATTAGAGACTTTTGTGAAAAAAACAACTTATCAACCTTTCATCTTCATAATGCAGAATACTACACATTCATATACAATGTGGAGCAGATAGGTAAAATGTGACACATTTGCTAGCAACAAGGAAAGAAGGAATCTTACACCATGGTTAAACCATGGACTTTATACTTAGAAAAAGTTCTTTGACACCCCTAGTCTCTCTTTGCCTGCCAGAACAGTCACTATTCTTAAGATGAAAAGATTTACTTTATATTGAATTTATTAACCAGGATAGAGCACTGATCCCATTGGATATATTTCAGTTACATGGCATTATATACAGAGTGAATGACAAAATGCAAAATATGCATGAATTATATATAATATCATAGTTAGCTTGTAGGTATAAAGGAAATAGATCTATTATATACAGAGTGACTGATAAGACACAATATGTGCATACATTATCTACAGAGTGCATACCAGAGCTGACAGGCTGAAAGAATTACAACAAAAAATAGAGACAGAGCAGGCTATGTAGAGGGTAGTAGGGTAGGAAGGGTCTATATTATAACAGGGAATGATCAAAAGATGAAACGCTGTTATATCGACTCCTTAAAGTTGAAAACTAAAATGAGCGAACAACCAGGGCAGCGATTTCTTTCCCAGGGGAAACAAATCACTGTTCCCCAAAAAAAATTAATAAAACACACTAAACACTATATTAAGTGGTAAGAAATAATAATAAAACACACTAAACATTATTTTAAGTGGGGGGATTCACCCCCCACACCCACACCCTACTTAAATATACCAACTCCGAGATTGCACTACAGTGGAGGAAATGGCACAACCCGAACAGCCAGCCTAGCGATTTATTTCCCTGGGAAAGAAATTGCTGTTCTGGTTGTTCGCTCTTTTTAGTTTTCAACTTTAAGGGGTCGATATAACAGCGTTCAAACTTTTGATCATTCGCTGTTATAAAGTAGACCCGATAGGAAGAGGTTAAGTTGTATAACCAGAGAGAGCAGTGCATTTTTCTAGAGTCTTGAAATGTGCTTTTAATTCTGATCTGAAAATTAGGTAAGAGGAAAGAATTTTAAGAAATGTGAGTCCCACAGTTTGGGACCAAGGAACAAGAAAGCATGGTCTGTGCACTGCAGCCTAGTTTGGGGGAGGGAGTGAAGGAGAGAACCTGAGTGACTAAGATTTTTTTTTTAAACTTTTTATTTGATTTAACAACCAAAAAGAGTTGAAATGAAAACTAGCAAATCACAAGAAAACAAGGATAAAACTATATATAGTTATCCATCACAAAATTGTGTATTAATTATACAAAACCATTAATATTTTTCTAATATGTCTTATAGCTTTTGCCAAGATATAGGTTTGTATGTTATATTTGATATTTTATTATAAATAGTTTGCAGTTTTTTATTACACACATTTTTAGCTAAGCATATAAAATCACTAAATGAAAGAGTGCTTTCATTTTTCCAGTTCATTGTATTCACTTTTCTAGCAATATCCAGAATTGACCAAAGGAAAGGCACATGCGTTTTTGGAATCAAATCTGAAATGGGAACATTGAGTAAGATTAAACATCAGCTATATTACAATTATCAGTCCACAAAGCCTTGGCAACATTTATGAAATCTTTCCAAAATGCAATATCACACTACATTCAATAATCATGTTTATCCAATTGGCATCTAGGGACTCACCACATCTCCAACATTTACTTCCTATTTTTTATATATCAATGCAATTTTGTGGGGTGTTAAAAAACGTCTATGCAGATACTTCCATGTACAAATTTTCTAGTACGGTAAAGAAGTGGTGTTATTAGCAGGTTTCAAATATAATTTTTAATTATCTGTTTAAAATATTTCATTATTAGCTTTTGATGAATAGTCCCAAAAGGATGAATCAAAAGATAAGAAATCAGCCCTTAATTTTTTATGTATTATTGACATATAAGACTTGTTTTTGTCTCAACAGTATGGATGCAGAAAAAAATCTACAATCTTTGGCAAGGAATTTATATTTAGCACCATTTTTATTTTATTATTAATAAATTCTCTTAAAACTTTTATAGTTAACCAGTTATCTTTATTAACATTATATCTGGCTAAAAGATAATTGGTAGTATGTATTTTATTACCATCTAAAAGGTGCCAGAATTTTAAATTATTTTCTTTAAGGTTTAACATTTTACTCAAATTGAAAGATTCCAAAAAAATCTGCTGTATAGGCTATAGGAAACATAAGGAATAATAAATGTATAACCAAATAATTACTAAACATCACTTTCCTAAATATAGTAAAAATATGGTTAATACCAGGAGTAAAAGCTTTGAAATATTCTGATATTCAAACAAAAATCACTTAAGACCCAATATATTTTATTAATGCCTAAAGAACTTACATCTGTCTCATAATCACTATTTGATATTATACTTATTTTATGTATGCTTTTCCAGTTTGAAGTATAACAGGCATTTAGCCAGTGACTCACTAGATTGATAGTTGATTTTACATTCAATTCAATATTAGGAAATATAATTCCATTACAATCCCAGCTTCTCATATGCCAATCAAAAGCTACCCTAGGTTTTTGAGGATACCAAAGGAACTTAACTAAAATTGAATTTAACTGCTTAAAATTTTTTTTGGGTGGAACCAAGATCAAGCACTGTATATAGTATAAACCTTTTGGTAAAATAATCATTTTTATGAGTGAAAGTCTATCTTCCACAGTAAAGAACATTTTATTCCAATTAGTTAATTTTGATATTGTATTTAATAAAGCTATATAATTTGAATTTACAGTATCCTTCCATGTAGGTTTTATAATAATGCATACATATTGACGTTGCTTATTTTCCCACCTAAACTTATTATATACTTTTAAGTATTTATTTTTTTATTTATTAATAATGTTTCTGTTTTTTTATTAAAACTTATGCCAGAGATCATTTCAAATACTTTGATTCAATAATATATTGAAGTGAAGATTCTTTGTTCCCACTTGTTGATAGTACGTCATCTGCAGATAACTGGATTTTGAAAAATAAGAATTACTTAACAAAATGCCTTTTATATTTGTGTCATTTCTTATCAAAGTAGCAAATGGTTCAATTGAAAATGCAAATAATAAAGGTGATAAGGGGCAACCTTGTTTCATTCCCTTTAATATTTGAAATGATGAAGATAAACAGGAACCAATTTAACATAAGAAAAAGTATTATTATATAACATCATTATTAACTTAAAGTTCAAAGAGAAGTTATATCCTTTGTGCATTTTGGGTTAGCATGACCAACTGATAGAATCAAAAGCTTTATCTATGCCTAAACTTATGATTGAAAGTTCTTTTATATTTTTATTTGCAATATCAAACAGTTAATAGTCTAATAATGTTATCTTGTACGTTTCTATTTAGTATAAATCGTTTTGATCATTTTCAATTAAATTTGGCATTATATTATTTAGTCTTTAAGCTAATATGTGTTTAAAAGAGAAATGGGATGATGAGAAGATAATAATTTAAAATCTTTTCCTTGTTTTAGAATAGGTGAAATCAAAGAAAATTTCCAGGAGGGTGATATATTCATTTCATTTTTTAATCTCCTGGAATGCTTTTAATAAGATCTTTAAAGAATTCTCTGGAGTTATTTTATATAATTCTGGAATTATACCATCTAGTCCTGGGGCCTTATTATTTTTTCAGTTTTTGATTTGTTCTTTGATTTTTTTATGCAATATTGATTTATCTAAAATCATAATGTGCTGTTTTGTTAATCTAGTTTGATATTATTTTTTAAAAAATGCATCTGATAATTTATCATTTTTTTCAAAATGAGTTTATTATCATTAATTGATTTATAATGACTTCAGAATATTTCAAATAGTCCTTTAAATCAGTTACTTTTTAGGGGTGTTATGTACTGTATAATTAATTTCATTGATATGATTCATATTGTTTAATACTTTTTATCTAATGGCCAATCTATGTAAGTTTTTAGGGTTAATGGAATATGATTGTAACTTAAGTTTTTCCAAATTTATTGAGGATTTCTGATTTAAAATTTGTAGATATTTGCTGACTTAAAATTTCTAGATATTTGCTGACTTAATGCTGCCAATTCTTTAATTTCATTAAGCTTTAGATTCAGTTTTAATTTATGAATTTTAGCTTATAAATCAAACCATCCCTTATCCCACTCCTTTCTCTTTAAAAGATACCAACTCTAAATTATTCTACCATAAAATTATGCTTTTAATGCATCCCATAATATAATATCTGAAACGTCCCCATTATTATTAAACTCCAAAAACAAATTTAACTCTTTAAAAAAATTCCCCAAATTCTTTAATCTTTATAATATAGGTCAGAATTCTCTGCCAAAAAATCAGATAATTTTTTTCTATAGTAGAAGTGAAAGTTATTGCATTATGATCAGATAATGGACACAAAGTTATTAAAACTTCATCCATCTATCTTAGAATATAGATTATTGGAAGTAAAAACCTTATCTGTATTTGTTTGGGTACCAAATCTGAATGAATAATGAGTATACCTAAGGGAATTTGTCAATTTAAGTTTTATATATATATATATATATATATATATATATATATATATATATATATATATATACACACACATATATATATATATATATATATATATATATATATATATATATATATAGATATATATATATCTTAAATTCATTATGTTTATGAAATGGAAAAACAAGAAGGTGCACCATGTACTGCAGAACATGAACAAAAATCTCTCCTCCAAATAGTAAAAAACACATTTATTGTATAGACAATAAATAAATCGACTGCAGTGTTAGCGCTTTCGCGTTATAACAAACGCTTCATCAGACATAAAAATAGACAAAATACCTCCCCTTAAATACACATTCTGATGTCACTTCCCATTCAAAACAGCAAATCAGAACACTGATGTTCAACATGTATATGTATACAAGTAAAAAACAGATAAAAGGATAAGAAACAAAAAATAAGAACATAGCAAGATAAACTAACAATATAAACTAATGTCGAAGGGGTCTATTGGCTAAAAATGGCTTGAGGGTCACTCTGTCATTTAACCCAAACCTATGTGCTTGCAGTTTGAGTATCCACTTGGCTTCCCTTTCTTCAGTAAGGTTCCTTACATTACCCAATCAGCTAGTAATGGACACCAGTTCCAAAACCTGAAACTTAAAGCTATGGGAGCATCCTTGATCTAAAACATGCTTAGCTAGGGCATTGGTGGTATTGCTCTTGCCAATAGCATATAGATGCTCCCTGATACGTTCCCGTAGGGTTCTTGTTGTCATACCAACGTAAAAAATGTTGCAGGTCTGACAAACAGCAATATAGACTAAGTTGGTGGATCTACAATCTGCATAGTGTCTGAAACTATAGGAACGTTGTGTTATAGGATGTGTAAAGTTATCAGAGCTAGATATGTATTTGCATTGATTGCAAGAATTGCAAGTAAATGTGCCTGTTCTTCTTGAGGTCCTACTGTTCTGGTGGCCCTTGTCGTAGCAAAGTAGTCTATTAAGAGACAGCATATTCCCGTAAGCTAGTCGAGGTCTCTCATCAACTAAGCTCTTAATCCTTTCATCAACTATCAACAGTCGCCTGTTGCACCAGGACAGCATGCATCCTAGGCACGTGCATCAGAATTTAGTGAGAAATCAAACAATAAGGGTATCTAAGTTGACATCCCAAAATAGTGTTTTTGACCATCACAAATCACTACTAGCCAGGAATTTTATGTCCAGAGGCTATAATCAGACACAGGTGCATGCAGACATTGCCAGGGGTGACCATTGTAGGGAGGATATAGGAGCACCTTTGATCAATAGGTCATATCCCCATGAACATGTCAACACAACCAGCAACACAGCCACCATGAACAGGATAGTCATTCCATTTACCAACATGAACCATCACATCTTGGATGTTCTCAATAAAAATTGGAGACTGTTGATGGTTGATGAAAGGATTAAGAGCTTAGTTGATGAGAGACCTCGACTAGCTTACAGGAATATGCTGTCTCTTAATAGACTACTTTGCTACGACAAGGGCCACCAGAACAGTAGGACCTCAAGAAGAACAGGCACATTTACTTGCAATTCTTGCAATCAATGCAAATACATATCTAGCTCTGATAACTTTACACATCCTATAACACGACGTTCCTATAGTTTCAGACACTATGCAGATTGTAGATCCACCAACTTAGTCTATATTGCTGTTTGTCAGACCTGCAGCATTTTTTACGTTGGTATGACAACAAGAACCCTACAGGAACGTATCAGGGAGCATCTATATGCTATTGGCAAGAGCAATACCACCAATGCCCTAGCTAAGCATGTTTTAGATCAAGGATGCTCCCATAGCTTTAAGTTTCAGGTTTTGGAACTGGTGTCCGTTACTAGCCGATTGGGTAATGTAAGGAACCTTACTGAAGAAAGGGAAGCCAAGTGGATACTCAAACTGCAAGCACATAGGTTTGGGTTAAATGACAGAGTGACCCTCAAGCCATTTTTAGCCAATAGACCCCTTCGACATTAGTTTATATTGTTAGTTTATCTTGCTATGTTCTTATTTTTTGTTTTTTATCCTTTTATCTGTTTTTTACTTGTATACATATACATGTTGAACATCAGTGTTCTGATTTGCTGTTTTGAATGGGAAGTGACATCAGTATGTGTATTTAAGGGGAGGTATTTTGTCTATTTTTATGTCTGATGAAGCGTTTGTTATAACGCGAAAGTGCTAACACTGCAGTCGATTTATTTATTGTCTATGCAATAAACGTGGTTTTTACTATTTGGAGGAGAGATTTTTGTTCATGTTCTGCAGTACATGGTGCACCTTCTTGTTTTTCCATTTGTGCATCTATTTTTGTCTTTGACGGTGCTTCACCTGGCAGGAATCATTCGTTGTTTATGTTTATGAAATGGTTAAATTTTTTTGATGAGGGTATTATCCTAGGTTTTTCATTTTTAGAAGCATCTTTATCTGATAATATACAATTACAATCTCCAGCCAAGATAATTTCCCCTTTGCATGTAAGGTTATAGATATCTAAGTATTTCTCAACTATTTTAGTTCCAATTCCAGGTATCCAGTATACATTTATTAATGTATAATATTTCTTATTAATTTCCAATATACCATACTCAACATACCATTTTTGTCAGAATAAGTCTCTAGAATTTTAAGCATAGTGTGAAACCTTTTCCGCAATATGAGTGCCTCTCCTTTCAGAACTATAACATGAGTCAACCAAGATTGAATAATCTTTAAATAACATTTTATCAAAATATTTTTTAACAAATGCATCTCTTTTTGGAAAACTATATGTGTTTTATTCATTTTAATAAATGTGAGTAAACTAGTTATTTTTATATTATTATTAAGGCCATTGACATTTAATGATAAACACCTATAAATCAATATCTAAAAGCACATTTGAAACATCTATAAGATTTTGTATATAATAGATTATGATTGATTCTAACACATTTTGTTATGGTCAGAGCTAGTTGAATAAACTGTTTGGATTTTTAATCATGGAATAATATATTCCTGGCTTGATGAGATTCCCATTCAAACCACCGTCTACCCACATTTTACCACCCGTAAATTCTCCATTTGCTACTGCCATAAAGAATAAAACCAAGAAAGAAAAATTAATATGAAATGAGCAACTCGCTTCTATAACAATTTATTTAATATCGACTTATTTGTTTCCAGACTTAACTATTAATAATTATAATAATAATATAAATATGGTAAAGTGTATAGTTAAAGATCAGGTATGTAAACAAATGTAAATTAAATCTAAATAAAAATGTAATTATTTACTCCTTTTCCCATCCAATAATCATTATTCAACTAGAGTTTGATGAAATTTATGTATATTGTATAGCTGAGAGTTCATATGAGTGTACGTCTATATATATCTACCTGTCTATACCATATATATATATATATATATATATATATATATATATATATATATATATATATATATGGGTTTATATCACAGGATCAAAAGTTGACAATATCGAAGCTCAAAACTTCGAAATGGCAACCTCGAAAACAGAAAACATTGAACGTGAAAAAAAACACTAAACACCCAAAACAACACAAAATAGTCTCTATGCAGGGGGGCAAGTGCCCTCTGCACCCCCCACACCCCCTGCTACTTAAATATACTAACTCCGAGATCGCACTACAGTGCAGTAAAGGGAAATCTTCCCTTCTCACACTCTATGGTGATCTTCACTTTACGTTTCGATATTTTCCATTTTCGAGGTTGCAAGTTCGAAGTTTTGAGCTTCGAACTTGCCAGCTTTCGATGTTGTGATATACACCCTATATATATGTATATATATATATATATATATATATATATATATATATATATATATATATATATATATATGTATATAAATACTGTAGAAGCAAATGCTTTTAGCTACAAATATTTAACCCTGCTGTAATTAAACATAAAGGACCATACATTATGATGTTGTCAGTATGCAATGACCCAGATTATTAAATACATATGCCACAACTTTATATCTGTGATATCTATCAGAATTAAAAAAGCAATAAGGAAAGAAACAGAAACTTTTAAATATTTCCTCTCTAATTTTATATAAACAGCAGCAATCGAGAAGATGCTTGTATGCACACCCTACATCAGATGCAAAGACTTTCTCAGTATATATTGATAAGCCTAAGGCTAAAATGTGCATGTATTTCATGTCTGTATGTGTGGTTGTATGTCTGTCCAGCCAAAAATAAGTTGGAAAATATAATATAAAGTAGATATTTTCCTCTATAAATTGGTTTAGGCAAATATTTCAATGACAAATAAACACTAATGTAGATTATAGGCATTTTGATTTACTGCATTTTACGTACATATTCTGTCAGCAATGCCACCACAATAAACCTGTAACTATATTTGAAACTTTTTATTTAGTTTATTAATTTTATTTTACTTAAATACATTTTATGTTCTTTTCCCTTTTTTCTCTCCCTCATTCCCCTTTATTTCTTTTGTTTTTTGGGCTAAATGCAAAAGAAGTATGTACTTAGAAAATGTATCAGTACTGCTTACCCATTAAAGCAATGTTGCATCTTGTAATGCCACATTAAAAACAAAAATAGCAATGTTGTTATCTGTGGAATACATTGCATAGTTAAGTGTTTTGATTTCCTTAGCAGTCTGACTAATAAATTAACTGATATAAAACTACTACTATTAACTGAGAAGCAAGAACACAAAACAGTGGATTAAAAGAGGAAATTGAATCTATTCCCTTACCCCTATGGACCTGACCTAGTATAACATTTTGACTACAATGGAAAAGTGCTAAGCACATTTATTTGCTCACTAGCTCGTACTTCCTCATCTTACTGATCACATAGCTTTAACCATTACTGCAATGGGTTAACAATATAAAACCAACTCAACAATGGCAGGCAGAATGGATGTAGGAGTCCAATGCCATCTTTTCTGAGTAGTCATTTTAATCATCAGTGATTTGTATTTACTGCTGCCATGTTTGCTAATGGTCTTTCCTGCCTACTCCCAAAAAAATATTCAGCAAAGCTATCATTCCTGTTGTCTGTATCAGGACACAAGTACTTTTAGCCTTCAAGTCATGAATACTTTCTAACAATGAAAAAAAGAAAAAATAGAGGGGGGAGGGGGACTCTGTTGTTTAAGGCTGCATCAAAAAATATACCCCGGGATTCATGAACCTTGCGCCAGGCGCCCGCATAGCGTCGGCGTTATAAAGCCAAATATGGCCACCGAGCGATTCAGGTATGAAGCAATCCCACGTGCACTACCGGCGCGCGGTTCTGCCGCCCGGCGTAGGTATGCTAATCACACTGTGTGCGGTATTGCACCATGCAAATGAAGGCAAATAGCGATCCACGAAGTTGGGCAGGCGTAGCGTAAGGGCACGGCAATGTAAACCAAAAAAAAATGGTTTACATTTAGCCAAACATGACCAAGGAGTAATGGAAGGCTGTCAACGTCAGGTATCATACAGGTGCAATATGCCAATGGCGAAAGGCACCGAGAATGTCCAAAGAAAACATGCACAAACTGTAAATAATGACATAATTGTTATGTGCACGGAAACCACAGCAGAACCCCCGGATATGTGCACAGAAGGTGCAAAACAATTAAATAATATGAGAATGTCCTAAAAGAGCAGTATAATACACATCAGATGCACAGCCACCACACACCATAGTATGTATGGAAAGCCTCAACCCCAGCGCAAGGGTTGTCAAGGAGTGGCGGCAGTGTTCGGCGCCGTAACCATGTATTAGCAGTCAATGCCATGCAAATGAGGCAGATAATAGTGAATCGCAAAACTGGCGCCTGTGTAAGGATGGAGCAAATGGCGCAGCGGTCGTACACCGAGGAGTGGCCTACACAGGATACATGTCAATCGCAGAGGGGTGTGCCACTGTAGGAGGAAGCACATTGGAGGCCAGCAAACATGGGCTGTACAATGCACATCACAGCAGCAGGATCGGCGTGTGAGGAAATAGATGCGCTGAGAGTACATAATGCCCGCATAGATGCATGTACACGAGGATGACTACGTTCCTCAACCCAGTCATGTGACGGCCTCCCCGTCAACAACCACGGATATAGGAAGGTAATGCGGAGAATATGAGGAAATGCGGAAGCAGTGTAATTGGAGCCGTAATGAGCAATCAACACCAATCAATCCAGGAAGGGCAAACGGTGGCAGCTGACAACTCAGCATGCAGACCCCTGCATAACGGGAAAGGGGAGGCATAGGAATGCAAAGATAGTAGGGGATGTAGTAGAAATGCAAAGAGCAAAGAACCGAAATAGCACAGCCAAGTACAGAGGTAGCATAACGGCGGTGGCAGACAAAATGCATCATATGCCATGTGCCTGCAGGATGCACTGCAGGCAATAGTAGGTGCAACGTGCAGAAACAGTAATGTAAGATGCAAAGCTAAGCCAATGCAGGCAACTGTAATGTAACACTAAAGGCAATACCGTTGCAGTTGCAACGGTAAAACACCGGAGATAATCCACAGATATGGCTGCACAGACACACCCAATGACATCAGCGGGTATACAGCACAACAGTATAAAGTGTGAATGCACACAACACACAGCGCGATTTCCCAAACGCCGCACCGTAGGGTGTAAACACACGGGGAACTTTTAATATGTATATGTTGGGTGCCGCCATGGCCGTGATGCATAGGTATGTGTCAGAGACAGACGGAGTTGCGGAGGAGGGTGCCGACAACTACCGTAGGCCTCATAGGAGAAGGAGAGTGTTCAGACCAAGGGTGACCTACCAGGGGCTGCAAGACCTGGAGATAGTAGAGCACTACAGGGTGGACAGGGACACGTTACAGCAAATAGTGGAGCTGTGCCGGCCAACTGAGAACAAGAGACAACAGAGGGGAGCCCATCCCAGTGGACACAAAGGTATGTGTGAGCTTGCAAATACTGGCTACAGGTACCTTTCAAAGGCCAACCGGGGATATAATGGGTATCTCACAGGCATCAGCATCCAGGGTACTACACCAGTTCCTGGATGCCATGTTACGACATGCCCATGAGTATATAAACTTCCCCAGATCTCAGGAGGAGTTGGCTAGCAATATGCCACTTCCACCGTGTGGCACAATACCCGGAGGTACTGGGTGCGATAGACTGTACGCACATAGAAATCAAGTCACCGCCCGGGAGCAGGGTAGACGCTACATAAACCGCAAGGGATACCCTCCATCAATTGCCAGGTCGGTGCAATGCGCAGGGCATTATCATGGATGTGTGTGCTGGCAGCCCTGGAAGCTACCACGACTCCCATATCTGGCATGCCTCACAGCTGTATCAGGTATTCGCCAGGGGACATCACACAAGGTCACCTTGTGGGGATGCTGGCTATGCACTGGAGCCGTGGATGATGACACCCATCAGAAATGCACACACACACATGCAAGAACGCCATAATGAGGCACACGCACAAACCAGAATAATCATAGCGCGTGTGTTTGGGATGTTGAAATCACGGTTCCGGTGCTTGGATACATCCGGTGGAGCCTTGCAGTACTCTCCAGGCACATGTGCCCACATATTCATAGTATGTTGTATGCTACACAATATGATTCTGCGGAAACAGCTGCTGCAGGGACATAATGGTGTAGGGCCACCAAGCCCGCCACAACTGCCAACGCAAGCACAGGCACAGGGCGTTCAGCGCCATGAACACACTGTGCCAGCCCCAGTAGGTAGACGGAGGCGTACCCAATATGCCTACGCCCTGGCAAAGAGGGAACGCATAGCACATACTTTGACAGCATAGGCCCCATGGACTGACACCTCCTTACCTGCACACACAGTGAAATGGACGCCACACAAACATGTCCGCCCGTAATGTGTACCGTATGGGCGGACCTATGTGAGACTCCAACAAAGGCACCACCCAAACACTGCACACCCAATAGCCAGCAGAGCATGGAACGCCAACACCTCAACCGCCGCGGTTCTACAGTAGACGGCGTAGCCGTTGCCTGCCACTGTCGCCGCAAGTCGACTACATATGTACTTATGTGCATACACAGATACGGAAATAGATATCAGTACACACGTAGAAATATATGTACACATACACAGATATAAAGTACAACAGGTTAATATGGAACCCAGGGATGCAAGTTTACAGATAAGTAAGATGAAATCTCCACATAGTAAACATAGTGAACGACAACCCGATCATCCGGGAGGGTGGGCAGAGCAGGATCGCCAGCCATGGAAATGTCAACCTGCATCAATACATATCCTCGGTCGGGACGATCGCCAGGCCATGGTACAGTAACGGATATGTGCGTCATATCCATAGGATATGAGTGCGGAGGTACACCGCCGGGCGATGCGCCAACGAGGTAGTGTGTGCAACCGTCGGTGCGAAGCGGCAATCATACCTGTCAAGTGTACGTCATTATGAGGAACGACCTCATTTGGGGTCTAAAACAGTTCATGTTCCTCGCAGTTCCTCAAAGTTCCACATTGAAAGAGTCTGTCACACATTCATTGTTAGGAATGTATTTAAATGAAATCCTGGTAAATAGAAATTAATCATAGTAATTCATTAAAGGTTCTTCTTTGTAAGTAAATCAGCATATTTTAACCATCCTATGACCTTCTTAGCTGAAGTTGTTAGTAAGCCATTAGTATGTGTTTTACATTTTGCCCATGTGTTCCACATTATGAATGTGTGTGTTCCTCATTTTGGAAATGGAAGGTTGAGAGCTATGGCGGCAATATGTGTATGTGTGAGGTGAGGTTGTCGTGTGTTCCGCTGTGTGTGTGTAATGTGTGTGCCACTGTAAAATGTGTATGTAGGTGACATGTCACAGGCGGAGTGTAATAACATGCGTAGGCATACAGTACAGGAACCATAGGCGTATGTACAGCAGTACCCACAAAGTAGTACTTACATCTCCTCAGTGGCTAGGCGCGTGGCGACGTAAAATGATGCAAAGCGGAAATGTCCCAGAATGTACCACAGGGCCATAGCCAACAGGAGATGCAAAGGACGCATGTACAAACCATGACCGTATGTATGGCGGCCATATGGTAGACTCAACACGATACGTCAGCAACGTTACACAGCATCAGGCATGTACGGCAAAAATACGAATGTGCTATCCCGGCACCGATCGTGGACACTTACGGTCCCGTAAATACCGCTGTGTGTTCCACGACCGTTAAGTAAGCAAGCACCACACGAATAGGAGGCTACCGGTAGCATACAGGCCGTCCCAAGTACAGGACCACAATCACCGTAACTATCAGTGACAAAATGCCAATGGATAGTAGGCACGGACGAACATCCACAGATATATAACCGATGTGAAGGAGGAATACGTGCAGGAAGCACACATGCAGGCGATACCGACACCACACGACATCAACAAAACAAACATTCCCAGAACAACAGACAGGTAACCTGCAGCTCCCCAAGCAGGGAAGGAGCACACACACAAGCATATCTTGTATGTATAAATGCAAGACCCACACCCGTACACTCCATCACCCACATCCACAGATATACCCCATCGCACATATCAAAGGGATAACAGACAAAACCGTAGCAAAAACATACAGGCAGTCAATGATAGCGGCATACCCGCAACAAGCCGCGTGGGAAACACTAGCAGCAGCTGATGCATCCTTGCATCCGTTGTGTACAGGAATATAACAGCTATGTTACACATCTGAATGCACAACGCCATCGACAGATGCCGCCAGGACACGGACACCCACATGTCGAACAGAATACCATACCCAACACACACAATCCACGGCTAACACCACAGTGTAATGTACCTGACACCACACATAGCGTATGCAGTCACACAAACATGATACAATACATACCATCCCCACGAAGGTAGTGCAAATAACCAACGGCCACACGAGGAATGAACCATGGCCTAGTTTCGCTGGTAACGCATTTAATGGAGGAGGATCACCAGTGATATGCGCATAACTACACACCGAGGAACAGCTATTGGCGTGATGAACCCACATGCCTCAGGTGACGAATAAAAGGAAGACTCCCTGGATATTCAAACCGTATGTTCATACCGAACACAAAGTGAATCGAAAGCAAGGAGTTAGAGGTAAATATTGACGAATACAGAAGCAAAGGCCGGAAAGGTATGTCGAACCCACGAGATGTACTGGTGTGTAACGCATGATACGTATGACTAATCTGCACTGTATGTGAACGATGTGTGTAAGTAAAGATACCTGTCCATCAGGCAGAGAGTGGTGAAAGGTGGTTATGTAATGCTAAGCCGCTGAGCATACCAACGACTGTGGACAACGTGTGCACAGCAGTGGGACAACATGTACATAGCCGTGATAACCCAAGGTCCGCCATAGGGATTCCAAACACAGAACAATGCCACCACCCACGCTGATGCTATCAGTGGATATCGAACAATGAAGTGCCACAGCAGGGATAGGACATGTATGTATAGTGTCACAGCACACATGTGCATGGGCATATACCGTCGATGTCATACGGAATGTGCGCACAACGTGCACGTATCCCTCGCAGTAGGGGTGACTATGTCAAATATGTGTAATGCAAAGCTGTCATGATGGATATGTTCAGAAATCATAGACAGTATCACAGGCATAGCATGCATGATGGAGGGATGGCCTAATGTTATGTACATAAACACGATATGTATGGCCTGCACATATGGGACAGAGTAGTAGCAGAATAGGTACCCGAAATGGAGGGAACAGCAAGTAACCATGTCCAAACGTTCCGTAGCAGGTGCAATGTGTGCAACAATGATGTCTGGCAGGGCCGTGTGTAAACACATGTGCAATGTACACAGTAGTGTCACCCCCCCATGGTAGTGTCCACTGAACGGCAGAGGTGGATGTCAACTGTATGTCTATACAGTACTTCCGCTGTGGTGGTACCATGGGTCTGTGTCACCCTACCAGCAAGGGAGCTATCACATGACTAGTGACACAGTGTGTCCCTGTGGGATGTGCACAGGACCTATGTCCCACAGCACGGTGTGTGTCCAGTCTGTGGAGGTCACACAGACACCCAGGCTGAGCAATGTGGCATGTGTGCATACATGCAGGAGTGCTCCTCCCACCCTGCCCACTGCAAACGCCATGTAGGAGTACTACATGCATCAGTAATGCGGAGAACATGGCCCATGGCAGAGTAGATGACACCCCTGTGTTAGTGGTATGCAGGTGAGTACAGATGTGTTTCATGACTGTCATTTGCATATGTAAACTGTCTGAGCCGGGTAGACATCACGGCATGACTTTACTGAGACATGTTAAGTTGTATCCATTGTGTAAGGTACACCACATATGTGTTATTGTAACACTGCCCGCGTGTACATGTGTGTATGGCACAGGTACAAGGGCACCCAATGTATCAGCTAGACATACGGTCCAGAAATGCGTGGCCCTGCACATGTGTACCCACGCCATAGTGGAATATGGCAATCACAGCACCATGTGGGGCATGTGTGTGTACAGCAACCATGTACAATGTGATATGCATGTATAGGGACAGTATCCATGTGATACACACTGCATGACTGTCACTATGCAAAGGTGATGTGTATGCACTATGTGTGATGTAACTGATGCAATGATATCTACATGATATATCTGCCACACTGACACCTGTATGGTTGTTAGCAATATGAGTAGGATGAGCTAGAATGCTGCCAGGTATGTAGATGTGGTATATGTAGGCATGGACAATACTCTGTGACAGCATGTAGTGTATGTAAGCAAATAGTGAGCATGAGGGGCCACATGACTGAGGACTGTGCAATGTCACACGTACCAGACTTGTTGTAGTTAGCATGATATGCCTGCACCACTGTGTGACCTGTACAGGAGGCACATGGCATAACATCCTGAGACATAGGGTACGATGTGATGCTGGATGTGTACATTGGCAATACCATAAAGTGGAATGGCGCTGAAGGGCAAAGAGCAGATAATGTCTGATTTGATACCCTCTGTACCACACCAACCACCCATGCAATGGTATGACAGGTGGCCAGCATGTGGATGTGGTGTGCTGTGGCGCACAGAAGCCCAACAAGGGTGCCAGTAAAGGCATGGAGGTCGTCAATGAGTGTGTGAAGCATGTATGTGAGGATGCGGCCCAGTGCCATACTGAATGGCCCAGTCATGGGTGTACAAATGCAGCCCCATACGTGCAATGCAGTACCACCCATGTGTAGTGTGATAGATGTGGTAGTGTGGTGGTCTGGGTACACAACGTACATGAATGGGCTAGCAGTCAATGCAGTGTGCTGCTGCAGAGACATGTAACAGCCAGGTTGGCGGGATACAACATCTACGGAGATCGGAGGTGACATTGGGACCGTGTTCTCGGACATAACGTGTGCATGGCAGTACTATGTATGTATCCACAGGGTTAATACAATGTCCAGGCATGGAATGGAACCCTGTAGTGAGTGAGAGTGTGTATTGTTGGTAGGTACCCCATTGGCAGGCACGATGCCAGCAACATCTGTGTTGGCAATGCCTGCATGAGTGTTGTATGCTGCATTGAATATGGATGTAGCCAAACAGCAGAGACATACCAGCACACTGCATGAGGGCCCACACTGCAATGTATGGCAGTCATGTGTAGGTAGCTAGCTGTGGAGTATGTGATGCACCATGAGGACACACCATGACTGTCAAGTGACACAACACACACATGTGAACATAACTACCGTGCAACAGCCTGCACATGTGCCCATACAGCACGTGTGCATGGAACAGGAATACCACTGTGGCGTCTGTGAAAGGGCCAGTACCACCATGTCTCTGTGTGGAATAGCATGGTCCCTACCAGTGCGTAAATGTAGCGGAAGTGCACTGTGATATGTGTCGGCATAGTCATGTAGACTGTCCATCGTACGGGGTGCCATGCCATCAACTACCTCTGTCAGTGGATGTCGGTAGTACCGGCTGTAGAGCGTATGTACCATGCATGCTGCGATGGTCGTGAGTCTAGGGTGTGGCTAGCAGGGCTGAGAAGCATGGATGTTCAGCAAACAGAGGGGGGATGTGTGTAGGCATAGCACACAGACACATGGAGGTGTGGTGCATGCCGAGGGTAGTGTAGGTATGGTATGTGTCATGTAATGTGTCACCCAGCTATGCGTACTGCATGGCCAAGCATGTGTGGGTACATGGGAGTCCATACTAGGGAAGTGCGTGTTGCTGTCAATACATAGCAGTAGCAACTGTCCTAGGTGCAATGTACAGTATGCCAACACAGCCAGCATGTAACCTGTGGTGTACAGTGTATTCACCATTGCGTGTCACAATGTGCGTAGCGGTCACGAACATGGGTATCTGAACATGGATTACCTATGATGCAATGTGTCTCGGGAATATACAGTATGTGTGTAAATCACTGTGTGGTGTGGGAACCACCCACCCGTGTGTGTTGCAGTCCAGGTATGTGCCTGGGAGGTATGATCTGTGTACAATCTGGACTGGCAGGTGTGCCGTGTAGGGCATGGAGGCAGGTCCCAGGCACCGCAGATAAATGACATGCGTGCCGTACTGTGTGTGCAGTGCTTGTGTACAGCACAGTGGAGGGTGTAAGCATTGTCACACATCACTGCATGCTGTGCCTACCTGTGACAGCCCTGCTGGAGACAGACATGTGACACTGCTGCACAGGCAGCATAGCATGTGAAGATGTACATGTGGGCTGCACACCTTAGGCAGATGTCCACAGGTCATGTGTGCCACGGTAGTGTGGTTGAACATGACTATCAGACTGGACAAACACCACATGCCTGCATAAGTACAGTATGACCATAGTCAACAGTCCCAGTGACAGAGTAGGCCAATGTACAGTATCCCTGCGTGCAGACCACTGGCTACTGGACACCTGGCTAGACACACACCCGGAGGGTTAATTCACCATTGAGCCATCACATGTCCCAGTCCATGTGGGCCGTACAATGTCATCACAGGGTGGTCACAATAGCAGGTGGCAAGGCAGACACGGTGTACCAGGTGATGTGTCATGTGTGCATATGTCGAGTAGCACAGCCGTTCACATGTCTGCAACATACTTGTGCACGATGTATACTGTTACATGATGTATGGAACTGCACTGTATCCCACTACAGGGCCATCTGACACAGGTGTGTTGTGACAGGTGTAACACATGTTTGCACAGGATACACACCACTGTTGTAGGCAGCCATGCTGGTGGCTACCACTGATATATGCAGTGGTCATACAGACATACCACACACAGTGTTCATGCAGGAATGTCCATTGTCGTGGACGATGTGCTGCCATGTGAATGTAGGTGTGTGTTGTGAATGTTACACATCCAGATGTAACCATCTGGCGCAGTCATGGTTGTCAACACCATTACACACATCCACAGCAGTCAGAACCCAGTCCTGACAATGTGTGTCAGTCACCCTCGTACTGTGTGACATATGTGCACATGGCGGAACACCCCCCACTGTCATCTAAGATGGCTACATGATGGCCGGAATGTGCTGTGGAAATGTACAATGCTGGTAGCCCAATGAAGTACCTGGAATCACACACAGTACGCTATGGTAGCCATGTAAACCATGCACAACAATGGCCCAACAGACACAAACAATGCATTGACACGTGGAACATGTGCACATGACAACCCCCAATGAGGTATGTTGCACATATTGATGTACAATTGTCATCTATCGCCATAGCATGGATGCAGACGCACACACCCCACAGGTAGTACCATGTGATGTAGGTAGGGGGGCATTGCTCGTGTACATGTGACAGTAGCTGTACAGACACATGTCCTGCATAGCCGTCATGTAGGGGTAGCTGTGGCATGTGACCGCTGGACATGCCCGTACAATTGACCATGTCCCACAGGAGATGTGTTATGTGTGTACCACATGTGATGTGCTGACAACAAGCTGTGACATGTATGGCTGCCGGTGTACCTGTGTGACATTGTCTGTGATGGGTGCAAAAGCATATAGTATCGTATTGCATGCCCACAAGCCCCACATAGGTGCATAGCCTGAACATACAATACAAGGAGTGTGTGGGATGATAGCAACCCACAGGAGGAGATGGGTATGGACGGCAGCCCACAACCACATGTGTGTGTACGGTGTTCACGTCCATGACACATGAGCATCTGAGAGGCTAGTGTTACAGCTGTACAGGGTTGCATGCATATATGTTCAGCAACATCCCTGTGTGTCCCACCACTGGCCTGTGGACCGATGGACACCAACCAAATGTGCAGATGTGAGATGTGCACAGCACATCACAGATGCCTACTGTAGAACAGGCTTACCGTGTAGACATGTGCACAGTAGGTCTGCGCCAGCTGCAGTCAAACATGTTAGGTGCTGAACCACACCAATAGTCCAGGCCATGCCACAGATGGATGTGCATGCATCTGTGTATGTATGGCTGTGAATGTCTCTGGCATAGCAATATAGCTGTGTCACCATTGTGAACAACAATATGAATGGGTTGTATGTGTGAGGGGTGCGCCATATGTATGGTCAGATCGACGATACCATCAGTGACCCTGCTATGTGAACATCCCTGTCCCCATACATGGATACCTATGCTGTGCCCAACACCACGTTCACAGAGGGAGGGATGGCGGTGTGTAGTGCAGCAGCAGACATGGGGGTGGCAGCAGGCACTGGATGTACACATATGTGGTACCCACATCAGTGCAGGCAACCATCCATGTGCACGGGATAGCGGTGTGTGTCCACATACAGCACTGTGTTGATCAATATCCCAGCACATAGCACCTGCCAGGGTTACAGTGTATGCATGGATGTGTGATACCTGCATGCACCAGACACACCCTCAGCAAGCAGCGTGCAGCATACCTCGCTTGAGGCCAGTGTCCACACCATGGTGATAGACATGTTGAATGTCCATATACACATAGCAATGACATATGGAATGGACAGCCACCCTGCCAATATCATCAACCCCCAGGTGGATCACAACCCAGTGCCATGTATGTGGCATACCCTGCCATACCATGCAGACCTGCCCAGCAAGGCTGCATGAGCTATCACAGTCCTACATGGTGCAATGGACAAAAGGCACTCTCACTATCAACCATACACAGCAGTAATGTGGCGGTGATGCACCCTGTGGTGTTACAGGTGCTGTGTGATGCTCTGGACAATGTGTGTGTGTGTACATGCTATGCATGGCCTTTCCTGCTAATGTGTCATGGTTACACATTGCCCTATGTCTATCACATGTGCAACACAGGTGAGCTGTGGCAAGTTGTCCAACACCCGTACAGTGCTGTGTGGATGTACATGGCACAACACATGCATGTGCAGGTGTCCATGTGTATGTGTACAGTGCCACTGCTGACGTTCACAATGGCTACAGACATGATGTGTACTGACATATACACAGCGTCCAGGTGAACAGTAGCACCGACGTCACATGGGGACCTATGCCAAGTGATATGGACACAGGTGCAGCCAGGTACACATGTCCACAGCAGGCTAACATCTACATGGTGTGTGTACAGTGTGATGGGTTGGCACACAGATATGATGTGACACCCACTGCTCAATGGTGTGAAGCCAACACATCGGCTGTGTCACTGCCACGATGCCTTTCACAGATTACTGTGCAGATGTCGTACTTGTCATAGCAATGTATTTCCAACAGTATGCCAGCACAGCAGTGTAAATGTGACCTGCCACCATCATTATGTCTTACAGATAATGCCACGTTCCCGGCTTCCTGCTTTCAGTCGACAGGAGGAGGAGGTGATCATCCCATACCTCCATACTAATCATGACGTCTTATTCAGTCATGTGCCACAGCAGGCACAGGAACGACAGGAGATGTGGGAGGAGATGTGCAGGAGGGTGAACAGCCTGGGCGGATACAACCGCACTTATCAGCAGATCCGCAGGCACTGCACAGACCTGATCCAGCATGCAAGACAGCATGCCGCTGCAATTGCCAGACAACAAAGCGGGACAGGTGGTGGGCCACCAACCCAGCCCCCACTCACAGCCACGGAGGAGCTCCTGGCCAGTCTGGGGACACCCACGGAACAACACGCAGAAACCCATGCGTCCATCGTGGAGGTGGGTGTCTCCCGAACTATGAGCTTGGAGCTGCATGGTAAGTCAGTGTTGCATGTTTGTATGATAAGTGACGTGGGGGTGGGTGTCATAGTACAACACATAATATAGCAATACATGGCAGGTATATGGCCACACAAGATGCATACTACAGTATGCTATGTTGTGTTAGCAGACATGTGCATAGCACATGCTAACTCACAGATGCATGGTGTGACATGCACAGTGCTGACCGTGGTGATAGTAATGGATAATGTGTATACCTTTGTGTCATCCCTTTACAGGTACGTCTGGCGTGTCGCAAACACAAGGGTCTGTTGCAGGTAAGTCTGTTGCTAGTCAAAGGCATGATATGGTGTATTGATATTCCCCATGTGTCCAGGCATGACATGCACACCTGTGTGTGCCCCAGTCACGGTATACAGGTTGCACCACCAGACACACACACCACCCATGTACAGTAGATACAACCGTTAGCGTAGAGTGGCATGACACCACACGACCTATTGGTGTGTTACGTGCATTCAGCTATGCATACAATGGTGTAGGTGTTCCACAATGGCTGCATGTGTAGTATGCATCGGTATGCCTCTGCAGTATGCACACAGTACCACATAGTGAGCTGTGATCTTGCCAGAGCACAGGTGTTACCAATGTGAGCTATGCCCCTGCATCGGATGCACACGTTGTGACATGGCACATGCCATGTCCCATGCACGTGGATGTCTGGCTGCAACATTTTCACACCATGACATGACCTATGCACGACATAGCAGACATCCACACTGTCTGCATATCTGTAGGGAATGTGACACCTTACACTAGTATGGTTGTATGTCACATGGGCCACCACAGGGCCGTGTGCACGATGTTCACCACACACAATTGTCAATGACCCAGACAGACAAGGCCATGGTCGATACCTACAGGCATGTTGCCACACAGTACATCCACAGTGGGTAGTCACCGTTGCACCCTGTACACACATAGTGGGCTCATCACTGTAGTGGACCCCCTGGACATCCAATGTAGTACACCAGTGACATGGAATGCCTCTCCACAGCTACTACAGGTGCCTCCAATGTCCACCATATATGTGCTGCTGAGCAGCTGAACTGACTGACAGACATGGCAATGTAATGCGTCCAGGTCACGCATCGCACAGAAACATAACTGTGTCCTGCTACTGTGCAGTGGCACAGTGCCCGCACTCCACACTGTACAGCTATGTACACAGCTCACACCAACCGCATCTGCACAGACATCCCTGTTACCCATACATTGTATCTGTAGACTGTACACATAACACTGCACCGTGACAGCCGTTGTGATGTGGTGCATGCGGTGGGACACCATCGTCACATGTCCACATGATACCACACATGTTTGCGGTGTACATGACATAGTGTCGGCAGCCATGTGTACTGTCAACTCGCCCGTGGCCACACGGTGTATCACGGTGATGCATGCAAACTACCATGAATGTGTGTACTGCATGCCTACTAAAAGACACCTGCCTGTTGTACTGTTCCCACCAGGGCAGTGTGCATACTGCCACTATGAATGTCTGGTCTACATTCACTGGTCTGTGGTGTGTGAATGCTGCATGCCACCTGCATTATCACATGCATGATGTGTGTGTGTGTGTGTGTGTGTGTGTGTGTGTGTGTGTGTGTGTGTGTGTGTGTGTGTCTGTATTGTAACCGATGGTATGTCTTTGTATTGACAGGTGCTGTAGGTGAGTTACCCTCCTGCGGTCCATCTGATGCTAGTGTCCCCACAGATACTAGTGGTGATGACCATGTGCATGAGGCACAGGCAGGGTCGTCACAGGCAGACACTGTGCCATTGGAGAACATCACACTTACGTCCCCTTCACCGCTGCACATGGTTCGGATGCCGACACATACCCCAACACCGTTGCCCATAGATGACGGTCAGTCAGCGTCTGTTGGCACCGAGCAGGAATGTGTGGTGGCTGCAGAAGGTGTGGGTACACACGATGTTGCCAGTGTAATGACTGGTGCAGTGCCATGCAGGCATGTGGCAGGTGCCGCTCGTAGGGGGAGCACCGCTAGACATACACCTGCCGTACAGGGTGCTGCAGCTGGTATAACCAGACGCATGTTCCAGACTGTAATGGCGGCGCAGGCACGTGCCGAACGGCAGAACCAGGAAGGGCAGAGGCTGCAGAGGTCTGCAATCCGTTCCTTGAATGACAACATCCAGGCATTGGCGAATGCCCAACAGCATCTTGCCGATGTTCTGGATAGGAGATTGGGTGAGATGGCTGGTATCCTCGACCGAGGCATGGCCATCCTTGACCGTGGGTTGTCCGTGCAGGAACACCAGGTAGGGGTGAGGCATAGGGCACGTGGGCGTGGGCCAGCAACACCACCTGGTGCAGGTCGGCGTGTGCGTGCCACCTCCCATGCCCACCCACACAGTGCTGGTAGCAGCAGCAGTGCAGCTGCTACTACACCAACCACACCAGGACAGAGCAGGCCATGTGGACGTGGCCCTGGACGGCCCCGGCGTGGGCACGTTTCCAGCGGACATGTGACATCAGAGAGTGGACAGTCTGTACCTCCATCCGGTCGTGCCTGTGCGACCCCAGGCAGGCACGGGTCACGCCGCCAAGGCGACACAGTGAGCCGTAACACCTGCACTGTACAGTCTGGGGCTGCCAAGCATACCCTGTGTAGGCATCACAGATGACTGAACTGTGTACACACAAACCCACACACAGCAAACACGACTGTAGGGCACCACCACACCCACATGCAATCTACACAGTCATGCCCAGTCAATGCACAGGCCCTTACACACACACATGATGTCATCCATTGGTACACCCCATGCCTGTGGCATACATATCACCCTGTGCATATGATGAAGTCTCTGCCGCATAACTGTGAGCTACACCATCAGTGCACAGTTATGCAAACATATTCTGATGCACAGGGTGGACAAGATAGTGAGAGGTGTATGTGATACCTGTGTCCGCATAGTACGTGATGTGTATGTTGTGGTGTGTGTGTATGGCTGGTGACAGGTGTGTATGTGATGTGGGTCGTGCACTGACATCATGCAGCAGACATACCATGCAGGAGAGGTGCAGCATTCATTGATCTGGGATCAGGGATTGGGAGGGTGGCCTAATGGTTAAGGTGTTTACCTTGCAAACACAAGGTGCACGGTTTGAGTCTCACAAGGGATAATTGGTTAGGCTTAAAATGGGCCGAACATGTCCTTCAAACTGGGTAGGTCTGCACCTTCTCTGGCATGTAGTAGCAGGCCATGGCTCTGGCACCAGTTATCCATGTCTATGACGCCCTAGGTGGATGTCCGTGTCACATGGGGTGTCGGGTATGGTGGCCGGTGTGTAGTCATCTGCATACCTTGTCTGCCACAATCCCCCTATGATTGCATGCACATTGGAAGGTCGAATGCCGTATGGCAGGGGGCCCAGGACTGAGCCCTGTGGGCCTCCACTGGAGACCAGATATGAGTGTGACAAGGCACCAGGAACACCAACCCTGTGTGGTGTGACCTCCAACCTTTCTGAGAAGCATCGGGTGACATATGTCCCCACATGTATGCTGGCGAGCCTTTCCATGAGTCCCATGTGGAGTGTGCTCTGAACGCTCCCACCAGGTCACGGTACTGTGTGCAAACCCGCGTATCCCCATCAATGGCCTTGGTGACCACTCCAGACAGGACGAGCAGGTTCGGGAGGCAGGATCCGCCCTTGACTATGTTGTTGTGGGTATGTTCCGGTATTGGCTGTACACCGCTGTCTGTATCCATGGGCACCTGTATGGACCTCCCCACAGCTTTGCAGACAAGGCTTGTCAAGCTGATAGGGTGTGGCTGTCTACAGTCCATAAGAGCACTACCCTGGCATAGTGGGACCACAGATGCCATATGCCATCCATCGGGGACATAGCCCATAGTAAGGCTAACAGGACACAGTGGCCACATGTGTGGGCTGAGGGCCTCAATAAGGATGGGTAGCACACAGCCAGGGACACCATCGGTGCCCATTGGTGCTGTGTCAACCGCCATAGAGATATGGGATCACTCCAGGCCATATGAGATGTTTCGGAGGCTACACTCTGGTGGGATGGATATGTCCCCTCTTGGGGGGGGGGGGTGGATGTATGCATGGAACATGTCCGCTGGTTTGCAGACAATGTCTGTGGGTGCAGTGACCGTTGTACCATTCTGGACCATTTCCGGCCAAGTCTGTGTGCCCCCAACCATGTCCTTACCACAGTTAGGGAAGGCCCTATGGTTGTCTCATGTGCCCTCTGCAGTACCACTCCCACAAGCGGCCGTGGATGATTGTATGTGTGGCCGTATGGTGACGCCGGTATGAATGGGAGATGGTTTCCCTGGTACTGACATTGCACTGTCATGTATTAGCTCCAACTGTTGATGTACAGCTTGTCAGTGGCTGGGGTCCACCACACCATGTGCCTACCTGTGGTGGACAAGGTCCTGATGTTATCATGTTTGCCTGTTGCAGACATGCATGTGGGTGCTCAGAGAAGGCATTCGTTAGGCGGTTGGCAGTCTGGCCTGTGTTCAACACTGGCATGGAGGACTTGTAGGGTACCACACCGGTCGTATGATGTGTGTGGTTTGTTGTGGAGAGGTCATCACTTAGGTCCCCCATGCCGGTGTTGGGTGCAGGATGTGGATGACCAGTGGATCCACTATATGGTCTGGCATCACCATTGAGGGCTGTACATCCTGTGTGGGGCATATCCTCACCATGTGTGATGAGCAGAACTGTCAGACATCCCCCCCTAGTGTGTATGGTGCATGGCTGTTTAACAGTGGCCAGGTGTGAGAACACCTGGGACCAGTGGCGTAGTGTGTTGTGCCATGGGTAATGTTCCCAGTCTATGTATGGGTGGTTCATGTCACCCAATACGGTGCTGTTGTGGGAGCATGCACACTCACCAGTGTCCTCAGGACGTCTGTGCAGGTATCCTGTGTTTGGGAGGGTTGTCTGTAGCATGCAACAAACTGTAGACCAGTCCTACACATGGTTCATTGCACCTAGATATTCCCCGCTGCAACGGCCATGTCTGTGGCATGGCTGGGTTGCTGTTGTGTGGCTGGACACACACGACGGTCCACATTCCGCCACCCATGCCGTCGCACCATGTGTATGCATGTCTGCTCTGTGCCGAGTCTAAGTGTCTGAGCATGCCCAGTAGGCAGCTGTGTAGATAGACACACAGCACAGTGCACACAGCACCCGACTGCAGTTATACCCCAGGTGCATGCCTGTATCCCCTTCGCAACGGCCACGTCTGTGGCATGGGTTGCTGTTGTGTGGCTGGACACACACGACGGTCCACATTCCGCCACCCATGCCGTCGCACCATGTGTATGCATGTCTGCTCCGTGCCGAGTCTAAGTGTCTGAGCATGCCCAGTAGGCAGTGATGTACTGATCAGTAGTTACTTGGTATTCCCGACTGCAGCACTAACGTGTTACTGTACGGCGACCTTGGGATGGTAACAGGCTGCGTGACTGCGCACTCTGACATAATTCGATCGGGCATTGCCTCTGCAAATGATACCACCCACGTAGGGGTATGCCTCCTGATCTGCTCAGTAAACTCGGTAGCGCGTTCTGTAAATGCTTCATACTGTAGTGTGTTCATGTAGATAGGCCTAGGTTCGTCTCCCGTCCCTTCCGTGTGTGTGTGTGTTTCCAGCGGTGTCTGCGAATGAACATGCTTTTAGACGCTTCGCAACACATACCTTGGCTATTGCCAACTATTGTCTTGCGGGTGATGTCACCAGCCTACAAGTATGCCTCTGACAGCGCTCTGCTCAGTAAACTCGGTAGTGCGTTCTGTTAATGCTTCATACTGTAGTGAGTTCATGTAGATAGGCATAGGTTCGTCTCCCGTCCCTTGTGTGTGTGTGTGTGTGTGTGTGTGTGTGTTTCCAGCTGCCTCTGCGAATGAACATGCTTTTAGACGCTTCGCAACACATACCTTGGCTATTGCCAACTATTGTCTTGCGGGTGATGTCACCAGCCTACAAGTATGCCTCTGACAGCACTCTGCTCAGTAAACTCGGTAGCGCGTTCTGTAAATGCTTCATACTGTAGTGAGTTCATGTAGATAGGTGTAGGTTCGTCTCCCGTCCCTTCCGTGTGTGTGTGTGTGTGTGTGTGTGTTTCCAGCTGCCTCTGCGAATGAACATGCTTTTAGACGCTTCGCAACACATACCTTGGCTATTGCCAACTATTGTCTTGCGGGTGATGTCACCAGACTACAAGTATGCCTCTGACAGCGCTCTGCTCAGTAAACTCGGTAGCGCGTTCTGTAAATGCTTCATACTGTAGTGAGTTCATGTAGATAGGCCTAGGTTCGTCTCCCGTCCCTTCCGTGTGTGTGTGTGTGTGTGTGTGTGTGTGTGTGTGTGTGTGTGTGTGTGTTTCCAGCTGCCTCTGCGAATGAACATGCTTTTAGATGCTTCGCAACACATACCTTGGCTATTGCCAGCTATTGTCTTGCGGGTGATGTCACCAGCCTACAAGTATGCCTCTGACAGCACTCTGCTCAGTAAACTCGGTAGCGCGTTCTGTAAATGCTTCATACTGTAGTGAGTTCATGTAGATAGGCCTAGGTTCGTCTCCCATCCCTTCCGTGTGTGTGTGTGTGTGTGTGTGTGTGTGTGTGTTTCCAGCTGCCTCTGCGAATGAACATGCTTTTAGACGCTTCGCAACACATACCTTGGCTATTGCCAGCTATTGTCTTGCGGGTGATGTCACCAGCCTACAAGTATGCCTCTGACAGCACTCTGCTCAGTAAACTCGGTAGCGCGTTCTGTAAATGCTTCATACTGTAGTGAGTTCATGTAGATAGGCGTAGGTTCGTCTCCCGTCCATTCCGTGTGTGTGTGTGTTTTCGTTGCTTTCACAACTTCTTCAGAAAAAGCAAATTCTTAAACTGTTCACAATCAACCATGTGAGATTTAAGAACTCGTTAAGACTCACATTGTTGATTGTGAACATTTTTAGAATTTGCTTTCTTCTGCAGAAGTTGTGGAAACAACGAAAATGTTGCATGTTTTAATAAACTGTTTAAATGTTAAGAAGACTTGTGTTGTGTCGAACTACGGGGACTATTCTTGCCGCAGGTTGCTGGTTTGTTTGTTTTCCATAGTACAATATCATGTAATACGTGTGTTCATAGGATGCTTTCTGAGATGTTGACATGTGTGTGTTTCGTTAGCAGTGCGTCTGTGCTTTCCATGCTGTGGCTACATGTTCATTGTTCGCATAGAAAGTGACAAATGGAAGTGTAAGGGTGGATATTTAAAGCCTGGATGCTTCCATGTTATGTGTAAGTCTCACGGGGCCTACGGGTGATAGCGCATACATGTCTATGAAGAACCTTTGGATACCATATGCGACCTGTCGTGGACGAAATGTTTCAGTTGACTGTTCCATCTACCTATGTGTGACATTGTTTGTGGCCATAGGGTGCCAGCAAGTCATTCCTGTTCATTGGGTGTTTGCCATGGTCAATTGACATCAATCCTATTAATTCACTGAAGGATGTCTTTCATTGGTGGGAACGCCATAGTTTGACCATCGTATGTCTTTCCCAGCCGACGTTGATATTGTGCCATTGGTATGTTTACACAGGTCACCCATCTGTTCCACTGTATGGAAGCATGTGATCCCCATTTATGTGCTGGCAGATTGAGTGCTGTGTACGCCGGTATCTGCTCAGTGGTCTGGCTTTGTATGGGGAGTGTCTACTGTAGTCCCTATCTGTATTTCCTGGGTTATGCCTTGCAACAGCTGTGGGATTCCCCCAGGTTTGCAGCTATGGGTGCCATCTTGGCCGTACGTTTGTCCATCCATGGGAACTGCCTACTGGACACTAGTATAGGGCTGTACACATTTCACAGCTGCATTCTGCATTTCCGGTGGATGATCGGCATTATTAGTGCGGAGTAACGCATATGCCATGGCCACGCCCGCACACGGGCGGGACAACGAATCATCTGCCAATCCACACCGAGACCCATTTTTGCATACCCACGATCCCATGTCTGCAACCCTCGACAGTACCCATTGCACACCCTTCATGTGTGCGGAAATGGGATGTGAACTCACGTGTATGGACGCAGCAACCTGGGGAGTCCTATTCATATGTCCTGCATTTCATGGACGGTTGTCATCACCCTTGAAGACGCTTGTGGTGCATATATCTACCTGTGCCGTAGTCACGGCTGTCACCTCTTCTGGGTCACACGATCGCAGCCTGTTGCCAACACTTAAGGAGAAATTTATGGGTCCTGCAATGGACACCGATGTGCATATGTAAAGTGTAGAACATGTTGGACTGTGTCCATTCGGCCAGTGGGTTTGACTGCCGCCGTATGTTCCCCTGTCCCGGATGTCTGTTTGCCTACCCATATTATGTAGTGCTACGGAACCCGTGTCCTTCCACAATTAACCCATATGGTGTTACTGTAGTACTGCAGGTTGGCAACTGCTTTAAGTAATCCTCAGAGGTACCATTGTGAACTATCCGCCACTGTATTGTCATTATAACACAGCCGGTACATGTAGAACCTATTTATTCATGAATGGATGTTATTTATGTGTGGGAATGCCATAGTTTAACCATAGTATGACCTTCCTAGTTGACGTTGTTGGTGTGCCATTAATATGTGTTCCATAGGTCGCCCGTATGTTCCGCGGAGTGGAAGCGGGTGATCCCCACATACTTGCTAGCACCTTGGCTGCTGTGTACGCCGGGATTTGCACGGCAGGATGGATGTCTATGGGGTGTGTCAACTGTTGTTTCCATCTGTATTTCCTGTGTTATGCCTTACTACGGCTTTGTGATTCCACCAGGTTTGCTATTATGGGTGCCATCTTGTCCGTACGTTTGTCCATCCTTGGGAAATGCCTACTGGACACTGGTGTAGGGCTGTACCCATTTCAGAGCTGCATGTAGCATTCTCCGGTGGATGATTGTCAGTATTGGTGGGTGGTAAGGCATGTTCTGTACCCACATCCCTCCCACGGGGCGGGACAATGGATCATCTGCCAATCATCTCCAACACCCATTTCTGCATACCCACGATCCCATGGCTGCAACCCTCGACAGTACCCATAGCAAATCCTCCATGTGTGCTGGAATAAGATGTGGACGCACATCTGTGGACTCGACAATCTGTGGATTTCTGTGCATATGTCCCGCATTTCATGGACAGTTGTCATCAACCTTGAACACGCTGGCGGTGCATATATGTAGCTGTGCCGTAGTCACGGCTGTAGTTCATCTTAGTCTTCCGCTCGCACCCGGTTGGCGTTGCAATAGGACAAATTTTTGGGTCCTACAATGGACACAAATGTGCATATGTAAAATGTAGAACATGTTGGACTGTGTCCATCTGGCCAGTGGTTGTGACCGCTGCTGTATGTTCCCCAATCGCGGATGTGTGTTTGACTACACATATTATGTTGTGCTACGAAACCCATGTTCTACTACGATTAACCCAAATGGTATTGATGTAATGCTGCAGGTTGGCAACTGCTTTAAGTAATCCTCAGAAGGCCCAGTAGGACATATACGCCACTGTATTGTCAATATAAATCAGCCAGAACATGCATACCCTATTTATTCATTGAAGGATGTTCATTATATGCGGGAACGCTAGTGTTGAAACATCGTCTGACCTTCCTAGTTGAGGTTGTTAGTGTGCCATTAGTATGTGTTCCACAGGTCGCCCATTTGTTCCGCAGTATGGAAGCGAGTGATCCTCATGTTGTTGCTGGCATATCGAGTGCTGTGTACGCCGGTATTCGCACGGCGGTCTGACTTTGTATGGGGAGTGTCTACTGTAGTCCCTATCTGTATTTCCTGTGTTATGCCTTACCGCAGCTGTGTAATTCCATCAGGTTTCCAGTTATAGGTGCCATCTTGGTCGTACACTTGTCCATCCATGGGAATTGCCTACTGGACACTGATATAGGGCTGAACACATTTCACACCTGCTTTTAGCATTACCCAGTGGATGCTTTGCATCCTTAGTGGGGACTAAGGCACGTGCTATACCCACAGCCCTCCCACGGGCGGGACAACGGATTATCTGCCAAACAACACCGAGCCCCATTTTGCATACCCAGGATCCCATGGCTGCAACCCCCACGGTACCCATTACACATCCTTCATGTGTGGGACTGGGATGTGGGCGACTTCTATGGACACGACAATCTGGGGATTTCTGTTCATATGTCCTGCATTTCATGGACAGTTATCATCAACCTTAAACACGCTGGTGGTGCATATGTCTAGCTGTGCCGTAGTCACGGCTGTCACTCTGTCTGGGTCGATCGCAGCTGGTTGATATTGCGAATGGATCAATTTTTGGAGTCCTACAATGGACACCGATGTGCATATGTAAAGTGTAGAACGTGTTGGACTGTCACCATCTGGCCAGTGGTTTTGACTGCCGCTGTATGTTCCCCAATCGCGGATGTCTGCTTGACTACCCATATTATGTATTACTTGGCCTATCTATATCCACGTGCCAGTAAGCGGAAATACAGCAAACCTTGCGTCCTGCCCATCTTCATAAAAGACATTATTGAACATATATCGGCCAAAACAGACAATGACAAAAACGATACACTCCACAGTCAAAAGATACTGAGCTCTTTCACCTACTAACATGGGGCATCGTCGGAGTACGAAATACATTACATAGTCATCCCTTATACACTTCCTTCAGAGTCACTTAAAGTCAATTAATCAATAAACCTGCTCATAGTTAAGTGGACAGTGCTCCAAGTCTTGATGATAACGTGACATATACAAATCAGTGTTGCATACATTACTTAATGGAAACAATAATACGACAACAATGTGTTAATATAAATACAATATTGGTCAATACAATCAGTATATTGAAACATAGTTGATAATTGTTGTGAGTAAACCTTAGAATGTAGTGTGTTGATCAGGATATTTTATATCAATGTGTATAATTGTAGCATTACGATTCCAAAGCATGGAATCAATAAGTACAATTTAAGCATATATTTTACAATTATGAATGTAAATGAGTGGAGGACACATCCTTAACCTTCCCTGCTATGAGTGGATCACACACACACACACTCGCATTTCCTAATTGTGGGTTACGCGCAGGCGCACATGCATATCCGTATTCTGTTTATATATGTTTACTGGGTCTGTGTGGTTACGTGGTGTGTGTTAGTTGTGACCATTCCGGTAACATGTCTCTGATCCGGTTGACGGACGTGTGCAGAACGCACTTACAACTTTATACATGTAACAGTCTTTGCAGCATGGACGCATTACGTACACGTTCACATCTATATGTTCTATAGTCGTAATTCAAACGTGACTGCATTCATGTTTGCCGGTTACTGTGACCACTACACGTTAGCTGTTCGGTGTCATTAATATGCATACCCATGGTACTTAGCTACATTTACATATCCCCCCCCCGCACTCACGCACGTCACAGGCATCCATTCTCCTGCTGGGAAAGGTGCGGTACTGCATGTTGAACATTCCTTATTCCCTCTCGCTCATGGCCCAGGATGCATATGTCGTGACCGCAAGGATGTTCAGATCACAGGTGCTTATATCCCCTACGCATACAGGCCTTTGATTGTCAGGGTGTTCCTGTGGTGCTTTGGGTTTGGTCTTGTCCGCCCAGTGTACGGAACTGCCCTGACCGTGTACGAATGTTAGATGAGTCACATGGGCACGGTTTGTCCGTGTCTATGATACCATGTCACCCCCCCCAATTATTCATAACCGTGTGCACTTATTGGCGGTGTACCCGTTGTAGATCTTGTTATACTAATTGCACACGGTCTGGTCGAACGGACCTATTTCCATTACTAACCCTCGGTATGTATGACCTGTGTCGCAATATTACATGGGTTTACCATTGCGTGACGGCTTTCACTGAGCCACAGACATGTCCGTTGCTTGGTTTGGGCCGGTTCCGCTCTGCTACACACATTTAACATGGCGGAACAGGTTGAACAGCTCAGCCACGGGGACATCGGGCTCTCCGTCGCTGTTTAGTATTGAATCGCTATGTTGAGTTTGTTTCACAAAGCGAGACAGTGTCGACATTGGTAACGGACATCTCGCGCAGTACGTCCGCACCGCCGCGGGTGCCGTATGTCTGCGTTTGGCCGGCGGACAGGCATTATGCTGTGCCATCTAGGGTTACCACCTGTCCCACTTTGCGAGGGACAGTCCCTCTTTGGGCAGTTGTGTCCTGACAAAGAATCTTAAAAATGGCAAATGTCCTGAGATTTTAGGACAAAATTATTTCCTATATTTTATGTAATAGTTGCATAAAACAGTTATTCTGTATCTAAAATACCTAACTGTATTAAGGAACAGAATACGCAACTAAAATGCTACAAGAATAAGCTTTTATTTAGGCAAACAAAGTTAAGTTCTATCCTTTGTACTGACTGCGGGTATGAGTCGGCCTGTAAATTCTGATGTTTGTACCGAAAATGTCCCACTTTGGCCATTTGAAAAGGTGGCAACCCTAGTGCCATCATGTCTGGGAATATATGGTTTCATGCCATAGATGATATGGCATACTAGCAATGACCCGCGTCTGGGTGTGGGTACTGCTGTATTACCCACGGGAAGAGTGGCCTTAGGTTAAGTGGTGCCCTAGGCAGAAGGACTCCATGTTGCCACCGCCACATCACCCGCTACCCCCCTCCTGGTCTACCTACACCAAATAAAGTCTGGAAAGGTGCCCCGAGTAGAGCAACACCCTAGACGGCTGCCTACTTGGCCTATGCCTAAGGCCGGCTATGTGTGTGGTCCCTCGGGCATCGGACTCGAGGACGCCACGTCTGCCGTGGGTATGTCCAGCATTACCCACATCCGGCCGTGGTTTATTGCTATGATGTTCCATGTGTACAGTGGTGCCGGTTACCATACATATGCCTTTCTCAAAAGCCGATTTCACACTTCTGAACACTACTGTGGTCTCCTTTAAGGCCCCTGAGCCAGTGGTGAACATTCCTCAAACCGCTGAATCACGTACATATGCCTTCCACCAGCACCTACAGGACTGCATGGATCAGGCAATCCCATACAAAACTGAGACTCTTTGTACCAAAGACAAGCATCCAGTCTGGTGGACCCCAGCCATGAACAAGCTCTACAACGACAGGAGGTAGCTACTACAAGTTAAAGCGGAATACTTGTGAGGTAACACACCCTTGCTCATTATATGTGAAGAACTACAAGCTGTCATGAAATCATCCAGGGGAAATTCAACAGAGAAATTCACAAGGACTCAACAGACAATCATAAGGCCTTCTTTAGCTATGTTGGACACCTGGGAGGACACTCCCAGATATGCTCAGACTGGGTTCAGAATGATGTGAAGATGACTGCACCTACACACAATGCCAACATACTGGCTGACAGGTTCAGTGCTAACATTTCCCCCCCCCCCACATGGAGAGATATCTATACCAGAGAATTGTAGATCCTGGAACATCTGTAACGCACAGGTGGGAAATGCTGTCACCAAGGCAGTAAACACAGCATCCATGGGACCTGATGGTGTCCCAGCTGTGTACTCCATGAACTCTATGGGGAATTAAACCCACACTTAGGACAGCTGTTTAATCTTAGCCTCACCTCAGGATACGTACCCAAGTAGTAGCACAAGGCGACTGTAGTCACACTTCACAAGGATGTTGCCTCCACTGACCCTGGTTATTACCATCCCATTAGCTTGACAAGCCTTATCTGCAAAGCCATGGGGAAGGATCATAATGGAACTCATAGATAAAGACATAGGGGACTTGCATACTTTGGATCCAACCCAGTTTGGCTTGGTCAAGGTCAGATCATGCCTTTTACACGTGTTTGACTTTGTAGGATCAGTCACCAAGGCCATTGATGAGGGTAAAGCAGTCCATACAGCCTACCTCAACCTGGCAAAGGCCTTCGACACAATACCCCCCTCGGGTATCATTGATAAACCCGTCATCTTGAACGTAAATCCATACATCGCCATATGGGTTGCAAACTGGCTAAGTCACAGAACCCACACGGTCATAGTTGCTGGCGCCATGTCATACTCACAGCCAGTCACAGGTGGTGTCCCATGGGGCTCAGTCCTGGGTCCACTATTTTTCAGCATCTACATTTCCAAAGTACAAGCAAACACAGGGAGTTATGGCTGACAATGTTTGCAGATGACTGCAAACTGGGTGCCATAGTCGGACACACATCTGACACAGATATCCTTCAGGAGGGCCTCACAGATGTGGATAAGTGGTGCCAGAGACATGGCCTACAGCTAAATGCCAGGAAATGCATAGTCATACCCTTCGGTAAGAAGAAGGTTACCCCTAGCTACCATATAGGTGGCAATCCACTGAGCACAGAGGGAGTTACCAGGGATCTGGGGAGCCGGGTTGTTGTTAACCGTTAGTTCGACACACACGTTGCTAACGTAGTTAGGTAGACCTTCAACATTGCCCACATCATCATGAAGGGATTCACATCTAGATCAGGGGAGGTCATTGTCCCCTTGTACTCATCACTCATTAGACCTATGATTGGGTACAATGCCCTGTTCAGAATGTATCTGACCCGACACCTGCAGCAGCTGGAAAGGCCCCAACAGTTCATCGACAAACAGATGCAGGGTCTCAGGAATATGTGTCATGCTGACCGACTGAAAGAATTCCAGCTGTATACAGTCGCATACCACTTGCCCAGAGGTGACCTGTGCCTGGCATACAAGGCCATGTCGAACCCAGATCTGATGACTATGCTTCACCTAAAGAATTTATATCCCTCAGAACCACAAGGGCAGGTGACATACACCTTGACACTGTCATTAATAGAACGTGCTGGTGGGACAGATTCATCACCCAGACACTCACTATGCTGTGGAACAACATCCCAGTACATGTGAGGCCAAGCACCTCGCTGGCCTTGTGTTAGTATTTTGACAAGGATGTCTGAATTGATTTATTTAACTAACCTTCTAAATGAATATTTACTTTACCACATTGTGAATCTTTACATTTCGTTGGTCTATTTTACATTAGTCATAATCATACGGTTTATCTCTATATATTATGGTTCATTTATATTACTAGGTGTCTGTAGTTCTTTTAATATATTGGCACAATCCGTAGAACATATATATGTAGCTTAAACAGTCAGACATTTGGAAAACATTATGTTGGTTCTTCTTTCATATATATACATATATTTCTATTTTTCTATGAAGAATGTACCTTTCGAAGCAATGTCTGATGTACTCACTGTGTGGAATCTGTAACCCAAGTAAAGTTTGTTTGCTTGTTTGCCTTTAAGGCATTTAATTAATACTTAGCACATCTAATGTAATGACCAATTAAGGGTTTTAAATGTAGTAGGTTGGACTGCATTGTATGTATTCTGAATAAGTCTGCTTATGAAGCAGACGAAAAGAGCTTCAATAAACTATGGTGACTGCATTTAATTCCTGGTGGGCTCTGAGTGGTCGCTGACGGTGTCTACAGTACCTCATCTTTGCTTTGGACTTCCTCAGCTGGTTGTCTGTGTTTTTTGTATGGGGAATGTCAAGTGTAGTCCCTATGTGTATTACCTGTGTAATGCCTTACTGCGGCAGTGTAATTCCACCGGGTTTGCAGTTATGGGTGCCATCTTGGTCATACGCTTGTCCATCCATGTGAATTGCCTACTGGACACTGGTATAGGGCTGTACACATTTCACACCAGCATTTAGCATTCTCCGGTGGATGGTTTGCATTATTAGCGGAGAGTAAGGCAGGTGCTACGCACACATCCCTCCCACGGGGCGGGACAAAGGATTGCCTGCGAAACAACACCGAGCCCAGAGTCTACATACCCAGAATCCCTTGACTGCAACAATCGACAGTACCCATTACACATCCTTCATGTGTGCGGGACTGTGATGTGGACGCAGTTCTATGGACCCGGTACCCTGGGTATTTCTGTGCATATGTGCTGCATTTCATGGACAGCTATCATCAACATTGAACACGCTTGCGGTGCATATGTGTACCTGTGTCGTGGTGACGACAATGAGTTCACGTGGGTAATGCAGGAAGCTAGCAGGCATTCAATGAATGGAATTTTTGGGTCCTACAATGGACACCAATGTGCATATGTCAGGTTAGATGTTGCTGGACTGTGTCCACCTGGCCAGTGCTTTTCACTGCTGGTGTATGTTCCCCAATCGCGAATGTCTGTTTGACTACCCATTCTACATGGTGCTACGTAACCAGGTGATTTAGTACTGTGAACAAATGTCATACATCCAATGATGCTGGTTAGCAACTGCTTCATATAAACCTCAGACATCCCAATGGGACATATCCGTCACTGTATTTTCAACATAACACCACGGAACATGTTGATCACCTATGTATTCATTTAACCATGTTGTCTTCATAGGTGGGAATGCCATAGTTTACATATCCTACTTGACGTTGTGGGTGTGCCATTAGTATGTGTTCCACAGGTCGCACATCTGTTCCGCTGTATGGTAGCGGGTGCTCCTCATTCTGTTGCTGGCAGATTGAGTGCTGTGTACGCCGGTGTTGGCACGGCGGTCCGACTTTGTATGTGGAATGTCAACTGTAGTCCCTATGTGTATTTCCTGTGTTATGCCTTACCGCGGCTGTGTAATTTCCCCGGGTTTGCAGTTGTGGGTGCCATCTTGGCCATACGGTTGTCCATCCATGACAATTGCCTACTGGACACTAGTATAGGGCTGTACACATTTCACACCTGCATTTAGCATTCTCCAGTGGATGGTTTGCATTATTAGCGGAGAGTAAGGCAGGTGCTACGCACACATCCCTCCCACGGGGCGGGACAAAGGATTGCCTGTGAAACAACACCGAGCCCAGAGTCTACATACCCAGAATCCCTTGACTGCAACAATCGACAGTACCCATTACACATCCTTCATGTGTGCGGGACTGTGATGTGGACGCAGTTCTATGGACCCGGTACCCTGGGTATTTCTGTGCATCTGTGCTGCATTTCATGGACAGCTATCATCAACATTAAACATGCTTGCGGTGCATATGTGTACCTGTGACAACAATGAGTTCACGTAGGTGATTAAATAAGGCATCATTCTTGTCTTTAGACAATTTTTGGGTCCTACAATGGACACCACTGTGCATATGTAAAGTGTAGAGCTTGTCGGACTGTGTCCTTGTGAGCAGTGGGTTTCACTGATGCTGTGTGTTCAACAATCACGGATGTCTGCTTGACTACCCATACTGTGTAGTGGTACAGGAACCATGTTTTCCGACACCAGAACCCAATGGTGTACATCCAATGTTGCAGGTTAACAACCACTTTAATACCCAGAGGTCACGATTGGGAGGTATTGCCACTTTATTATCGGAACAACACCTCCAGACTGTGTAAATCACGGGAACTTTAGGCCAGTCTTACCGCCATTTGCAATTGTAATTAGCAGACACGTGTCAATACATGTATGATAAGACATATTGTCATGCAGAAGTTAATCTATGTTATTTGGACATTGGCTTCTGCTATTGGCATCCGTTGCTGTGAGTGTTGCCAGTTACCATACACATTGCTTGCTCAGAGGCAGACTACACAATTCTGCACACTACTGTGGTCTCCTTTAAGGACCCTGAGCCAGTGGTCGACAGTACTGCAGCCACTGCATCAATCACATTTGCCATCTACCAGTACCTACAGGACTGCATGAACCAGGCATTCACTTACCCAACTGTGGTTCATTGTACCAATGCCAAGCATCCAGTGTGGTGTACCCCAGCCATACACAGGATGTACAACACGAGGAGGTGGCTACTACAAGGTGGAGCAGACACCTTGTGAGGTATGACACCCTTGGTCATCATATGTGTAGAGTTACACACTGTCATGCCATGGTCCAGGGCACATTCCACAGATATACCTACATGGACCTGGCTGACAATCATACCACCTTCAGTTGCTATGCTCAACACCTGGGAGGTCACTCCCACATATGCTCTGACTGGGTTCACAAAGAGGTGGAGTTTACTCAACATACACACATTGCCAACATACAGGCTGACAAGTCCAGTGAGGACATCTCCACACCCTCCCCCACACATGAGGAGATGTCTGTACCAGCGGTTTGTGGTCACCAAATGTTCTGTGACACACAGGTGGGACATGCTCTCTCCAGGGTAGTGGACATAGCATCCATGAGACCAGCTGGTGACCCCACTGTGTACTCCACTATCTCATTGAGGAATTAGACCCACAGTTAGGACAGCTATTTCTTTGTAGCCTCACCTCAGGTAAGGTACCCAGGTTGTGTCGCATGGCACCGGTAGTCCCACGTCACAGGGCCAATGCCTCCACTGAGCCTGGTTATTACTGTCCCATTACCATGAGGAGACCTATCTGCAAAGACATGGGGAGGGATCATACTGCGGCTCGTACATGAATGCATAGGGGACATACATACTTTGCATCCAACATGGTTTGTCTTGTTCAGAGGCGGTTCATGCCTTTAAAGCATGGTTGACATTTTCGGGACAGTCACCGAGGCCATTGATGGGGGTGTTGCAGTCCATACAGCCTACCTCGACCTGGCAAAGGCCTTCACCACATTACCCCCCCTCAGGTATCGTTGATAAACCCATTGGCTGGGATGTGAACACGTACATCACAGAATGTGTTGTAAACTGTCTATGTGACACAACCCACACGGTCATACTTGCTGGCAGCATGTCAGACCTACTGCCTGTCGCATGTGGTGTCCCATGGGGCCCTTCCGTGGGTCCACTCCTGTCATACATCTACATTTCCACGGTACAGGCACACACAGGGGTGTTATGGGCAACATTGTTTGTAGATGACTGCAAAACAGGTGCCATAGTGTGACGGACATCTGACACAGATATCCTTCGAAGGGGCCTCCCAGATATGCATATCTGCTGTCAGGGACATGGCCCACAGCTAAATGCTAAGTAATGCAACATCATACCTGTCGAAGTACTAGGTCACCCCTGTCCAGCATATAGGTGGCTGTCCACTCAGCACAGGGGTGATTACCAGGGATCAGGGGACAGAGTTTGTCGGTCACCATTCATTCAACACACACGTTGCTATCATGGTTCTGTGGGACTTCTACATTGCCCACCTGTTTGTGCAGGGATTCACATCTACATCAGGCTAGGTCATTGTCTCCTTGTACCCATTACGTGTTACACCTATGATTTACTACATTGCCCCATTCAGACTGTATCTGACCATACACCTACAGCAGCTGGGAAGCCCTCATAGCTTAATTGTCGTACAGATGCAGGATGACATCATTTTGTGTAATGCTGCCCCACTTGTAGGACCCCTGCCCCATTAAGTCACATACCTGCTGTTTAGTGTTGACCTGTGCCTGACATACGAGGCCATGTCAACCCATATGTCATGTGTATGCTTCACCTACTGTATCTGCATCCCTCAGAACCACTAGGGCAGGTGACATGAACCTTGTCACGGTCATTAATGGGATGTGTTTGAGTGACACATATATCACCCAGACACTCACAATGCTGTGGATCTACATCACAGTACATGTGAGACAGAGATCCTTCATAGCCTTGTTCGCGGGTATGTTGTCCATTGGATGGAGAATTGCAGGTATAGGCCAGGGATTACATCATTATCACTGCTTGACGGAGGTACAGCAATATCATGAGTATTTTATCTGAAGCACAGAAGGTTGCCAAAGTCATCCTAACTATGGTGTAGTGTTATGGCTGAACCTGGGACGATGGCCTACCCTGTACCTATGGACCTATGAACCTATATTCATAGTTTGTCACATTTACACTTGTCTATCCCTATCCTCTTTATCCAGTGTATATTTCTGTGGCACATGATTGTCCTCTGTATTACATGCAGGTATGCTGTGTACAGTGCACATATGTCACAGTTGATGACAGTGTATCTGTGTCCCTAACACTGTGATACTGAGGACTACCACACATCCTTCACAACATTACATGCATATGTTCTTTCTATTCTTCTTTGGCCTATGGGGGTGTTAAGGCAAACATTACACAAGTCCCTGTTTGTGCATGCTTCATGTTGGTGTCTGACCAGGCTCCATTGCAGTCGTGTGTTGGACGGTAGTGTTTCTGTGTGTTTGCCATGTGTTTTATTGCCGGTACATCTGTGGGAGGTGTGGTTGGCACATGTTCCTCTTTGCAGGGACACCCATCCTGGGGTTTGTGTCATGCATCTGCACTTGGCATGTGCCATATGTCCTGTACTATTCCCACAGTCGTGTATGCCTTCATGCACTACTACTGCGTGATACTGGCTGTTTGTATGTGGTACACATGGACATTGTGATGGTTGGCTTGACCTATTCCCATGCTAGAACATACACATCTGTCAATTACGTTGTTTAAATCAAACTGTAACACTCATTTGTCTTTTCAAACTGACAGTCAATAACACAGGAAGCTGAGATTAATAACGTTTTACTACTGTGCAGCAGGAGGCAAAGAACTATGCAGTACAAGTTTAGACTTTTGTTTTACTCTATACATGTTACAGCTGTATGAGCATTGTGTATACTATCATCTTATGCACACATTAATGATGTGGTCAGTCACAGGGCATTTACATCACTATAGTCCACAAGATTGTATTCCTACAACAGTGCTAAGGTAATGCTTATGAAATGTTTTCCCATGAGGATAGCACAGCCTTGCGAGCCACATAGTCAATTAGAATGTACTTGGTAAATTCTGCTCTGTCACGGTTCCAACACTGTTCAGATCCGTCGTCACTCCATTTCCTACTAGGTTCCTTTGTCTCTCTGGTGAGCAGCTGTACTCTGTGTTAGATAGAGCTCACAAGCCTATCCTCCTCAGTGGAAGGATGACAGATATACCTGTACATACATTTATTATTCTCTAACCGAGCAGATGACTAATGCTGAATGACATACACCTGCTGCACAGGTTACTGCCAGGGTCAGAATTCCATCACACTACAGCTTAGCTTCACCAATTACATGCATGATCAGTTCTACTGCCATATTGTACGGTACAATTCAATGCATTATATAGTATTTCGAGTCTAAACTGGCACTTCATATGTGTTTCTATATATATTTCTCGGACAACATCCATCCGGCCATATGCATGTTGTTCCGTCCTTTACCTTGACCGTGTGTATTTGGCCGTCCGGCAATGCTACTCTCCACATGTGATGTCCCACCTTCCCCTTCTTTGCCTTTAGCACCCTGTTAGGACGTCCTGTTTGGTAGGCACGTGTTCCGCTATATGTGTTCAACTTCTCTGCATAGCTAATCATCGATGCGGTGGTTCAACAACCCGACTTGTCCACATGTGTACAGTTATGTGCACCGTGTCGTCTGCAAACCTATATGGTGTGGACGGGTACATACCACATGCGGGATGTTCACATTCTGCAGACACATTCACATGCAGCCATTTCCATATCTGTACCTGAGGTGGGTTGGTGACATGTGGATGCGTGTTGCCAGCGTGGCACTGCCTAACACAAACATCTTACCACATTTCAGGTATGCACATTGTGTGTAGGTGTATAGCTGCACACGGATGCTAGCAGGTTTGGGTGCACAGGTGTACATGGGTGGGATTTACATGCTACAATGAGGCTATTGTGTATTACATCTGAATGCATGGGTTCTGCTTCTGGATATTACACTTCAACATCGCCATCCAGTGTATGCGACAGAGACGTTGCTGGGTGTGGGATATGCTGCTATGCACATGTTTGCCTGTGTTTAAGGTATCTTGGTTCCTTCCTGTTGTTATGTCAACACAGCTACCCGGCTATGTACTGTCACTACTGCTTGTGACCATTATGGTTGGCACCTTTTCCAATGACCATAGTGGGACATGTTTTGTGGGAACATCGGATTTTGCAGGACAACACATACCCACAGTAAGTGGAGTTGACAGGACTTTACTTGTTTGCCATAATATACGCTTATTCTGTTAGCATTTGGGTTCCTTAGTCAGTTTCTTATGCCATGTATGTGTTTCATATACAAATTATATGTTTTATGCTACTATTACATGTATATTGGGAATATTTTGGCAGGGAATCTCAGGTCATTTTCCATTTTTCGATATTTGCAGGGACACAACTGTCCAATGAGGGACTGTCCACGGCACATTGGGACAGCTGGTAACCCTGGTGACCATGCCCATGTCGCTACTGGGGTTGCCACCTTTTCCAGTTGCCAAGGTGGGATATTTCCGGGACTCACATCTGAGTTTACAGGCCGACACATACACACGGTCACTATATAGCATAGAACTTCACTTGTTTGCCTAAATAAAAGCTTATTGTTGTGGCAGTTTGGTTGCTTATTCTGTTTCTTGTGTCATTTAGGTATTTCAGTTACAGAATTAACCAATTCATGCTACCATTACATTAAATACGGGATATCATTATGTCCTACAATCTTAGCACATTTGCCATTTTTAATATTTTTTTCCGGGACACAACTGCCCATGGAGGGACTGCCCCTCGCAAAGTGGGACAGGTGGTGACCTTAGTCGCTACTCCTATGTCGGTGCGGCGCGCTGACATGCTGCTGTACACCTTCTCTGAGTATAACCACTGACGGTGCATTGCGGAACAAACGCGGTCTCATGCGTATCCTTTGCTCCTTGGACGGGTACACTTAAGCCTTCGTGGGTTGTATTTGCTTCTCTGTTTAGTTGGGACAGGTACTATGTTGCATACTCTACGTGCGTTTCATTCTGCACGGGCCCTGGCTGCTGCCATTACTATTATGGGCGGACCGTGGCAGTCAGCACATTAGGTTGCTCACCGCATGCCGGCTTAGCCATGCCTCCAGACGCATCCTACTTGGGCTCGCTCACGTACACTACGCACGTGTCTGTGGTTGCGGTGCACTCTCATTAATATGCATATGGCGCTACTACGCCGGCTATTCACTGCACCGCCGGCGCAGCCCTTACGCCGGCCTTGCGCCGAGCTTCATGAATCCCGGGGATAGACTTTATTTCTTTCTTTTCCGACTTCATTATGATAATTATATTAATCATGATACTGTAAAAGGAAAAAGACAATAGGACTTTGCTTGCAGTCATATTCATTCTTTCTATTAATGTCCTCTATTGGCATATTAGTTTATGCAGTTTATGGTTTAAAAAGATAGCTCAAATGTATTATAACAGAAATAAAATAACCAACCTAACTATAACAAAATGAGAGGTGATGTTGTAGCTTAAACCCAAAGTGTATCATCAGAGAAACATTTAACCTAGACCTTTTCCAGTTATTGTTGCAACATTCTAAGCATCATATGTAAGTTTGAAGGTCACGTCTGACTTCCTGAATCTTCAATTCCTGACAAAGCATCTCTACAAAGCTTAATAGGATTGAAAAAGAACTCACAATATTTATTATTATATTCTGATGAAAAATTCCACAGTACAATTGAGTGGGAAAGCATCCAAGCTAATATTTGAAATTGAAGAAAGGCTCATGACCATTTCTGACCAACTGCTGTTACGCTGTTTAGAAAATGGATATTTCAATCACATTTACTTGCAGTTATTTTTCATTTATACCAATAAAACTGAGATATCTATCCCTTTTTCACCCACTTAAAGATAATATAAGTATATCACATAATCAAAATCCCAAAATATCGAGCACCATAAGCTCAAACTTGGAATTTCGAAATGTGATATAATCGAAAGCTCAGAACAGAGAATTTTTTTCCCAGGGAAAAATCCGCTGTTCCGAGAAACACACACACAACACAAGCACACCAAAAAATGTAATCCACACATATACACTTAGAATCCTACTTCTCACCCTACACTAAACCGTACATACACTACTATCTATCCACTTACCTTTATCCAAACCCTAACCCTAAGATCCGTAACTATCGCACACTTACCTTACCCGCTCCCTAACCCTAAGGTCCGTAGCTATCACACACTCACCTTACCTGCTCCCTAACCCTACAGTCCCTATCTGTCACACAGTCTCCTTACCCGCTCCCTAACCCTAAGGTCCCTAACTATTGCACACTCACCTTACCTGCTCCCTAACCCTAAGGTCCCTAACTATCGCACACTCACCTTACCCGCTCCCTACCCTAAGGTACCTAACTATCCCATTCCCACACTCACCTTAACCTGGTCCATTCACACACTTACCTTAACCCGGTCTGTAACCTTCCCACCACAGTGGAGAAAATAGCAAAGCAGCAGAAATGACCCACCAAATTCTTTCCCTAGGAAAGAAGTCAATGTTCTGCAGCTTCACAATTTTCAGCATTCGCTGTTTTGGGTTCGATATTATAACATTCGATGCTTTACTACTTCGATGTCATGATATAAACCCTAATATAACCACTAATGCCACCCCACTACAAACAATATCAGTAACAAAAAATATAAAAAAGGACATTTCAAAGATGTATAAAGACACACACATCCACACATTCATTTTTCCATCAAAACCCAGCATATAACCTTATCACCCACACAAATATATACATTCAGCAATCTGAACAATGTTGTTGCTTTTGGTTCATTTACCCCCTCCCCCTTAAGGCAGGATAAAATTAAATCATATTTGTTTACGTGCCCATACTTATAAATTACTATCTGATATATAAACTATACTACTAATAATTAAAAAAGAAAAATAAAGAAATGGAAAAAAGAGAAGACAAAAATAAAAAAAAAAAAACAAAGAAAAGAAATGAAATTGCCTTATTTTATGTTTCCCTTTAAACATGGTGAAGAACACATTTAAAATACTACATTAAAAAAATTGTTATATTTTCTTTACTTCTCTTTAAACTTTTTATTTGTTCTGCCTTAACAGTTCGACCATTCCATGTTGCATGTCTTTTTAAACTTGATACTGACTAATCCATGTCCTCTGAACCAGTTAAGAAATTCTTCTTTTGTACAAAGTCTAACGCTTCATCGAGGGAGTTAAATATTTTGTCCGCTTCGGAAAGAGAACATTTAATTCTAGCAGGAAATAAATTCTGCCCTTTGATTTTTTAAGGGATTTTATTAAGAGGACACAATCTTTTTTTCTGGAGATCAATGAAGAAGTGTAATCATTGCCAAAATGAATGATCTTCCCATTAATTTAAACAGGAGGATTTGACCAAGCTGTTCTTAACATCAAGTCTTTGTCCAGGGTAGAGAGGAATCTGACTATTATGGATCCGGGAGTGGATGAGCTATTTAGCAATGAGGTTTTTGATAGAAATCAGTGTGCTGTTTCAATTCCAAATGAAAGAGACTCTGGCAAGTTTAAAGTCTTTAAAATCAAATAATTAGAAGCCAAAAAGAACAGACCAACCACCTTGTGAACCACAATTTATTCCAATATGTTGAGCACTTTCTTTCCCACTAAAGGGACTTCCTCAGAACAATGTAAAACAAACACCCAGTTCTTTTTATACTCCACCCTAATTAAACAGTTAAGCCACTAATTATTAAAACCATCAAAAAATACATCAAACAAACAGGCAAAACACATTCACAAATTGTAATTAAAAACTTAAACATGGAAACTTTATTGTTTTTATATATAACTAATATTTAAAAAAATATATATATATATATAATGTTGGGTTACCAATTTATATGTCCCTCATTTACCCCCAAATATTACGCAACTTTAAAATACTATTAATAGTGATCATTTCATTTATTCCAGGGTAATGGGAAGCATTTAAAAACAGTTGCCATTTTAATTCCATAATATCTAGATGCACATCTAATATTCTTTCCTGCATATCTTTTTGCAGCTGTTGCACCGGCATAAATTTAAACTTATGTCCTGCATTTGTATGTATATGTCTGTACAATGGACTTGTGATTCTATTATTCCTTATATCACCTAGATGTTCACCTATCCTCACTTTAAATTTCCTACAGGTTTTCCCAATATAAAATACGGGGCAGTCCTGACATTTAGCCATATATGTCACATTGGTGGAATTACAGTTAAAATGTCCATTTATACATATAGTTCTTCCATTTAACTTAAAATCTTTCCCTGTTTCCAAATGAATGAACAGTACATACAGCTATTGCACTTGAAATTACCCATGGCTCTGTTAACTGTTACCTTCTCAACCCTCCTTTCTAAAATGTTCTTGAAATATCTGTCTTTTCTATATACTATTTTGGGAGTTCTGCCCACCTTCTGTGCAGTATTCTCATCAAATTGGAATATCTCCCAATTTCTTTGAATAATATCAGTTATAATACTGGCTTCACTGTTGTATGCTATTATTAAACTCATACATATATTGGTATTGTCTGTGTGGCCCACCATTGAAACTGCTCCCCCTGAATAAACATTGTTTGCATAATCCAAAATGGGCTTATACATGCCCATATCCCGCTTATTTATAACCTCTTTGGATACAGCTGACAACATGTTATTTGGGTAACCCCTCTGCCTAAAAATCTGCAAAATGAAATCCACCTCACATAGAAAATCTCCATATTGGTTGACCATTCTGGCTGCCTGCACCAATTGACCCTTGACTACAGATTTCTTTTGATGGTGCGGGTGCCGGCTGGTATAATCCAAATATGAAATGGAAAAGGTAGATTTTCTGTAGATATTAGTGATAAACGTTTTGTTGCTTGTGTCAATGCATAGGTCAATGTCCAGATAGGTGATTTTTACCTTATTGTACTCATAAGTAAATTTAAAAAATTCAATTGGCTTATTTATATATTCTAAAAGTTCTATTAATCTTTGCTCAGTTCCTTTCCAAATAAGGAACAGGTCATCCAGGAATCTAGTATAATGCACTATGTCAGTTTCATAAGAATGTTTTATTAGGAATTCCTGTTTCCAAAATGACATGACCAGATTTGCAAAAATGGGAGCACATGCTGCCCTCATAATGAAAAAATATAATTAGTCTTTAAAACTACCTCCATCAATGTAATGAACTTATTAATCTGATCTTGATTAAAAATGTGTGTCTTATTCAACTGCTGTTCAGCCCATGATAATCCTATTTCATGAGGTATAACCGAAAAAAGATTGGTTACATCCACAGTCACCAAAATTAAATCAGGGGTAACTTCAATGGCTTTTAACTTTTCCAAAAACTGACAAAATCTTTACTAATATAAGTAAATTTCTCCAAAATTTTTGCAACTTGTTATCCAGATAGTTACTGATAAAGCAAGTTTTAGATCTTTTTCTGTCCACAATAGGCCTGAATTTAGGATTTTTCAGGCCTTTGTGGATTTCGGAATACCAAATATATCAGGCACCATGGGATGTTCATTTAACATGTAAAAATATTCAGATTCATTAATTTGTCCTTGGAACAACATGTCACTTAACAAATCTATTTTGAGTTGAGCAAATTTGACTTCATTTAGGGAATTCTCTTCATAAGTACCATCCAACAGGAGGGCATTCATCCCATTTAAATAGTCCCCTTTAATCATGACTACAACGCCATTGCCTTTGTCAGGTTTCATGAATTGTACATCTTTATTCTTTATAGCTCTACCCAGCAATTCGTCTTCTTCATTATTTAAAATTTTTACAGATGTCACCAACTCATTACTCCTCACACTATCACCATAAAAGTACCTTATGTCTTTTTCACACATTTTTTTTCAAATAAGCCAACTGCATTGTTTAAGGGTGGATTGAATACACTTGGTTTCTTTAACTGTTCTGTATGTTCATTGTGTAACTCACCACTGGAATTAAACCAAACTTTCAAATTTAATTTTCTAGTATAACACTTGAGATCAACTAATATGTTTAGTACATTTCCTTTTCTGCTAGGGACAAAGGTGTATCCTTTTGCCAATAAATTGGCATGGTCAGCAGTTAAATCAATACATGAATAATTATAAATTTTGAAATCTTTTTTTTATCATTACAAACAATCACAGGCTCCAAACCAATTTCATCATTCATAACCTGTAACAGTATTTCCAATTCAACACCTTGACTTAGCTCTTGGGAAACAGACAATTCATTTGATATTATATTACCATTATTAACGCTATACATACTGCTTGTATCACTGTTACATTCAATATGCCCATCCATTACACCAGACTCTGCTATATTACTATTTGCATTGAAAATAATAGGATCATTAATATTGCCCCCTGAGTCCGATACACATACATGATCCAAGATACCATCAACATTATTTCATTCTAACTCATTTAATTGTCCGGTAAAGCTATAAGTTGAAAAGTCACTTAAACAATCAGAGTTTTCAGTTTCAGTCCCAAAAACAACTTTGGTAGTTAAGTCAGTAAACTTGATTTCCATGGATGATTGTGAATTAACACTCGTCCCATTCCATTTATGACCCACACTCTCGACCAAACTTATGCCAGTCACACCAACATTGACCTGCAAGTTAAAATTAGATGCTTCGCCAAAGCCAGCAATGACTTTGTTATTGAACCCACAAAAACTTACAATTCCTTCAGGTTGGGACCTCCCAACGACATCGGCATGACAACTATGTCATACATTCTGAGTCCTTGGACCTTTTGGTTTTGTTCCCTGAACACCATAATCCATGTAATTATTGCCCTGGTAGTTGTAAGTTTGTGCTTTCCCCCGGAGCCTGTCAGAACGCCGAACTGCCTCCTCCATGTTGGCGCCAGACTGCTATCTCGGACGTTGCTCTCCCTGATGTTTCCTTGCATCTCGCGTCATTTCAGCTGAATTAATCCCTCGGTCATTGACCCATTGTTGTTCGTTGCCTTGGTGACCTGGCATTAAGGGATAAGTGGCCTTATCTTGATTTTCACAAATATCCCTTTTGATTTTATTTGTTTTATGGGCAAACACAATGTTACATTGTTCATTTACTGAACATAAAATATCCTGGAGTATTACTTGACACTGACCTGCTAAGTCAGTCTCAATGGACATGTCGAGCTCTTCCAAGTGTTTGACTATGTCATTCAACTTGACACTACTGAATTTAATCATGATCTTCATTAGTTCAATACCAGTCTTGTTGAAAAGGGCATGTAATTCATCCAAAATTTCAGTGTTCTCACTTGCTCCATTTGGGTACCTCCATAGTCTAAGCCCTCGTGAAACCTGCTGAAGTTCACTATTTCTTCCCAAATACGCATTCTCCATTTGAAGTTTTTTATATGCTAACAAATATTTCTCAAAAAATTTAAGCTTCTCCTTGATAGCAATTTCATGCTGCTGATTGGATATGTCCACTGTATTCCCTGTTTGGAATGAATTTTTTTTTCTTTCCAACAGTTGACACTTTGAGACACAGTACTATTTCTTACTTCCAGATTTTCTTCATTCATACTAATCTGTCTATCTTGAAACGACAATCCAGAAGCTGAATCAAGCATGAATGATTGTGAAGGCTGGGTGAGAGGATAACCAAGACTGCCAAAAATATTGGACAAAGTCCCTGGTTTGTCCATTAACACATTGATTTGTGATGTATGGACTGCCAGTTGCTGGTTTATCTGCTGTAACAGTTCCAATATTTTTCCATTGGAGGTGGAAGTCTCTGTTCCTCTGGCAAAAATGACAAGCCAGAAGAAAAGAAAAAAATACCAAATAATCAGAAACCAAAAAGAACAGACCAACCACCTTGTGAACTATGATTTATTCCAATATGTTGAGTGCTTTCTTCCCCACTAAATTGACTTCCTCAGAATAATGTAAAACAAATACCCAGCTCTTTTTATATCCCACCCTAATTAAACAGTTAAGCCACTAATTATTAAAACCATCAAAAAATACATCAAGTAATACATTTAAAAATACATTTAAAACAGACAAAACACATTTAGAAATTGTAATTACAAACTTACACTTAGAAACTTCATTGTTTTTATATAGGTTCATAAGTTCATATGTTCATAGGTAGGTGCTAGGCTATCGGCCTAAGGGTCTACGTAAGCCTAGCCAACAAGGTTCCCTGGCTTACGCCACCCAATAAAGTTATTTTCCTATGCAACTGTCGAGCAGAGACACAGAAGTGATCCCCGGGGTGTATTTCCTATTTCCCATCCACTCATCAATATTTTTCTTGAAGAGTGCTAATGAAAAACTTTGCTTGACATAGATGGGTAGCCTGTTCCAGAGTATGGGAAGTCTGTGGGACAGTAATCTATCCCTCCAGCATGTCCTGTTTATTGTGGTGACAAGGTTTAGGTCCCTAGAGCATGTAGCTCAGAGGGATTGGGATTTCTTTAGGTGTAGCATGTCCAACAGCTCTGGGTTTGACATAGCTTTATATGTTAGGCAGAGATCACCTTGGAGTAGGTGATATGCTACGGAGTAAAGCTGGATTTTTTTGAGGTGGTCAGTGTAGGGCATTTGTTTGAGGCCAGTAATCCTCTTTGTGAGGTACTTCTGTGGCCTTTCCAGCTGCTGCAGATGTCTTGTGAGGTACATTCCAAAAGGGGCATTGTACTCTATAATGGGTCTAATGAGTGTCGAGTAGAGAGGAACAATGACCTCTTTTTTCCTGGATGAGAACCCTTTTATGATGAGGTGTGCCACATAGAAGGATTTCCTGACTACTGTGGTGATGTGACTATCAAAGAAGAGACTACTGTCCACCTGGGTCCCAAGGTCTCTTATCACATATTCGGTGTTAAGTAGATTGCTGCCTTTGTGGTAGTTCATGGGTACAGAGTTTTTACCAAAGGGGATGAAACTGCACTTTTTGGCATTGACCTTGAGGCCATGGCTCTGACACAAGGCATCTGTCTCAGCGAGGCCCTTCTGTAGGATGTCCACATCATTTGGGGACTTGACTATGGCTCCTAGTTTGCAGTTATCTGTGAACTTCATTAGCCAGAGGCCTTCTGTGTTAGCCTGTACTTCAGAGAAGTAGATACCAAACAGGAGAGGTCCCAGGATGGAACCCTGTGGTACTCCACTTGTCACTGCTTTGAGGTCAGATTTGGAGTCTTACCTTACCCTCATCAATGCTTTGGTGACTGCCTCAAAGAAATCGATCAGGTTCAGGAGGCATGATCTGCCTTTCACAAACCAGAACTGGGTGGGATCCAGAGTTTGGAGGTTACCTATGTCTTTGTTAATGAGTTCCATGATGATACGTTCCATGGCCTTGCAGACCAGGCTCGTCAGGCTAATAGGTCGATAGTTCCCGGGATCAGTGGTGGCTCCCCCTTTGTGGAGTGGGATAACTGTGCGCCATTCAGTGGGCACAAAGCCTGATGCGAGTCTATTATTGAACATGGTGCTTAAGTGGGGAGCCAGTTCATTCTGAAGTTCATGTAAAATGCAGCCTGAGATGTCCGGTCCCATGGATGCTGTGTTTTTGGCTTTAGAGAGTGCAGCTTTTACCTGCGTAGTTATGATTACAGGGACTCTGCATTCTTCCTGTATAGATATGGGCCCTTTAGGAGGAGGGGGGGTAAAGTTAGCACTGAATCTATCTGCCAGGATGTTGGCAATACCAGCTGGTTCTGTAATTTTTGTGCTGTTGTGCTGTAACTCAGAGCAGATCAGGGTGTTGACATTGAGATACTTGACATAGCTATAGAATGCTTTGTGGTTGTCCTTAGAATTAATGGTGATTTTGTTTTCATAGCTAGCTTTGGAGGACCTTAAAAGGGATCTCAGCTTCTTACTGAGGCTGACCAGGGAGCTCCTCCACTCATGGGATTTTACTCTCTTTTACAACAGTTTCTTTCTTCTGTTGTACAGTTTGTTTATGGCAGGGGGCCACCAGATTGGCTTCCTTTTTTTGGAGGATAGCGTCTTGGTTTTGTTTGGGATTGCACGATCCATGCACTCATGTAAGTGCTTATGGAGTGCATCTGTGTAGAATTCAGCAGTCGTAACTGTATTGTCCATCTGCATGGGTATCATGAAGTTCACCACTTCTGTCTTAAGAAGCATGAAGTTGGCTTTGGAGAAATTTTTTTCAGTGGTTTCCTTAATGGGGGGTGGGAGCGGGATGTGGATATCAAGGGTGATTAGCATATGGTCGGATCGGACAAACAAGGAGTTGACCTCAGGTGTGGCTATGTTGGTAATGACTAGGTCTAGGATATTGTTGCCCCTGGTGGAGGTGTGGATAAGTTGATCCAGGACATTGGAGTTTATGAATTCCAGAAAGTGTTGAGCTAAGGAGTTGGTACATGAGTAGTTTTCCCAGTTAATGGTGGGGTAGTTGAAGTCGAATATATAACTAATAATCAGCTTAGTTTCTGCTACTCCTTTCTCTCTTTCCTTTCTCTCTTTCCACTTAATTTTTTTTTATCTGCTTTTACTGTATTGGTGTTTCTTCTTACTTTATTTTGCTTTTGCATCATCTTAAAAGTACTCAGTTGTATTTATTACTGCTTGGTGTAACTCATTCTAAGCCTTTTAGTTTAAGCACTTGGGCTTCAGACCAGTTGTTTTACATTAAGAAGGTTTGTGGTCTGCACTGTAGTGGCAGAACAGGTAGCTTACATCCTTCTAAGTTGGGAACTGCTGATTGAGGGCTCAGTGTCTGTTATTCTAAAAGTGTATTAATTCTGGTTTAAGCACTTGGGCTTCAGGCCAGTTATTTTACATTAAGAGGGTTTGTGGTCTGCACTCTTGTGGGAGGAGAGGCTGGACTCTGCCCTTCTGAGCTGGAAATTTCTAGTTAAAGGCTTATAGTGCCTGCATATTTGAACTGCTTCTTACTGAAATTGGTACACCTTGTTTGCTGTAGCATAGACTAGATCCAAGCCTGCTGAATCTAGCTTTGTTTGTATAACTTGAGCACTAATCCAGGCATTCTTTAAAGTATTCAATTGTATTTATTACTGCTTGGTAGTAACTTGATTAAAGTGTAGCTATCATTCTAAGTCTTTTGGATTAAGCACTTGGGCTTCAGACCAGTTGTTTTACATTAGGAAGGTTTGTGGCCTGCACTGTGGTGGCAGGACAGGTAGCTTACATCCTTCTAAGTTGGGAACTGCTGATTGAGGGCTCAGTGTCTGTTATTCTAAAAGTGTATTCATTCTGGTTTAAGCACTTGGGCTTCAGGCCAGTTATTTTACATTAAGAAGGTTCGTGGTCTGCACTCTTGTGGGAGGAGAAGCTGGAATCTGCCCTTCTGAGCTGGGAATTTCTGATTAAGGGCTTATAGTGCCTGCATATTTGAACTGTTTCTTACTGAAATTGGTGCACCATGTTTGCTGTATCATAGACTAGATCCAGGCCTGCTGAATCTAGCTTTGCTTGTAAGCTTGTTGTTTGTTTGCTTGTTATTTCCCTGAAACGCTAATTTCACCTAAAACGCGGCTTTTCAGCGCTTCTGTGGATCCCTAGTGATATCTGCATTGCTTACTGTACTTATTTCCTTGTTTCACTTGAAAGAAAGTTACTGTTTGTCATTTTTGCATTTAAGTTACCTGTAACACATTGCATTTAAGTTACCTGGCACTTGCTCACTAAGTCAGCACTAAAAAATTAAAAGCACTACACCCTCACAAACTCCCCTTGAGTACCTTGTTCCCCATTGGCCCTTTTTTTCAATTATAAGGGAATTCCCAATACTATTCTAGCATGTCCAAAGGTTCAGTTCTCAATCTCCTCTCCGGTCCAGCTGGTGAATCTGGGAATCTTGAGGCAATGTTACAACTGCCTCATGTACACAGACAACCCTCTCCTCCTCCCAACAAATTCCAACACATGTGAGAGATGCAACCATATAGCCAAACTGGAGGCTAAGCTCTCTCAACTCAGTACTGGTGTAACCAGTCAGGAGGAGAAGGAAGCCACACTCACTACAATTCCAGTCTCACATAGACCTACCACGACAGCAAACCAAACACATAAACACACAAAAACTTACTCGGAAGCTCTAAATAAAAATCTGCCTAAGCAGCAGAGACCTCCAAAGCAGACACCCAAGCAACTGCTACCCTAAAACAAAACACGTGCAACACATAGCTCACAAAGCCAGTGTGCTGAACAGTCACAGCCCTTAAGGCTAAACAACACACCTGATACACTTGTAATAGGTGACTCTATCGTCAGGCACACTGACGTCCCGCTCACCAGGCTGAACAAGGAGAAGGTCACGATGAGCTGCCTGTCGGGCGCTAGGATCTGCCACATAACACAAGCACTCAGGTCACTCCAAGGCAAGTACAAATATGACTCAATCATTGTCCATGCTGGTGTGAATGACCTGAGACGTACCTCCCTGGACTACATGAAAAGAGACATAGAGGAGCTCTCTGAGCATGTATCCCAGGCCGGTATGACCCTGACCTTGAGTAGCATCTTACCCTCACCAAGAATGATGCCACAATATGAAGACAAGATGATCAATTTCAACAACTGGCTTAAGTATTGGTGTCATTCAAAGGGGATCCAATGCCTGTCAGCCTGGGATGACATGCTTGACAAGCCACGATGCTTCACTAGGGACGGATTGCACCTGTCACCCCTGGGCTTTCGGATATTGGCAAAGGCTCTTGCTACCCCCATAGTGCCTTTTTTAGGCAAGGCTCAAAAGACAAACCCACCTCCACAGGTATCACAAGGGATAAGAAACTAAGAGTAATGCTACTCAACGCCAGATGTCTAAACCTCAAGATGCACGCACTCGAAACTCTCTTTAGCATGGAAAACATCGATATCTGTGCAGTAACAGAAACCTGGTTCAAGGCTCCCGAGAGCACCCCAGCACTACCAGGTTATACCTCATACCATGCTTTCCGGCTCCAAAACTTGGACTGAACCACAAAAGGAGGGGGAGTATCAATATTCGTCAAAGATACCCACACCTCCAGGTTGGTGGCACAGCACGAAGCATCAGAGACTATACATGTGCAACTAACAGTGGGTAAAACTGCCTTCCAGTTTATAGCCTGCTACAGACCACCCTCACAAACCCAGGAACACCACTCGGCCTTCCTGAGAACACTGGAAAATATGAAGGTCTCTCCAAACACCATTATATTGGGCGACTTCAACTACCCAAACATAGACTGGGAGCATTACTCTAGCTCCAACACCCTAGCCCAAAGGTTCCTAGAATTTATAAACTCAAATGCTATGGAACAACTTGTTACCACTCCCACAAGAGGGGAAAACATACTGGACCTGATCATCACCAACATGGGGACTCTATGCTCCAGACCAGAAGTGTATCCCTCACTGGTAAGATCAGACCATACACTAATCTCACTGGATATTCACATCCCAACCCCACCCCCTGCCCAGAAAACCACAGTGAAAAACTTCTCTAAAGCAAATTTCACACTCCTCAAAACCGAGGTGGAATCCTTTAAAGCCCCCGGGCCTGTGGAAAATACAGCCCAGCCCGCAGAATCCTTTATAAATGCATTCTATGAACACCTTCAGGAATGCATGGATCACGCAATCCCAAATAAAACCAAGACCCAATCCTCCAAAGGTAGACGTCCTGTCTGGTGGACCCCAGCCATAAACAAACTATACAATAGAAGGAGGAAGCTACTACATGATAGAGCAAAATCCCAAAAAGGGAAGGCATCTCTGATCAGTATTAGCAAAAAACTACGGGCACTCATAAAATTGTCTAAGGCCAGCTTCGAGAGAAAAATTGCACAGGACACTAAGGATAATCACAAGGCTTTCTTTAGTTATGTTAGGAACCTGGGTGGGAATTCCCAGATATGCTCAGAATTAGTCCAAAATGACAAAAAATACACAGAACACACAGACATTGCCAACATCCTAGCTGACAGGTTCAGCGCAAACCCCCCCCCCACCAAAAGGGCAAATATCTATCCCAGCAGAGTGCTGCCCCCCCTGACATCTCAGATGCTCAGGTAAGAGCTGCCCTCTCCAAAGCAAAAAACACAGCATCAATGGGACCAGACGGTGTCCCGGGCTGCATCCTACATGAACTCCAAGAAGAGCTAAACCCAAACATAAAACTACTGTTCAATCTCAGCCTTACTACAGGATATGTACCCAAAGAGTGGCATACAACAACAGTGGTCCCTCTCCACAAAGATGGTGCCTCAACGGATCCTGGAAACTATCGCCCCATAAGCCTGACTAGCTTGGTCTGCAAAGCTATGGAAAGGATCATCATGGACCTCATAAATAAAGATATTGGGGACCTACAGACACTGGATCCTACCCAGTTCGGCTGTGTTAAGGGAAGATCCTGCCTCTTAAACCTGGTCGATTTTTTTGAAACAGTCACTAAGGCCATTGACAAGGGGAAGGTGGTCCACACAGCCTACCTGGACCTCGCAAAAGCCTTCGATACAATACCCCACTTGGGCATTACAGATAAGCTCACCAGCTTAAATATAAACCCCTATGTCACTAGATGGGTTGCAAACTGGCTCAAGAACAGAACCCACATGGTTAGAATTGCTGGAGCCATGTCAGACTCCAAACCAGTTACAAGTGGCGTCCCACAAGGCTCAGTCCTGGGACCTCTCTTGTTCGGTATATATTTCTCGGAGGTACAGGCCAACATGGAAGGACTGTGGCTGACCAAGTTTGCAGATGACTGCAAACTGGGTGCCATAATTGACTCTCCAGCCGACACAAGCATCCTCCAAAAGGGCCTCATAGAAACAGACAACTGGTGCCAGAGCCATGGCCTCAAGCTAAATGCCAAAAAGTGTATAGTCATCCCTTTGGCAAAACAAAGTGCCCACAAATTACCACATAGGTGGTAATCCATTAAGTACAGAAGTAATTAGGGACCTGGGGACCCAAGTTGATAGCAATCTCTCATTTGACAACCACGTGGCCAAAGTGGTTAAAAGAACATTTTATATAGCCCACCTAATCATGAAGGGATTCACATCTAGATCAGGGGAGGTCATCGTGCATCTTTACTCATCCCTCATCAGGCCCAAAATTGAGTACAATGCCCCTTTTGGGATGTACCTTACCAGACACCTGCAGCAACTGGAAAGACCCCAAAAGTACCTCACCAAGAGGATCAAAGGGCTCAAACAGATGCCATATGCTGCCCGGTTAAAGAAACTCCAGCTCTACTCAGTGGCATACCACCTGCTCAGAGGCAATCTGTGCCTGATGTATAAAGCCATGTCCAACCCGGAATTAATGGACATGCTGCACCTCAGAAAATCCAAATCCCATCGAGCTACGTGCTCGAGAGACTTGAACCTTAGCACTGAAATAAATAGGACATGCTGGAGGGACAGATTCATAACCCAGAGGCTCCCTTCACTCTGGAATAAAATCCCAGTCCAGGTTAGGCAGAGTCCCTCGTTGACTCTTCAAGAGGAATCTTGATGAGTGGATGGGAGATCGTAGGTTTACCCCGGGTATCACTTCTGTGTCACTGTTAGACAGAGGCACAATATACTAACTTCGAAAAAGGGCATAGCAAAATTAATTTAAAATGGGTGGCGAAAGACAAACACACTCTGGCTAGGCTTATAAATGCCCTAGGGCAGATAGCCTAGTGTGAACCTATGAACCTATGAACCTATATATATATATATATATATATATATATATATATATATATATATATATAAAAAATGTTGGGTTACCAACATAATTTATATGTCCCTCATTTACCCCAAAATATCATGCAACTTTAAAATACTAGAAATAGTGATCATTTCATTTATTCCAGGGTAATGGGAAGCATTTAAAAACAGTTGCCATTTTAATTCCATAATATCTAGATACACATCTAATATTCTTCCCTGCACATCTTTTTGCAGCTGTTGCACCACCATAAAATTAAACTTATGTCCTGCATTTATATGTATATGTCTGTACAATGGACTTGTGATTCTATTATTCCTTATGTCACCTAGATGTTCACCTATCCTCACTTTAAATTTCCTACAGGTTTTCCGAATATAAAATACGGGGCAATCCTGAAATTTAGCCATATATGTCACATTGGTGGAATTACAGTTAAAATGTCCATTTATACATATTGTTCTTCCATTTAACTTAAAATCTTTCCCTTTTTCCAAAATGAATGAACAGTACATACAGCTATTGTACTTGAAATTACCCATGGCTCTGTTAACTGTTACCTTCTCAACCCTCCTTTCTAAAATGTTCTTGAAATATCTGTCTTTTCTATATACTATTTTGGGAGTTCTGCCCTCCTTCTGTGCAATATTCTCATCAAATTGTAATATCTCCTAATTTCTTTGAATAATATCAGTTATAATACTGGCTTCACTGTTGTATGTTATTATTAAACTCATACATATATTGGTATTATCTGTGTGGCCCACCATTGAAACTGATCCCCCTGAATAAACATTGTTTCCATAATCCAAAATGGGCTTATACATTCCCATATCCGGCTTATTTATAACCTCTTTGGATATAGCTGACTACATGTTATTCGGGTAACCCGTCTTCCTAAACATCTGCAAAATGAAATCCACATCACATAGAAAATCTTCATATGGCTGACCATTCTGGCTGCCCACACCAACTGACCCTTGACTACAGATTTCTTTTGATGGTGCAGGTGCAGGTGCCGGCTGGTATAATCCAAATATGAACTGGAAAAGGTAGATTTTCTGTAGATATTAGTGATAAACTTTTTGTTGCTTGTCTCAATGCGTAGGTCAATGTCCTAGTTGAAAGTTTAAAGTCTTTAGTAACCAGCTATTTAAAAACTATATCATATTATTTCCTTCCTCTTTTTCGGGCACTCCATAAATTCTTACATTATTCCTCCTGGATCTGCTTTCCAAGTCATCTATCTTATCCAAAATCAAAGTGCTTTGTTTCAGTAAAAATTAATTACGACTTTCATTCTCAGTCAGTCTGCCTTCCATATCATTCACAGCATCTTCTACAGAAAAAAAAATGATCAGAATATTTATTAATTACCTCATAAAGCAAGTCCAGTTGTTTCTTACGGTCCTGTTTTATGTTATCTTTTTACTTTTCAATTTGTCCATTTTCATTGAAAGATCCTGTCTGTTTGTAATTATAGATTGTAACTCTTTTTCATCACACTCTCCTGATGAGAAGTTTTTGAGTTACTTATTGTTGTATCAGATTGTGAAAAACTTCTGACAGGATTAATATTAATAAGAAACTCAAAAACTTTGTTTTTCACTTGGATTTCAACAAAAATATAATATTCCATCATTAGGAACATTTATAGATTTTTTTGTTTAATAAATCTATAATTTCCTGTAAGAATAACTGAACAAAGGCAGAGCAAAAATTTAGAGCTGTTAGCTGCTTGGCATCTAAGCCATGTCCCCCATGACTAAGATTTCTGAGGGTGTATGTTGGAACACCACTGAATAGTCTGTAGGCTAGTGGGAGAAGGTATCATTTTTGATATGTTTAAATAGCTGAGTGGTGATTAGAAAGTTATCATGTTGTTTCACAGGCAGCCAGTTAGCTTTTTTAAAGATTTTATAGTGGTGTTCATTTCTTAGAGAGAGAATAATGAATCTGCATATTGCATTTCAGATGGACTGAATGGTGGATACATTTCTTTTACGGGCTGCAGCAATCAGAAGGAAACTGTATTCTAACTGAGAAAAGCTCCACTGAGAAATTGTAATATATTGTGTTCTACAACACACCCGGCTCTTCTAGCATTCAAAACTTGAGAATAAGTTACAAAAGTCCAGTCCCACTCAAACAATAAGCAAATCATTCTCATATTCTCACACACACACGCACACACGAACACACACACACACACACACACACACACACACACACACACACACACACACACACACACACACACACACACACACACACACACACACACACACACACACACGCGCGTGCAGACAAAGACACACACACACACACACACACACACACACACACACACACACACACACTGCTAGACAACTCCAAATAAATTAAAACATTAACAAAACAATAAGTGCTGGGTGAACTATTTTCCAGTAAAAAGTTAGAGACAGACAGGGCATAAATATGAGGCAAAATCAGTTCTACAAAACTGGAGACAGGTAAGAGGCAGACCACCCTAATTCACTCAAAATGTTAACAGAACAACAGGTTTTGTATCAACATGCATTGTCTAAAGATTTGAACAACAAAATCACTGAAACTCTAATTATTGGCATAACTGACTATAAACCTTAATGTTTTTAACCATGAGTGATTTACTAGAAAATGAAGACACAAGTGCAGGTCTGGCAGCTAGTGCAGACTTAAAGTTCTAAGCTCTTAAACTCATGTGTACAGGTTTGATTCTTTCTACCTCCATTTGCCTGCTGTGTAACTTTGAGCAAGTCACCTAACCAGTCAGTGCTCTTGGGTTACCTTTTTATTTGATTTAAAAGATAGAAAAACAAAAAGGTAGGCCGTATGTGTGAGGTTAAATACTCATTTGTAGTTTCACAACAGTAAGGGCAGAACAACATAATGGTCAAATTGAGCACTAGGCAGAATAATGGACAGAACCCCCCCCCCCCGCAAACCAAAAATATCCTATTTATTTTTATTTGCTTTTATTAAACATTTGTTTACCTGCAAAGTCTGACTGGGATGATATCCCATTTTAATTGGAGGCCCAGAGAGAAAAGGTCTACATTCACATATTGCCATAATGCAATTGCATGAAGTTATTACAAAATGTAATACAGGAGAATGACATACTATTTAAGTAAAAATTTTACTTTAGTTCATACATTGTTTACTTTGGCTGTCTCTCCCAGTTACCATAAAACATGTTGTAACCTGTAAATGTGCATACTATTTATTTTTAAGTTATACAATGATCACAGAGCTTTGGATTTAATTTAAAACTTTTATTAAAAAACTTTACAGCAAAAGTAATAAAAGATGTTTGATGAAAAAATGCTCTCATATGGCAAAAACAGCATGAACAGCAATAAACATCTCTTCCTTTGAAACTCACATTTATTGAAAATTAAACTAAAAGAGACAAGCTGGGATCCACAATCAAGTAGCTTATACTGAAGCACAAATCAGAAGCTATCGGAAGGGTGTAGGGATTTAAAAGACAAATGTGTAATGAAATTGCTAACAGCTTGGCACAGCCTATTGGAAACACCTGTCTCTTTACAGGTTCAGCCCAGGAGTAAAGTCTGGTGAAATGATTTGATTAGACTCACACTAGACAAATGAAGGCTGAAGGAATCAAACTCTTCACTACAGGAAGCAGCTCATTAACAGTTCATAGCCATAGCTCATCTGCAGTAAGTACCAGACAAAGTGTCATAACCCAACACAGTGCATTTCTCATCCTTGTGCCTGCAAGAAACAAATGAAATTGAAAATACATTCATAGTTAGTTTTAACATTATACTCATAGAAGTCATGTTGTGTAGTTTATTCACAGCCATATAAGAGCACTGTCAACAAAACAGGAAATTGAAGAGCATACCCAAACAATGGCACATATGATGAATTCCTTGTTTACTACAATCAGTTCCTTTTTTTATACCATAACTACTCTGCGATGCAGAACACACACACACACACACACACACACACACACACACACACACACACACACACACACAAGACCATCAGTTACAGCCCTTTGCATGACTCATCAAAAACTCATTAAAAGCTAGGGATGCTTTACAGAGCCAAAGCTTTTCTCACAGATGCAACTAAGAATACACTTGCCACTACTTATCTCCTCCCTACTCTTCTGTATGACTTTCTCATCCTTACTAACCTCCAGGTTTCAAAAAAATTAAAACTTGAACAATGCTATAACAAAGATGATACATTTGCAGCATAAAAGCCTTTTAGAACCCACCACTGTATAGAACTGAAAAGCCTTAATTAGTTAGAATTGTCACATCAGCTAACGAATACACAACTTCTTACTGCCTATAAAATTACCCAGCATCCATCTGCCAGTGCAGCACTAAAAAACATTCTAGACAGCTATGTTCCCAGTCGGTCGTTGCGATCCAGTGACCAAAAACTCCTGTCTACAAACCTAACAAATCTCCTGGGCATTGTCTGTAGTTGTACAAGGTTGCTAAGGCCTGAAGCTCCTTACCTCTATCCATTAGGTCTATACTCTCCCTCCCATCTTTCAAAACCACTCTGAAAAATTTCCTAGCTAAAATTTATCTCTGTTCTTGCTCAAACCAGGGTAAACTATAACCCTAAATGTGCACAAATACTGTTTCATTCCTTATACCACTTTACTCTCCCTTCATCAGTTACTTCCTCACTGCTATCTAATTCTCTTCCTTGACTTTTTCTCTAAATATGCCATAAGCCTGTTTTTCCCTCACTTCATATTGCAATACCTATTCGTATTAGATTAACTTACATTTCATTTCTTTACAAAATGCCTACAATTTCTCTAAATATTAAATGATTGTTATGTACCTTGTATAGATTCTTAACCAATATTTTTATATTATGTCTGATTTGTTATAATTATTTAAACTACGGATGTTTTGTTTTATTTTTGAACACTGTAAAATTATTGTTCTTAAAATGTTTTGAAATAATTTGGAGCTATTCTCCCTGGGCCTCCACTGAAAATGAGTTTCTATCCACTTGGACTTTCCCGATAAAAAAAGTGTCAATAAATGAATAAATAAATAAATAAATAAATGACTGCTTGCATTCAGATGTTTGTGATTAAAATCAATGAACAAGTGCATAATTAATGACCAAGAAGTGCATTTCAGCCCACTACTGTGAAAAACATACAGTGTATCCCATTCCAACTCCACACTTATACACCATATTTTATATCGCTCTCTTATATACTTTGCATATTTTCTGAAGGAAACAAACTCTGAAACTCATATGCTTGCCATTATTTAGTGACTGCAACTCATAACAATTTGCCAGAAAGCAACAACTTTTACAAGGAGGAGACCAAAATAATTTTTTTTTCAGGAATTCTCGACACAGCCAAAAATAACTTGGGAAGGGGGGGGTGGTCAAGGATGTAGTCAATCTACTGATAGCCGTTTCTTTTGTTTGAGTGATAGGTCTGAGACATTGTACCGAAACACACTTTGGCATTGGTTGAGTTAGCCCTTTTCTCCAGTGCTGTGCATCTTTAGACTAGGTATATATAATTTGGGAGGGTTTGGGGAGCTTGCTCCTCACAGTTAGGGGTTTGCAGGGGAGGCTTGTGCCCTGCAAATAAAATGTTTTAGTGAATTAACAAAAGCACCTCAATATAATTTTTTCAGTCTATTAGCAGTTGAAGAAATGGCTGACAATAGATAAACATGAGTCCATGGGACAAAGTCCCCAGTAGACAAATGTTAAATATTATTTCTTAATATATTCATTAACCAAGTAAACCCACTGGAGAAAGTATCCCTTTTCAAGTGTGACCCAGGAGTACTGTCTGAGTGACTTACTTACAGTCAATGCAGAGGAAAATGGAGGTGGGAAGATTCAACCTCTGTACTTTTAACTACAGGAAACAGTTTTTTTTAACAGCACAGACCCTTAAGTGCCAGACAACTCTAATTCACTAAAAAAATTAATGGAGCAATGCCAGGTGTGGCATGGACATGAATTTTACGAACAATGAGCGCTATGAAACTCTAATTACTGACATTGAGTGACTTTAATCCTCAGTAATTTATTATGAAAAGAAATGAATGGAGTTCTGGCAGATGTTATGTTAAACTAAAGCCTCAGTTTCTTAAGAAGAGCTTCCAGTAGTTAAGGGTACAAGTTTTGATTCATTCTACCTCCAGCTGCCTACTGTGTGATCAGTTGTGTTCTTCAATTAAAAAAAATGTAAGTGGGGCATTACACACACACACACACACACACACACACACACACACACACACACACACACACACACACACACACACACACACACACACACACACACACACACACACACACACACACACACACACACACACACACACACACACACACACACACACTGGTCTGCGCTTTCCCAATGTGTTTCAGTAGTGCTTGATACTGAAAGACAGTAAGACTGTACTTTCCTGTGATGTGACACTGAGGGGAAATGGAAAGAATCAGTAAGTCAGAGGTGACTTGCATGAAGTGGATGGATGTTTAGTATTCCATCAGACTGTAGCACTTAGAAGGTTACACAGTTTCACAGAGAGGCACATGTTTCTATGTGCTCCCATCTAGCACTCCCAGACCAGCAGAGTTCTAAGAATGTAACTTCAAATAACATAAACAATATTCAATAAATGAGGTTTGGTAACAAACCAATTTGTCCAGGGACATCATCAGGAGGGGGGTCAGATAGAAATAATGATGGGAATTAAGAGGGTAGGGGAAGGAAGCTAACTGGGGGAGAAGAATGGGTGAAATGGGAATGTAGGAAGATTGAGAGGAAATGAGGTAAGGCTATGGAGGGGCTTAATGGGTTTTTTTGCAAGTGTAACTGGGTGAGGAATCACATTTTAGTGTCAACCTGTTACCTGCCCTCCCTCTCTATTTTTGGAACATTGGGGGATTGTGGTTATTTATAACTTTGGGTAGACAGAGAAGAAGGGCAGGCTGGTCCCCCTTCTGTCCCCACTTTGGTATTGGATGTTCATTTCAATGAGCTGGGAAAGGAGAGTGAGCAGTTGGATGCTGCTTGATAAGTAAAATAAGCGAGTGGAGGTAAGGACATTGCTTATTTGGGCAGGGTGAATGAGGTCCCGCTGCCCTAGTTAACAGTTACATATATGTTTTACTGTGATTAATAACAGTTATATGGATAGTTATGCTGTGATTAATAAATAATATTGGTCAATAAAGTTATATTTATGGAAGTTTAATAAAGGTTGTCAAACATCATTCAGTGTGCTGTGTTTATTGAAGGGGAACGGGACAGTATGTGCTGAGATACAAAAACTGTGATGCACTAAAAAGGTACACTGTTTCTAATAGTAATAGGACATCTTCAGTCTCTCTCAGAATCTGGGAACTAAAAATGTTACACACACCATACCATTTCTACTTCTGAAGACTGAAACTCAATCACTTGGGTTGCAGAACTTTGTAAATCCTCAGAAGCTGCCTGTTACATGCCAAGTAACAGTTTAGCTCAAAACAAGTGTTTTGAGCAATTGCGAGCATTCTTATAGACCCCCCCGCCCATGACATCAAACTTATATTCCATAGTCACATAGCACTGAAGAAATGTGAAAGGAGAAATTTTCCCAAACCAATCACAGCACTCTTGGGCAATCATTTGCTTTGTTTTAAAAAAGTGAGAAAGTGATTTCTAAGATTTACCACATCAAGGACACATGGGGAAGCCTTTGCACTTGAAGAACTTAAGGCTATTTTTACAGAAACCATACTGTGCCATTACCTCTTACCTTTTTTTTTTCTTTTATCAGCCAGACTTGGAAACCAGGAAGAAACTATCCAGCTATAGCATGACTGGTTGTGTAGGATTAAATGTCATACAGCTGTCCTGAGCACTGTTTTATCTCATATAATGTCAAGTTACATTAGTGTTGCCAGGATTTGTCTCAAAAAGATGATTTGTACTTAACTTCCTCTTACTAACAGGTTATTTTCTAATTAAACTCTGCCATCCTTAATCATGCATGGTGTTTCATCCTACAACAGTGTTTTGCATGCCCTGTTTGATTTCTTAGGAGCAGCATAGGGTACTATTGGCTGTTAAAATATTCTTAAAGTATGATACAGTAGATACCATTGTTAAACTTGGAAAAGAGATCTTCATCATTTCTCTGTGTCTCTTTTTAGGTGAAGATGAATTCCCACAGCTCACTGAAAAATCACCCCAAGTAATTCAAATTATCCATAAAAGAAATACATTTTGGTTTTGATTGAAGGGAAGAATTCTCCTTCTCCCAAACCTGACACGAAGGGGAATGAATCTTTCTCATATAAAATCTTCAATAGTAGATGCCCTATTCCCTTTTTTTCCACTGAGTACCTTTGAAGACATTTTGTCAGCATTCTCAGTGATGACAATGTTGACTTACATGAGTACCATTTTAATGGAGTTTCTTATACAATATTAAAATAGCCACTGTCAAAACATTTATGGAGAAAGAATGGAATGGCTGATTATGGTCAGAAGCTGAATATGAAGGACTGGAGGATTTAGACTGAAAATAATTAAGTCATTAGGTTTATCAGACACTGAAACCTTTAAACCAGGGATGAACTCAGATGCCATCAGAATGGATACTGCTAAATGTGCTACTAACATATGGTGTTTTGTAGCATCATGATCACTGATGAGAAGTTTGATTATTTAGATAATGACTGGGAGCCCCTTTCTGTGAAATTCATTTGAAAATACACTTCTTAGGAATAATGTGAGATTGTTGTTCTCTGGAATACTAGAAGATCTTTGTTTCTTCATCTTTCACAACCTTATTTGATGAGTTGCAGATTTGTACCTATCAAAAGTTTTATTAATGTTCAAAAAAGAAAATAAATAATAAATGACAGTGAGCCATAAAATAGCTGAAATTATTCTCACACTAAATAAAGGTGGTTGCGGAGCATTCAATACTGACGAGAACTGAAAAAATCTTCTAGCGACACTGGATATTTACGCATGCCTCACACACCTATGTAGATTTTATGCAGTGTAAACATGGAGCTAGGAAAAGCCAATGTAGGAAATGCATGATTGTTAATAAAACTGCGGCTTGGAGTAAAGACAAGGTAGGTGAGATATAGCAAAAATGGTATGAATTATTCTTACAGAGACCAGTGTCTATATTATATAGTCAAAGTTTCAAAACTTCGAACCTCACGAGCGAACTCATATGAGCAAAATTCGAAACATCGACTCTATAATAAAAAAAGAAAAAACTTACCTTACCACTCTGAGCAGGGGGGCAAACCCCACTTCACCCCCCACACCCCCCTTACTTAAATATACCAACTCCGAGAACACACTTCAGTGCAGAAAGGGAAAATTCCCCATTCTGTATGTGAAAAGCCATTGACTTTCACTTTCGACCTTTCCGACGTTCGATCCTATGATGCCGACTATCTATGATTCGAACATTGGAATGGTCGCTCATCTAATATAGACCCCAGAGACCATGCAGAAAGAAGATGCTATATTTAGTACTGAAAATATATACCTATTTATTTAATAATCTGAAGACTTAGCTGTAGGTATTTAAGTCTACAATTAGGATGTTTAATCAGGATTTTTACAGCCACATTCTGAAGCAGTTTAAAAGGCTGGTTTAACTTTATTTCTGTTTGCCATACTTACATCGACCACTGAAGCACTAATGTCCTGCAGCCTTTTGCAGCATAACCTAATGGTTTGTTTTGGTACCTTCTAATGGAAGACATATTGTACTTGTCATCAGCTGCTTCCTAAGCAGAAGTTGTTTAACAGAATAACATTGTGGATGAATTGAGAAATGGTTATTAGAAGAGTATACTGCATAGTTATCACTCCAGGTGTGCAAAGTACTTTTCATGTAATCTTTCTATGGATTTTCTTAACATAATGTATGCTTTGAATGAGGTTTCCTCTAACAGCACTATTGTTACTGTGACAATAGGAGGTACTGCAAGCCATGCCAGGGAGAAGTAGGGCAGTATGTGTAAGGCCTGTGCCAGCACAGCTAGCTGGAATTTTATAAATTATTGTATGTTATTAGTATATCGACCTGATCTGTACAGATGCTTGTGCTGAACATGCATTTGTGAGCTCTGTTTGTGTTAATTGTGTTAAAATGTATCAACAGTGCACCCTGCTGAAATTAAGAAACATGTACATGTATTATGGTAACTGAATTAAATGCATGTTTCAATGCAGGACACTGGCACAGCAATGGTTAACCAGTTGACTTATTTTAAGAAGAATAAAGGAAATGTAAAGGAGCTATTAAATCATTAAATGGGACCCTACAGTGCTGAGGAGGACTAGAGATGTTGGGTCTGGGTCTGGGCCAGAGCCTTTGTTCATTAGCTCCATGAAAAGAGTGGAGGACTCCTATCACTGCATAACATTTGAATATGTCTTGTAGCAGTTTGCTAAAGTCCTGTCTCAAAATTCAAAAGGAGATATTTTGGGAACCTAGAGTCAGGTGATCAGATGAGGTCATTCTGCAAGTTATCTTGGATATTATATTTTACAGAGAGTAATCTCAGAATATAGAGTATTCTGCTTGAGGCCTGACTAGAAAGACTGCTCATGTATTTCATCTTGCCTTACTCAAGTAAGTAACTTAAGTAAGAAACAATAAGATTCTCTTAGATTCAGTCAGGAATATAGTGAAGCTTAGTTTACATATTGTATTTCTTTATTTGTCTGAGTCTATCCTTCAATGTTCTTTTCAATATTTCCTGTGTTTTGAACTCTGTGGTTTACTGTGAATATATATTCAGTATTTTCATGTACTTTTATTATTTATTATTAAATATATTTAAATTTTTCATTGTGGCTGGTCCTTTTTAGAAAATATTAACCTTTGAGAGCACTTATATTTATTTGGTAACACTGTATGGGCCACTCCAGAAGGCCTAGCCATCTTGGTGAACTACTAACATTTGTATTAATATTAATATTGCACAGTATATTTGGATACCCTTTGTTATGGGCCTTAGAGTAGTTGATTGTAGAGTGTCTGGTGGCAGTGACTCTACCTTATAGTCTGGGCAGAAGGGGGCATACCTGGTAAACGTTTGCCAGCTTTTCCCAGGTGTGTGTGTGTGTGTGTGTGTGTGTGTGTGTGTGTGTGTGTGTGTGTGTGTGTGTGTGTGCGTGTGTGTGTGTGTGTGTGTGTGTGTGTGTGTGTGTGTGTGTATGTGAAGCACTGCATTTACAGAGAGGGTGCTGGAGGACGTGGCTTGGACACTCAGCTTAAGATCTGACCATACAGCTGTGCCAGTGGGGAGTCTTATTGGGGACCTGGAGTGAGACAGACATAGAGATATTCAGACCCCAGGCTGAGTTTGTTCCCTGTGTGCTCTTAAGGGAAATTGTTCTGTATGCAGAGAGGTCTGCATCTGGAAAAACTGAGTCTATCCATTTGTATTCCAAGTGTACGTCCATCTCCAGTGTCAGTGGTAAGGAGCCAGGCTCCTTGATCGATTAAGAAGTTTGGGGTAATCTCTAGACAAAAATAAGTTCTCAATAAATTCTAATTCCCTACTCAGAACCCATTTGTTAGAAGTCATCGAGGCTGCCCTCACCACTTGACCCTACATGATCTTCTTTTTTTTTGGGGGGGGGGTTACTTTTGAAGTGTAAGTATGAATTTGAAAAGTATTCTTTTCTGTGTTGAGACACATATTCACTTTTAATGAATGGGTTCTGAGAAGGGAATTAGAATTTACTTAGAGCTTATTTTTTGGCTAGAGATTACCCCAAACTTCTTATTGATAACATCAATAAGGAAATTATGAATGGTTTGGGATTTAAATATTACCCCTTGATTAGGGGTAAGCCTATTGCCAACAACAATATTGCTGCTATGACAGCTGACATTCAGGAGATCTTGGAAATAGGGGTTACACAAGATGTTTACCCTTTAGGCAAAGGTACCTCTGGAACTAAGGATATATACTGTGTGTTCAGGTATAACCAATATTCTTTGCAAATCAGAGAAATTATTCTTAAGTTCTGGAATATGTTTGCCATGATGCCAAACACTCTCTCAGTTTTTCAATATTCCTTTAAGGTTAGTTATAGGAGAGGTGCCAACCTTAAGAACTTGTTTGAGAATGCATCATGAGTTAATAAGTTCACACTGACAAAAATAATGGTGCTTTCAGATATGGCAGTTGGGATGATGGTCAATAACAGTGAGTTATTTTTACCAAGCTTGGATAAGTTTACTCCTACTGATGGACACCACAATTATTGCTCTAAAAGAATAGTATTCATGGCATATTGTACCATCTGTTATGCATTCTATATAGGCAAGACTTAGAGATGTCTTAGACAGAGAATATATGAGCACTTATATGATCTAAACAGGGGCAAAGACACCAATGCCCTGTACAGACATAGTTTAGTTTGTCCCTCAGCCAAATTTAAATTTTGGGTGATACAGCAAGTTCAGATTCCAGAAAGGGGTGGTGATTGGGAAACCAGGATGGAATATCAAGAGATGATATGGCAAATGTTTTTTGATGCCTGTGTAATGACCACCTTTCTATAGTTCCTGCCTTGAAACTGAAAGCAAACATTTTATAACATTTTTGTTGTCATGTTTAGGAGATTCTATACACTTTTGTAAATAATATTTGTGTACATATATTTTGTAAATATTTGTAAATATTTTTACTAAATTGTGTTGTGCATATGTGTGTCTATATATGTTAAACATGAGTAGATAAGTTTCTGTGATGTTTCTTTAAAATTTCAAACGTTGTGTAATTATCAGCTTGTAACCTGGTTTCCAACCTGGTTTCCCAATCACCGCCCCTTCACTTGCATAAAATTAGACCCTCTTAGTAAAATTCTGCATATCATTGCTGGAGCATTCCTGTGTCCTGACAGAGTGCTCTTCAAACTATCTGGACTGGAGATATAAAGAGCTGAGTATATTTTTCTGGCACTTCAGAGTTGTGTACTGGTAATTGTTGTTTGACTAATTTTATAACATTGCTGGCTGACTTCAGAGTTGTGCACTGTTATTTTTGCTTCACTGAATAGTTTTTCAGATCTCTGCTGAGGGTGTTGGTTTTCCCCTCCCTATTTCTGTTTTGTTGTTTAAATTTGGAGGCTTTTGCAGTTGCCTGCCCCCATTGTAGATTTGATCTGGGTCACTCCCCCCAGTCCCATCTCTTTACCTCATTCTACCTAATAGGCTCCTTCTGCACTTGTTTTTAGTCATTTTTAATTTAATTGCATTTTTTAAACTGTTTGATCTGACATTGCTTCATACTCAAGTGTGCTAGCTTGCACTGCATTTGAATTGTTTTGACTGCTGTTTTAGCTATTTTTCTGTATATATATATATATATATATATATACCTTTCCTGTAACTAGTGTAGGCCAGATTCAGATTTGCTCTATCCAGGAGCTTCTGAGCCCCCCCCCCACCAAGCTTTCTGTGTTGGAGGGAAGCCTTCTAGCTTATCAGTGGGAGTGGTAAGCACTAGGTAACCTATCTAAGGAGTGGTTCTGGCCCATAAATTGTAGTTATTGGCCGTTTGGGCAGTTTTTCCATCTCTCTCAACTTTCTGATTTAAAAGCCCGCATTTGCACTTGTTTCCCCCTTTTCCTGTAACTAGTTTAGTCCAGATACAGATTCTTAGTTTTAGCACTTGAATTTGCTTATTCGTGATCAGCACTTGTTCAGAACTTGTAAGCACTAAATAACTTACTAATTACTACAGCACTCAGCCTTCCTCATTACCTAGAGGAAAACAGTTTTGGCACTTATTTTCCTCACTTGCTTACAGAAAAACAGCTCTTGTACTCACTTTCCTCACTTATCTAGAGGAAAATATTTTTTTATTCAGGCATGTCCAAGGGTCACCTTCCAGTGTTCTCTCCTGTCTATCTGATGAATCTGGGCATCTTGGAGCAATGTAGAAATTGCCTCATGTACACAGACAACCCTCTCCTCCTACCACCCAACACTACAACCTGTGAGAGATGCACTTATCTAGCCAAACTGGAGGTAAAGCTCTCTCCAGTCAAGACTGAACTTGACAGTCAAGAGGAGAAGGTAAACACTTGCACCACACCACACTCATCACATAGTCTCACTAAATCTACACCACCAAAATCCACACATAGAAACACAAAAACATTTGCGAAGGCTCTCAATAATAATCTGCTCTAGCAACAGAAACCTCCAAAGCAGAAATGCAAGCAACCTCCACCCCCCCAACACAACCCAAATGACACATAGCTCGCAGACTCAGTGTGGCACTCAACCACAGCCAATAAGGCAAAACAACATACCCAACACACTAGTCATAGGTGACTCTATAGTCAGGCACACTGATGTCCCACTCACCAGGCTAAACAAGGAGAAGGTTACTGTCAGCTGCCTTTCTGGTGCCAGGATCCGCCACATAACCCACGGACTCAGGTCACTCCACAACAAGTACAAATATGACTCTGTCATTGTCCATGTTGGTGTGAATGACCTAAGATGTACCTCTCTGGACTACATGAAAAGAGACATGGAAGAGCTCTCCGATCTTGTAGACCAGGCAGGTATGTCCTTAGTCCTGAGTAGCATTCTGCCATCACCCAGAATGATGCCGCAGTACAAGGACAAAATGATTGACTTCAACATTTGGCTAAGCTTCTGGCGCCATTCTAAAGGGATCCAGTATCTGTCTGCCTGGGATGACATGGTCGACAGACTACGATGCTTTGCCAGAGATGGCATGCACCTGCCACTCCTGGGATTCCGGATACTGGCTAAGGTTCCTGCCACCCCTATAGTGCCTTTTTAGGCAAGGTTCAAATGACAAATTCACCACTGTAACAGGAACAGGCAAGCAAAAACTGAGGGTGATGGTACTCAATGCTAGAAGTCTAAATCTCAAAATGCACTCACTCGAGGCACTCCTTAAAATGGAGAACATCGATATCTGTGCAGTGACTGAGACCTGGTTCAAGGGTCCAGAGAGCACCCTTGCACTACCAGGCTATAACTCATACCACACTATTTGGCCATGTAACCTGGACCGGAACACCAAAGGTGGAGGTGTGTCCATATTCATTAAGGATATCCACACCTCCAGATTAGCTGCTCAGCATAATGCAGCTGAGGTTATCCAAGTGCAACTAACTCTGGGCAAAACTGCAGTCCAAATTGTAGCTTGCTACAGATCACCCACGATGCCCCAGGATTCCCACTCCTCTTTTCTTGATGTACTGGAAAATATTAGGATTCAACCAAACACCCTAATAATTGTCGATTTCAACTACCCTCCATTAATTGGGAAAACTACTCATGTACCAACTCCTTCGCTCAACGCTTTCTGGAATTCATAAACTCCAATGTCCTGGATCAACTTATCCACACCCCCACCACGGGCAACAATATCCTAGATCTAGTCATTACCAGCATGAGTGACCAGTGTTCCACACCTGAAGTCAACGCCTCATTGGTCCGATCCGACCATAAGCTAATTACTCTAGATATCCACATCCTGCCCTGACCCCCCATTAAGGAAACCATGGTCAAAAATTTCTCCAAATCCAACTTCATGCTTCTTAAGACAGAAGTGGTGAACTTCATGACACCCATGCAGATGGACAATACAGTTACGACTACTGAATCCTACACAGTTGCACTTTATAAGCACTTACATGAGTGCATGGATCGTGCTATCCCAAACAGAGCCAAGACGCTATCCTCCAAAAAAAGGAAGCCAATCTGGTGGTCCCCTGCCATAAAGAAACTGCACAACAGAAGGAAGAAACTGTTGCAAAAGAGAGTAAAATCCCATGAGTGAAGGAGCTCCCTGGTCAGCCTCAGGAAGAGTAAATCCTCCAAAGCTAGTTACGAAAACAAAATCGCCACTGATTCTAAAGACAACCACAAAGCATTCTATAGCTATGTCAAGAATCTCAATGGCAACACTCAGATCTTCTCTGAGTTACAGCACAATGGCACTAAATATACAGACCCAACTGATATTGCCAACATCCTGGCAGATAGGTTCAGTGCTAACTTTACCCCCACCTCTCACCCTCTAAAGAGCCCATCTCTATACCAGACAAATGCAAAGTTCCTGTAATCACAGCTGCACAGGTAAAAACCACACTCTCCAAAGCCAAGAACACAGCATCCATGGGACCAGACAACATCCCAGGCTGCGTTCTACATGAACTACAGAACGAACTGGCACCCCACCTAAGTACCATGTTCAATCATAGCCTCAACTCAGGCTTTGTGCCTGCTGAATGGAGCACAGTGAAGGTTATCTCACTTCACAAGGGGTGAGCCACCACGGACCCCGGGAAGTACCGCCCCATTAGCCTGACGAGCCTGGTCTGCAAGGCCATGGAACGTATCATCATGGAACTTATAAACAAAGACATTGGTAATCTCCAAACTCTGGACCCCAACCAGTTCAGGTTTGTAAAAGGCAGATCATGTCTCCTAAACCTGATAGACTTCTTTGAAGCAGTCACCAAAGCCGTAGACAAGGGTAAGGTGGTTCACACAGCCTATCTAGATCTTGCCAAGGCTTTCGACACCATCCCCCACTCTGGAACTATAGATAAACTCACTAAACTAGATATAAATCCCTATATCACAAGATGGGTTGCCAACTGGCTCACTGACAGAACCCACACTGTGAAAGTAGCAGACTCCAAATCTGACTTCAGACCAGTGACAAGTGGAGTACCACAGGGTTCAGTCCTGGGTCCTCTCCTGTTTGGTATCTACTTCTCTGAAGTACAGGCTAACACCAAAGATCTTTGGCTAATGAAGTTCACAGATAACTGCAAACTAGGAGCCATAATCAAAACTCCTAACGATGTGGACATCCTACAAAAGGGCCTCACTGAGACAGATGCCTGGTGTCAAAGCCATGGCCTCAAGCTCAATGGTAAAAACTCTGTACCCATGAACTACAACATAGGCAATAGTATACTTAACAATGAAAGTGTGATAAGAGACCTTGGGACACAGGTGGACAGTAGTCTCTCCATTGATAATCACACCGCCACAGTAGTCCGCAAATCCTTCTACGTGACACACCTCATAACAAAAAGTTTCTCATCCAGAAAAAAAGAGGTCATTGTTCCCCTCTAATCATCACTCATTAGACCCATTATAGAGTACAACGCCTCTTTTGGTATGTACCTCACAAGACATCTACAACAATTGGAAAGGCCGCAGAAATACCTCACAAAGAGGATTACCAGCTTCAAACAGATGCCCTACGTAGACCACCTCAAAAACCTCCAGCTTTACTCCATCACATATCCCCTACTCAGAGGTGATCTCTGCCTAACATACAAAGCTATGTCAAACCCAGAGCTGTTGGACATGCTCCACTTAAAGAAATCCCAATCCCTCGGAGCTATATGCTCTAGGGAGCTAAACCTTGTCACCACAATAAACAGAACATGCCGGAGGGATAGATTCCTGTCCCAGAGACTTCCCATACTCTGGAATAAACTACCTATCTATATCAAACAAAGCTCCTGATTAGCACTCTTCAAGAAAAATCTTTATGATTGGATGGGAAATAGGAAATTCACCCCAGGGATCATGTCTGTGGCTTTGCTCGACAGTGGCACAGGAAAATAATTTTCTTGGGTGGCAAAAGCCAGAGTACCTTTTTGGCTGGGCTTGTATAGGCCCCAGGGCCGATATCCTAGTACCTACCTATGAACCTATGAATTACCTTACAGCCACTCACATTCAGATTTTGATTATTTTAACAGTTGGTTTGTGACAATACACCATTCTGATAAAGTTTCCATGGGGAAATGAAAGCACTTATTTGGTGTGGATATTTTTTATTAAACTTTATACCATATCGGTTTGGCTTTGCTTTGTCTTTGCCTACAGGTATATGGACCTTTATTGGCTTTCTTTTCTGCACTGCTGTGGAGTTTTGGCATTTGTATTATTTACAGCATTTCCTGTAGTTACTAGTACTTCTAGCCATAGCCCATGACATTCCCTTTGCAGGTCATATGGACATAAAGTGTGCCGGGAGACATATTATGCAGAACTTTTATTGGTTTGGGATTCCCAGGGATGTATCCAGGTATTGCAGGACCTGTGAACAGTGCCAAAAAGTAGGCAAGGCAAGAGCAAGGTCAAAGCTCCTTTGATAACTTTCCCTGTGATAGAGGTGCCATTTCAGGGGGTAGCTATGGATATTGTGGGCCCTCTGAGTACTCCAAGTTCCACAGGGAAGAAGTATATCCTAGTGGTAGTAGATTGTTCTACTAGATACCCTGGTAGTAGATTGTTCTACTAGATACCCTGATGTCCTGGCTCTGTCCTACATTGAGGCAGAAAAGGTGGAAAATGCTTGGTTAGAGATTTTCAGCAGGGTAGGTTTCCCAAGAGAAATACTGACTGACAGAGGTGCCAATTTCATGTCAGACCTTCTGCCTTATCTGTGAGAGCACTGTGGAGTGAAGCACCTAAAGACAACCCCCTACCACCCCCAGACTAATGGTCTTGCAGAGAGGTTAAACTCTATACTAAGGACCATGCTATGGGCATTTGCAGAACAGTTTGAGAGATTGGGACAAATATTTGCCCCACCTGTTTGTTTACAGAGCGGTACTCCAGGAATCCGCAGGCTTTTCACCCTTTGAGTTGTGTATGGGCATAGGGTGAGGGAACCTCTAGATCTGAGTTGTGATAAGTGGAAGGGTGAGTGTGAATCCCACAAGGAGTCTATGGTGGCATATGTCCTAAACCTCTGAACAAGGCTTAGGGAGCTCATGGGCTTGGCCCAGGAGTGCCTGGCAGGAGCCCAACACAGAAAAAGGTCTGGTATGACAGGAATGCTTGATACAGAGAGTACGCTGTGAGGCAGCAGGTGAGTGTGAATCCCACAAGGAGTCTGTGGTGGCATATGTCCTAAACCTCTGAACAAGGCTTAGGGACCTCATGGGCTTGGCCTGGGAGTGCCTGGCAGGAGCCCAACAGCAGAAAAAGGTCTGGTATGACAGGAATGCTTGATACAGAGAGTACGCTGTGGGGCAGCAGGTGATGGTGCTCATTCCTATCAGACACAATAAACTGCCTGCAGCTCAGGAGGGACTTTTCAGGGTGGTAAGGAAGGTCAGTGATGTTAACTACATGGTAGAATGGCTAGGCAGGAATCAGTGGGCACAGATTGTACTATGTTAACATGATGAAGCCTTAGCATGATAGAGAGAGCCTTGTGCTGAGTATTTGCAGTGGATGGCAGGCGGAGTCTGAGGGGGATCTGGTGACTGATCTCCTCAGTGAGGTTTGGACTGACACCTCAGTGGAAGAGGTAGCAATGTCCCAGTGTCTATCCTCTATCTAGATTTCAGAAATCCAAGCAGTGTTACAGAAGTTTGGGGACATGTTCACTGAGAAACCAGGATGGACCCACCTGGTGCAGCACCATGTGGCTACAGGGGCACAAAGACCTATAAAGGAGGCCTCTTATAGGGTGCCTGAGCAAGTCAGACAGACTCTGTGGGAGGAGATACCGGAGATGTTGGAACTGGGAGTAATCCAGGTGTCCAGCAGTCCCTGGGCCTCCCCATTGGTGCTGGTACCAAAGAAAGATGGCAGAACCAGGTTCTATGTGGACTACAGAAAACTAAATAGTCACACAGAGTCAGGTGCTTACCCTATGCCTAGGACAGATGAAGCCCTAGAACAGCTGGGTGGGACTAAGTATCTGACCACTATTGATCTTACCAAGGGCTACTGGTAGGTGCTTCTTACTCCCAACACTAGAGACATGTCAGCCTTTGTGACTCCTTTTGGCTTGTATGAGTTCACAAAGATGCTCTTTGGGATGAAAAATGTCCCAGCAACTTTCCAGAGGCTGGTAGATCATATCCTAGCAGGAGTAGAAATTATGCCATTGCTTACCTGGATGATATTGCCATTCCTGGCAACAGCACATTCAGCATGTCAGTGAGGTACTGGGCAGACTGCAGTGGGCAGGGTTGACCATTAAGCCCAGTAAATGTCAAGTAGTTAGGCAGATGTCTCCTACCTGAGACATAGTGTAGGGAGTGGTAAGATCAAGCCAGAACCTGTCAAAGAGGAAGCTATTCAGGCATGGCCTGCCCTTTTACTAAAAAAAAAAAACTTTCTTAGGGACAATGGGTACTATGGAAAGTTTGTCCCCAATTATAGCAAAATAGCTGCTCCCCTCACAGATCTGACAAGGAAAAACATGCCAGATAAGGTAGTATGGACCCCAGCATATGAGCAGGCATTCCAGAAGTTTAACAGAGCTTTAGGAGGACCCCCTGTGTGAGCCAGTCCACATTATAGCAAAGAAGTTGTGGTGCAGGTGGGCACTTCAAACCGTGGGGTGGGGGTTGTACTTAGACAGATTTCCTCAGGTGGAGAAGAGCATCCAGTGGTTTATCTCAGCTGTAGACTCCAACCCAGGGAGAAATGCTATGCAGTTGTAAAAGAGGAATGTCTAGCCATAGTATGGGCATTGCAGAAACTTCAGCCTTATATATATGGAAGGAAATTCACTGTAGTTACAGACTACATTCCACTATCATGGCTACATAGAGCCAGCCAGCAAAGTGCTAAGTTACTAAGGCAGAGCTTAGGATTGCAGTTATATGACATGACAGTGCAACACTATAGTAGGGTCAGGAATGTCAACACGGATGGACTCTCAAGACAGGAAATGGGGTAACATATTCCGAGATAGGCTTATTTCTCTAAAGCTACATTTCTCAAGGGTCACTTGAAAAACTAGCTTGAGTCTTCAATGGGGGTGTGTGTGAAAATAGAAGGTACTGCCAGCCATGCCAGGGAGAAGTATGGCAGTAGATGTAAGACTTGTGCCAGCACAGCTAGCTGGAATTTAATTCTATGTCATTAGTATATTAACCTGATCTGTACAGATGCTTGTGCTGAAAATGTATTTGTGAGCTTTGCTTGTTTTAATTTTTTTTAAATGTATCAACTGTGTACCCTTTTGAAATAAAGAGAAATGTGCATATATTATGGCAACTGAATTAAATGCATATGTTTCAATAGAGGACACTGGCACAGCAATGGTTAACCAACTGACTTATTTTAAGAAGAATAAGGGAAATGTAAATGAGCTGTTAAATCATTAAATAGAGCCCTACAGTGCTGAGTAGGACCAGAGATGCTGAGTCTGAGCCAGAGCCTTTGTTCATTATCTCAGTAAAAAGAGGGGTGGCCTCTAATCACTGCCATAAACATTTAAATGTGTATTGTAGCAGTCTACTAAGGTCCTGTCAAAAACTTCAAAAGGAGATATTTTGGGAACCTAGAGTCAGATGACCAGATGCGGTCAATCTGCAAGTCATCTTGGATGTTATATTTTACAGGGAGTAATCTCAGAATATAAAGTATTCTGTTTGGGGCCTAACTAGAAAGACTGCTCATATATTTCAACTTGCCTTGCTCAAGTAAGTAATTTAACTAGGGAACAGTAAAATTCCCTTAGACTCTGTCAGGAATGTAGTAAAGCTTAGTTTAGATATTGTTTTCCTTTATTTGTCTGAGTCTGTCTTTCACTATTCTTTTCAATATTTCCTTTGTTTTGAACCCTTTGGTTTACTGTGAATATATATTCAGTATTTTCATGTACTTTTATTATTTATTATTAAATATATTTAAACGTTTCATTGTGACTGGTCCTTTTTAGAAAGTATTCAATTTTGAGCGTACTTGTATTTATTTGGTGAGACTGTGTAGGCCACTCCAGAAGGCCTAGCCATCTGGTGAATTACTACAATTTGTATTAATATTAATATTACCCAGTATAATTGGACACCCTTTGTTAAGGGCCTTAGAGTAGCTGATTGTTTAGTGTCTAGTGGCAGTGAATCTACTTTATATTCTGGGCAGAAGGAGGCATAGCTGGTAAACCTGTGCCAGCCTTTCCCAGGTGTGTGTGTGTGTGTGTGTGTGTGTGTGTGTGTGTGTGTGTGAAAATTAAATCTTATCAGAGAGTGTGTATCAGCTACTTGAGCCAGGGACATGAAGCACTGGGTTTACAAAGAGGGTGCTGAAGGACTTGGCTTAAACACTCCTCTGAAAACCTACCCTACAGCTGTACCAGTGTCTAGTATTATTGGGGACCTGGAGAGAGACAAACAGAGATTTCCAGATCCCATGCTGAGTGTGTTTCCTGTGTGCTCTTAAGGGAAATTATACTTGATGCAGAGAGGTCTTCATCTAGACATACTGAGTGTATCCATTTGTATTCCAAGTGTACGTTCCTCTCCAGTGTCATTGGTGAGGAGTCAGGCTCCGTGATTACTGACCCAGCATGGGGAAGACACATGTTGGTGCCTATCAAATATTGGCAGCAGTGGTGGGCATCACAGTTACTTTCTGATGAAGACCTATTTATCCATTCCTTGAATTTCATTTGTTCCTTTTTTTGAAGCTCACTTTTATGATTAATCTTGTTTTACCTGTACTCACTATTATTCTCTATTCCATAGCTAGCAAGTTGCTTATGTTTGTTTAATTTATTGTATTGCAGGCCCAACACATATTCCTTCTTAGTTCATCTTCCCCACTATAGCAAACAAATTCCTTTATTTTTTTTACAGTCTGAAATCAATCTGACTGCTGCAGTCTTCACCTATTCATTCTGTTTTCACATGTGCACTATTTGACTTTGACCAGGTCATTTATCCAGTTGTACTTCTATATCACCCTTCAAAAGATGCACCTGTCCCTATTGTTCTTAGCCTAATTAACAAATGGAAGGTAAAATCAAATAAATTGATATGTACAAATGGATAACATGGGCTTCATTTTGAAGGCATATAGTTTAAAAATGAAGGGGACCACGATCAGTCTTACACGAACAATTTTTCTGGTAATGGTCTCACTAGATAATTTGTCTATTTACAGTTGTTTTCTTATCTTTTGTTTAACACTTGCATGAATTTAATCTATTTTGTAAAGTGTTTTATAATACACTACGGTAATAATAGTGCAACTTGACTGCAATATTTATGTTTCTCTTTGTGTGGCCAGGAGTCATTAAATTTTACATTTTGTGCAGCTTGGCATATGCATTCAGTATAGAGTATAACGCAGCAGAAATAATGTGTAAAACTTTGGGCAGGTGTATTCTAAATAAAATGCTCAGTTTCATAATTTGTTTTATTAATAGGTGACTCTGTTGTAAGGCATACGAAACCCACCCTCACCAGTCTGGCTAAGAACAGGGATGCAGTTAGCTGTCTTTCTTGAGCCAGGATCTGAGAATCTTAGATCCCACAGTCCTGGCAAATATGATTATGACTTGATAGTGGTCTATGTGGGTGTGAATGAACTTAGACTCTCTATCCGGTGGATATGCAGTAGGGTGTGACTAAGCTTTCTATGCATGTATTTAAGGCAAGGAAGTCATTGGTCTTGAGTAGTATTTTGCCATCACTCAGAACGATACCAAGATTCAAAGACAAGATAATTGGTTTTAATAATTGGCTATGCAGCTGGTGTCAATCTATGGAGATCCAGTATGTGTCAGCTTAGGATGAAATGGCTGACAAACCTTCCTGCTTTGCCAGGGATGTTCTGTACCTCTCTTAACTAGGCTTTTGATTCTGGCTAAAGCCTTTGCTGCCCTCATCATGCCCTTTTGCAGCAGAGTCTAACTGATGGATATTCCACCATAGTAAATTCTAATTTTGAACTCATTTATGTGGCTCCTGTCAATGCCAGGTGTCTTGCAAAAAACATGCCCAAACATGAGGATCTCTTGCAACTTGAGCACATTCATATATGTGTAGTTACAGAAACATGGCTTCAGAGCAATGTGAGTATTCCTTCTATTCCTGGGTATAACACCGGTAACATTTTCAGACCTAATGGCAGTTCTGGGGGAGTTACAGTATTTGTAAAGGATATTATCATCTCATGACAGATTTCTTGGGACACCACATTTAAAATTACTGCTTCATAGCTAGTTATAGAACACCCTCTATGTCTCCTTTTTTGTACAATAGCTATCTTAACACCTGAAATTTCCATTAAACTCAAAACCTTCTTACTAGTGGACTTCGACTGCCCATCAATAAACTGGCTCACCTATACTATCAATGGCTGGCATGTCCAGTGCTTCCTTGACATTATAAATTCTAACTTTCTTTCACAGATAGTTAACCATCCTTTGAGGTGAAGGGCCCTCGCAAATATGGCCTCTTCTTGCATATCTGCATATGTGTCATCATGCCTTGTTAAATCAGACCATTAGTGACCTTTAACTTTAAAACTGGTGGTACTTTCCCTGTAAATGGTTCTGTATTTTAGGACTTCTCAAAGGCAAACCATACTCAATTTGGATTTGTCAAAGAGAGATCATGCCTTCTAAACCTGGTGGACTTCATCTAGACAGTCACCAAGGCCCTGGACGAGGAGAAAGCTGAGCATACAGCTTACCTAGAATTAGCCAAGGCTTTTGACACTATCCTCACTCAGGCATCATTGACAAACTCACCCAGCTAGGTAGTAACCCTCATTTGATTAGATGGGTCCTTAACTGGCTCACTGTTAGAAAAATATGTAGTCAAAATAAGGGAATCCACCTCCAACAGCAGACCAGTAACCAGCGATATTCCACAGGGATCAGTCCTGGGACCTCTACTGTTTGGAATATATTTCCCTGAAGTACAAGCAAAAACTAAAGGTCTGTGGCTGGCAAAGTTTGCTGATGACTGCAAAATGGGAGTAGACATACAATCTCCAAATGATGTCAACATCCTGCAAGAGGGTCTTACACAAACAAATGATTGGTTCAAAAGTCAATAAACTCAAAGCAGAAAAATGTATTATCATCCCTTTCAGTAAGAACAATGTTCCTGCTAACTACCACATGAATAACAACACTCTAAGTACGCACTCAGTGGTGAGACACCTGGGCACACAGGTTGACACAATCTTACCTTTGATCACCATGTCTCCACAGTGGTAAGAAGGACATTCTGTATTGCTCATTTCATAAGTAAGATCATTACCTCTAGAAAAAAAAAGTTACAACCTCCCTGTACTTTTCCCTCATCAGGCCAATAATTGAGTAAAACAGCCCTATTGGTATGCACCTTTCCAAGCACCTGCAGCAATTGGAGAAACCACAAAGGGTCCTCACAAGGAAAATTCAAGGTCTTCAGCATCTATGCTATGAGGATCATCTGAAATCACTGTCACTTTATTCTGTTTCATCTAGACTACTCAGAGATGATCTCTCCCTTGCATATAAGGCAATCTCTGACCCTGCTTTATTGGAAATGCTGCATATCTGCAAGTCAAATGATACATGGGTTACTCACTCTAAAGACCTTAACCTGGTATGTGGCATTAACAGAACCTGCTCTAGGGACAGATTTGTCTTCCAGAGGTTATAACACCTTTAGAACAGACTCCCACTTCACATCAAACAGAGCACCTCATTGGTCCTCTTCGAATGCAGTCTGGATGATTGGATGGGTAACCATAGATCCACCCTGGGAGTTCCACCTGTGTCCCTCCTGGACATTGGAATTAGGTGCTGATTGTGGAAATAAGGGTAGAACTTGCATAGGCTTGTAAAGGCCCTAGGACCATTAGCCTAGTTACTTCCTATGATCCTATTCTTCAGTTACTTGATGACCTTAATAAATTCTCCTATAATTCTCTTCCTAACGATCTCATTGTTAAAGCTGTTACCTATGCATCTGACTTCTACTCCCACTTAAATAATGATATTGATAAGGTTGTCCATATCCACGCCAGATATAATGAGACATTTAAAAACAAACCCCAGTGATGGAATACCACAGAAGATATTTCTTTTGCAATTAGTTATGCTAAGTACAAGGGATTCCTTTAAGATATTGTAACATGATGGTCGAAAGACAAGGAATTATCAACCACAGTTCCTAGGCTGCTGACTACATTTTTATTTTGTCATGGTGTGTTGTCTAGATGGTATAATTAGGGCAGAGATTGTCAGCCAAAGGTGACACTGCTATACTTTTTAGCATTTAGTTTGAGTCCATTTTGTACACTGTAAGTTTAGCCAGCAAATTATTTTTTGGAGGGTGACTTAACAACAAATCTAATTTGCAGTCATCTGCAGACTTTGTAAGCCTGAGGTCTTGGCTCTTTGCTTTGAGATCTGAAAAATAAAGGCCTAAAAGTAGAGGTCCAAGGATTGAGTTCTGAGTGACACTGCTGGTCACTTTCATACATTCTCAGGAGGCTCTTCAACATGCAGTGTGCAGGTGCTGTCTTTCAGCCAGTTTTCTATCCATGCTACATATGGGTCAATGTTTAATGCATTTAGCTCCTGTATGATGCTCACATAAGGAATGGTATAAAATGTCTTGGCCATGTCAAAAAATGCCATGTGTACCACATGGTCACTGTCTGCAGACTCCATAGCCTTTTCAAAGAAGCTAACTAGATTCAGTGGACTGGATCTACCCTTCACAAAACCAAACTGAAGGGGTCAAGATTAAAAAGATTCCTGATATCACAGTTAATGAGGTCAATTATAATATGTTCCATGGCTTTGCAGATGAGGCTTGTAAGACTAACAAATCTGTAATTATCTGTATTGGTTGTAAGACATCCATTATGGAAGGGCATCACAACTGCAGTGTGCCATAGGTTGGGATGAAGCCAGTAGCTAAACTTAGGTTAAGCAGATTAAGGGTATAGGTCTGCAAGGGCATGTTTAGCAATATTAATTAAGCTACCAGCTGTATTTTCAGATCCCATGGCCATGAGGAAGAATTTTTGGTCTTGCTTACCACTATCGGTAAATGATCTTTACAGATAATTGAAGGAATAAGGGAGCAAATATTTCAAGGCTTTGGATAAAAGTCTTTGGGGTGAAGTAGTCACTGAATCTGTTTGCAAGGAGGTTAACGTTCTCTTTTGGGTCAGAATAGGAAACATTATTTTGAGTAAGTTCAGAGTAGTGTAAGGTATTGTTTCTTATCTTTCTAGCATAGACTTGATAGCGTTTTTCAGTTTTTCTATAATGCTTTTGATATATTCTTTGAGAAGATGGGTTTTGGATCTGCTGTATAATTCAGTAAGTTTCATTCTTTTTGTTGTAGTTTTTATTTAAGGTAGTAGACCACCAAGTGGTTTGTTTTTGAATTTTCCATGATACTTAGTTCTGTTAAGGAATGCTAGCTCTAAGCATTTTTCTAAATGAGTGTAGAATTCCTTAGTTAGGTTGGTTGTAGTATCATGGTCAACAGGAGTGCAATCAAAAGTGAATTTGGTAGTAGTTTGAGGATGGGCCATTTGTAGTCTTTAAATTCAATGGGTTTGCTATAAGGGCTTTTGGAATTTAAAGGAGAAAGTCATGAGTTTGTGGTCTGATTTTACCTGGGAAGGCGATACCACAGGGATAGTGCAAGAAGAGGCATTTTTGTAAGAATCAGGTCAGGAATTATGTGTCCTTTAGTAGGTGCTTCTACCTTCAAGGCAGTTTTTGTTCCGGGATTTTTGGGGTACATCTTTACATTGCTGGATTAGATGCCCAAGGGTATTGAGGGTAAATAATAGAGCTTTTGCTGGTAGGGAGATAATTTAGAACACGGAGAAATCTTATGTAGTCATCAGGGGGCAAGTAATGTGTTCTGTAACAAGCTATTAATTGATAACTAATCCTATGTAGAGTGATCTGTAATTCACTGAGTTCAGTTTGTGGGCCCCTAGGGATGTGTCCAGAAGCAGTAAGTTCCTTGATACCTATGGAGACGTCACCACAGATAACATCAGGTCTGAAGGCATGAAAAGTTCAAAATCCAGGTACAGAGAGTTTTCTATTTACTTTTAAACCAGCTCAGTAATTATACAGACATGGATGCTTTCCAAATGCAAAAGTGCCTCTTCAGCAGACAATTTATTGTTTAGACTTCTGGCATTAAGGAGACCCACCTTAATGTGATCAAATTTTAAGAATGATCTGTTAGATATATTGAAATGCTCATTAAGATTTACTTGTGAATGCAGTACTTGAGTGCTCATATGAGGTATCTATAATGCTTTGCTGTAAGATACAGATGGCATTTGTTTATAAAAATCAAATCATAAATGTATGTGCATCTGATAACTGCAGTGGACACAATGGCAACAACTGCACTGGAATAAGTAAGGCTAATACATGAAGATTTGTATCTTATTACTCATGCATGCATGTAGAACAGACAGTAATGGCATCTCTTTTATATGTGAGATGTACTATAGGATGATCTGTGTCTGCTGTATCACACTCAAGGGAGTGCTATTTACAGGTGTTCACTACAGTTCAAATGCATATTACTAGAATCAAGATGTGGGCAGTTGTGATGGCTGGGTAACAATTATGTTGTAGTTGTCTATGGCTGCTGTACAGCACACATACACATCTCCAGTCTTGTTATGCAGTGTGATACATCTCATAGGTAGATACTAGGCTATCTGCCCTAGGGCATTTATAAGCCTAGCCAGAGTGTATTTGGCTTCTGCCTCCCTATTAGATTAACCTACTGTGCCTCTGTAAAGTAGGTCACAGAAGGTACCCTTTTAAGATTAGTTTACTGTGCCTCTGTCTAGCAGGGACACAGGAGAGATCCCAGGGGTGAATTTGCGATTTCCCATCCACGCGTCCAAATTTCGCTTGAAGAGGGTCAGCGAGGGGCTATGTCTAACATGAACTGGGATTCTATTCCAGAGTGAGGGGAGCCTCTGGGAAATGAATCTGTCCCTCCAGCATGTCCTATTTATTTTTGTGCTGAGGTTTAGGTCCCTGGAGCGTGTAGCTCTAAGGGACTTGGATTTTTTGAGGTGGAGCATGTCCATTAATTCTGGATTTGACATGGCTTTGTACGTCAGGCATAGATTGCCTTTGAGTAGGCGGTAAGCAACTGAGTAGAGCTGGAGTTTCTTTAGTCGAGCTGCATAGGGCATTCTGTTTGTAGCCCATGATCCTTTTGGTGAGGTACTTTTGGGGTCTCTCCAGTTGCTGCAGGTGTCAGGTAAAATACATCCCAAAAGGGGCATTGTATTCAATTATGGGCCTGATGAGTGACGAGTAGAGGGGCACAATGACCTCTCTTGATCTAGATGCGAACCCTTTCGTGATAAGATAGGCTATACAGAAGGTCTTTCTAGCCACTTTGGCAACGTGATTATCAAAGGAGAGATTACTATCTACGTTGGTCCCCAAATCTCTAATTACTTCTTCTGTACTTAATGGATTACCGGATTACCACCTATGTGGTAATTTGTGGGCAATTTGTTTTTCCCAAAGGGGATGACTATGCAGTTTTTAGCATTTAGCTTGACGCCTTGGTTCTGGCACCAAGCATCCATCTCTGTGAGACCCTTTTGGAGGATGCTTGTGTCAGCTGGAGATTCGATTATGGCCCCTAGTTTGCAGTCATCTACGAACTTTGTCAGCCATAATCCCCCCGTGTTAGCCTGAACCTCAGAGAAGTATATACCGAACAAGAGAGGTCCCAGAACTGAGCCCTGTGCGACGCAACTTGTAACTGATTTGGATTCGGACATGGCACCTGCGATTCTGACCATGTGGGTTCTATCTCTGAGCCAGTTTGCAACCCATCTTGTGATATAGGGGTTGATATTTAAGTTGGTAAGCTTATTTATGATGCCCGAGTGGGGTAGTGTGTCGAAGGCTTTTGCGAGGTCCAGGTAGGCTGTGTGGACTACCTTGCCCTCATTTATGGCTTTGGTAACTGTTTCAAAGAAATCAACTAGGTTTAAGAGGCAAGATCTGCCCTTAACAAAGCCGAATTGGGTAGGGTCCAGTGTCTGGAGGCTCCCGATGTCTTTGTTTATGAGTTCCATGATAATATGCTCCATAGCTTTACAGACCAGACTAGTCAGGCTTATGGGGCGATAGTTTCCGGGGTCCGTTGTGGCACCACCTTTGTGGAGTGGGACCACTGTAGCTGTACGCCATTCTTTGGGTACCCATAAGCCTGACCAGTCTCATCTCTAAGGTTATGGAAAAGATCATTATCGAATTCATATAAAATAAGCATATGGGTAGCTTACAGACTCTTGACCCAAACTATGGACTCATCAAGGGCAGGTCCCACTGACTTAACCTAGACGACTTCTTGAAAAATTTAATGAAACGATGGATAAGGGAAAAATAGTGCACACCACATATCTAGATCTTGCAAAAGCATTTGACACCATCCACTCTTGGATATCATAGATAAACTCTCACAGCTAAATGTCTATCCCTATTTAACTCACTGGATAGGAAATTTGTTTACAAATAGAACACAGGAAGTTATGGTGGTTAGTATACCACCTCCAAAAGACCCATCACTAGTGATGTACCCCAGGGTTCAATCCTTGGGACACTCCTCTTTGGTATTTACTTCTTGGAGGTGAAAGACATTATTAGGGGTTTGCAGCTGATCAAGCTTACAGATGGCTGCAAAGTTAGTGCATTCCTAAACTCCCCTGAGAACACTGGAATCCTCCAAGAGGGCCTGTCCCAAACAACTAACTGGCATCAAAACAATGGACTAAAACTAAATGCCAAGAAGAGTACAATTGTATCATTTGGCAAGCATGACTCCCCTTGTCACTATCATATTAACAATGCATCCCTGAAAACTAAACTAGTAGTTAGGAATCTTGGAACTCGTGTCAACAATGAGCGGCCTTTTGATCATCACAAATCCAGTAAGGACATCCTACTTCATAGCGCAACTCATATCTAAAGGTATTATGACCAGATCCAGGGATGTAATTGTTCCACTGTACTTGTAAATTATTAGGCCAGTCAGTGAGTATAAAGCCCCTTTTGATATGTAATTCTCCAAACACTTGTCATAACTGGAACATCGGCAACTCTTTCTCACTAAAAATATCAAGGGTCTAAATTATAAAAACTGAAGACCATCTCAAAGCCTTGTCTCTCTTCTCAGTATCATACAGGCTACTGAGAGGTGACCCTTGCCTTGTGTATAGGGCTTCAGAAGACCTTATTTGTCAGACTTATCACACATTTGCAAGTCTAATGTTATCATAAATGCTCCCTCAAAGTCTTTTTTGCAAAATAAATAGAACATGTTAAAGGGATGTGTACGTATATCACAGAGCTTACCACTTCTGTCAAACTGTCTACCTGTCAACATAAAGCAAAGTACTTCTGTTACTCTTTTCTTATACAATCTGGACGAATAGATGGGTAACCGCAAAATCACCCCTGTCCCTCATGGATAGGAAAAACATGTAAGTGTTATAACATATCCTTTTTCAGCATATCTCTGGGTTATTTGTATGCAAAATATGAGGGCTAAAACCTACCATGGGACTCTAAGGCTAGGCTTCTTAAAATCCTCATGGTTTAATAGAGTAGTAAATACATATGCACCTATGAAACTATGAAAAGGAGTTGACTAATATTGATACCGAAAACGTTTGTCATTTGGTGTAGCAAAGTAAAAGGCAAAACATTGACTATATTATTAAGCAAGAGGGATGTCATGAAGGAGGTAGTGGTAAGAGCTCTTTTGGCAAGTTATATCTATGCAGCATTTTGACTTAATTATGAGTATGTGCGAGAGAGAGATTGTGAGTATGTGGGATAAAAGACACATGGGTTTTCAGAACAGTGGATTATGATATTGGAGATGACTTAGTGAGAAGGGATCAGGGTAATCAAAATAACTGTTAAGGTTAGCAGGTTACTGGCAAGACAGCATTTAAAGGCAATACTTTATATATTGGAAATGTAAAGGAAGAGGACAGTAACTGCTCATGTGGGTTCAGCAAGGAGAATACTCAGACAATAAGGGGCATGGGAATGGGGAAGGGCCTTCTGATGATAAAGGACAAGAATAAATTGTCAGAAGATAAGGTACGTGGAAGCTAGTAGGAAGGTTAGTATGGTGATTGAGAGAAGAAACATGGCTAGCAAATAACTGGTGGGGAGTATTTTCTAAAGAAGATAAGATATTTTTTAGAAACTTTAAGCTAGTAAGAAAAGTAGATTTGATAATGCTAAATTGATTTCAGAGAAACTTGAGCTGAAGATAGTGGAAGGGCTAAAGTTGTCAGTGTGTTTTTGTGGGTGGGTAGCTGCTAGGTGCTGCATCAGTATGTCCATAGAGTTATGTGGAGGCTGCTGCCAATGTTATAGTACAGGGCTCGCTAACAACAGTGAGCTCATACATAAGAATCTTACTACAACAAGATTGTTTAGCAAGATTTGTATGTTTGAATAGGAAATATCACAATAATAAGGTTATTTTTTTCTTCATCTTTGAGTGTAACTAGCATTTTCACACTCATGTTGCGTAGAAGGTGGAAGAATCCTGGATTATCCCATTTATGGAGCTTGACATGACAAATGGAGTGTTTACTTCATGCATTCTTCTGGTTTGGGTTATTCCATGCCAAAATATATAGAACATTTGTGCCAGTTGCATATGAATGATTTTCAATTCTCAACAGGAATGCCAGACAAATTGCATTGATTTGTTTTCTTCGGCATAATCTTCAGAAGTGCCAACATCTGCATTAGTAATGTTAACAATGTTGGTGTTCCCTCAATGTGTTAGTCTTTGCGTACTCAAAAGACTTTTTTTAGCACATCAGTCACCATGGTAGTAAATCCTTAATCCTTCAATTAACATTTCAGTCTCCTTCACTTATATTTATGAGTATTGGTAATTGTCAGAAAACTGGCTTCAGCACATATGTGAAAGCAAACATGGAGGCATTCCATACAGAGGGACAGCATTCTCATCAGCAGAACACCACTGAGCAGAGCACACATAACTAGTAGCAATACCTGGGGACCTGATACCAGATGGCAGCTCTTTATTTAGAGTGGTGTTAACAGTTGTCTTCATTAGTGGGAATTTAGCCATCTTACAAAACTGGTATCAGCATACAATGAAGACATCACTTACTTTAGGTTGAAGAAATCAGAGTAGTGAATTGTTGCTGTTAATATTAAGGGAATATAATGATGCTGAAAAGCTAGGTTGACTAAGAATATGTGGAGGATAGATTAAAGATAACAGTTGTGAAATAACCCTTTAGTGTAATTCTGCAGCAGCTAAAAGTGGTGCCACACAGGCATCTTACAATTCTTTCACTGAGATCTCTGACAATTTGCAGCACATCAGCATACCTCTCAACTGTACAGATGTTTGCAGAATGTCCAGATTTTGGCCTCATATTTTTGGTCTGTTTTTCATAAAATTGTGTTTTTCCTGGCAAATTATAAGTAAATCGTTAAAGATTGAAGTTACAAAATAATGACAAACATTTGAGTTTCAGACTTTATATTCTTCAGAAAATGCATGCTAATGCAAAATCTGTTATTCTATCAACATTCTAAGTTTGTACAAGCAGTATTTAAAATTTGTCCCTATTTTGGGCCTTTGTCCCACTTTTATTTATGGCTTTGTCCAGATTTCTTGGTCTAAGAGGTTGAGAGGTATGAGCACATGTATATCCAAAGTGGAAACGCTGGCTGATAACATATAGTTCCAGATACGTTGCAAATAGAAGATTCACCTCTGTCATTAAGAAAATCATTGGTCTGTTGGTTTTATCCAAACATAAAATGCTTGGAATAGTATTCCAGTAATGACACTGAACAGCAACAAAGAGAAGTGACATACTCTGCTGGGGTATTGGTCTTGAGAGACAATGTTTAATTAGTATCCCATCTACCCAAGTTAGTGGAAGGTCAGATGAATGTTAAAGATGTTTTCACATTTATCAGTGAGCATGAAATGATAATCTGATAAAATTAACTACAATAATAAAAAAAAAAAAAAGTAAAATAAAAACGTACTATATAAAGCAAGGTAGGATATGTAAAAGTAACTATTACTTACTACACTAAACATAATATCATAATAGTATTTAACATAATTCAGTAAACAAATCTATTTTCCTCACTGCTTCTCCAAAACATATATTAGTTAATGCTGGCCTGTGTCATGCTGTACTGCTAATGAAATCACTAGCTTCCATAATATATATCTTTGTAGCTCTCAAGAGCAATACACTTTCTTAGATGCTGTTTATTTATTTATTTTTTAATGTATGAGCTCCAAAGTTTAGGAATCAATACCCAAACAAACAACTGACACAGTTTCCTTTACAACTTTTAAGAAATGACTCAAGGCCTGTCTCGTCAAACAAGCAAAATGTGCATGCTACAATAAAAAAGTAAGATGACAACTCTATCACTCCATTCATATAAATAAAAGATCAAGTTACTCTTTCTGCAAAAATGAGTTCACATTGCCAAATAGTGATAATCTTCAACAAAATAACATGTAAAGCATCTCAATTATTTGTAACATTACTATATTTAAAGTGTTCTAACTATGATTATTATACTTCTTAATAGCTGTTATTTTTTTATCTTTTTGATCGTATTCTTTCTTATTTCTCTTTGTTTCTTGTATGATATACTTTCAGGCTGAAACTGAAAGTGGTCCATTTGGATCAATGTTCTACCCAAGTTAACAAATCCATAAATAAACACATACATTTAAATTAGCATGGTATAAATACAATATAAAATGGTTTTGATAATATCCCCAGGATTCAAAAAACTCTGTGTAGGGTTCATGTACCTATGGCGATGCCACCCAATGAATATTAATGAAGTGTGGCATGCTTAAACAAGGCTTCGTGGAGAGCACATCTTTTTTTGGCCATGAAACCCCTTCAGGCATGTGGATAGCATTTCTGTGTAAGGTTGCTGTCTACTAAATCTTTATTGTACTCAATGAATGACTGCCAGCATGGCAATTGCTTTCCCTTGTTCAAAATTGGCAGGGTCCCAGACACCCATAGATATGTCATTCTGCATTTATTAATTTTATATATTTTATTGTTTTTCTTTCCTCTCTCTTTTTTATTTTTTTTGCTTTTTCACATGTTTGCATGATGCTTAGCTTATTTGTCAGACTGGACCACCCATGTATCAGACATGACTCAGACAGTCAGAAATAGAAACCGGATTCATCCAATTAATACCACTGGGCATTGCAAATACCTGGTAAGTGAGGCTGCGCTAACACTGTCAAGTTAACAATGAATACTAATATAGGGCATGTCATGCAACTAATCCTGTGGCAGCAGGTGTAAGTCTAGGTCTGGAGTGCAAATGCTTCCAGGTTCTGTGTTGATGTTGCAGATTATAATAAAGAAGAGCAACACAGACAAACCTTCTTGTGGCAAGAGCTGTAAGTTTAGGACTACTGTACATGTAGTCCTGGGCTTAAAAAACACATATTCCATACACTTTTAATGTTGTTCCATGTCACATCATAATTACTCTCACTCATAACACCTGCCATATTTAGCTGATATTAATATTTACATGTATGAGGGCTGAGACACTAATATTGTGTCAGTTATTTACTTATTCATTTATATGGGTACTGTGCATATATTATCAAAAGTATGACTGTGAGTATATTTTTTCATGCAAATATATTTCTGCAATTGCATTTGAATAACAGAGTTACACAAGTGGGTGTATATCAGATAACCTTGGAATTGTATTGCTTTTTATTTTATTTTTTCTATTTTTTATAGCCCACTGTTACACCTCGTTTACTATCGCGCAAACAGGCACACCCTGCTTACCGTGTTTGAACAATGTTAAGTGGTGCACAACGTTTTCAAATGTAGCAAAACCAGACAGTGTGCACTCTAAGTAAGTGCAATGCATGTAATTGGCAGGAAAACATAATATTTAAAGTGGAATTGTCAGGAAATGCTCATAATACATTGAGCTTGAACATTTAGAGACGTGGCTGGTGTTGGAGAGGGTGTGTGCTTCTCAGCACAATGTTGGGGTGTTTAGTAACCCAAAGTCTTTGTTGGAGTCCTATTGAAGGAGTGTGGCCCATGGCTTTTGCAGAGGGACTATTCAGGTTCTCAGTATAAGTCTGAAGCCTGAATTAGTTTAGCTAGGGCTTTGACCAGTGCAACAGGTATCCCATGCACAGGTGAGCAATGCCATTACGATGATCTCTGTAGGAGGGAGAGGGATGCCTTTGATCAGTGGATCAGGGAATATAGAACAGGGAACACTCCACATATGTGTAAGTATAAAATGCATTGAAAAATTGTAAAAGTTATAACTGATTATAGTCAAGACTGGTATTCGTAATGGCATTCTGTTTTGTTTTTCTTTTTCCACAGCTGCTGAAGAATGGGCCTCAAGTGTGAGGTCTCATGGAGTGCATCTGGCAACGATGAGAGAAGAATGTGGTATTTATGCATATAAAAAGTACTGTTATTGTAGCTTTAACAGTCAAAATTGGATTCCTTATTATTTCAGACAGTTGTATATAATTGAGCATGCATATCTCAACTGTAAAAGAAGGTATGCATGCCTTACTCTGTAGCACAAAGCAACAGCTTCACATTCTCAAATAACAGTGAGCATACATGTATAAAGTTTAAATTGAAAGTATGCATGCATTAGTCTGTAGTCCAAAAGAAAAGTATAGTATTACAGTAGTCAGCAGTTGTGGGTTCAAATACTACATTTCCCAAATATACAGTAGTGTGTCCAATAGTGTTATGTTTTCAGCATTATATACATAGTACTGTTAGCTAATCATCATTATAGCAAGTTACTTTCAGACCTCAATACCTCTGGCATGAATGGCCTGCTGTCAAGTGTAATAATGCATATGTGCAATATATGCACCCATGAACCATTGCTAGCTGCAATCTGATCAGCACTGCAGTGTTTATATGTTATTATTTTATTTATTTATTTATTTACATTTGTTTACTGGGAAACTCCAACTGGACACAGGTCCTTTTTCAGTGGAGGCCCGGGGAGAAAAGCTCCACAGAACAATTTAAATGACCAGCAGAGTACATGAAGAACAATTAAATATACATGCAATAGCAAATAATACATACTGCAGCAAACACTAGCTATATATACAATATGAAACATAGTAATGAACAGATATATCAATATCTAGCTAAAGGCTAGGAATAAAGGTAGGATGTATATACAGATAGTGCTAAGCTCAAACAGATGCTGTTCCAAACTTGTATACCTAAATCTTATATACAAATATTGCACTAAACTCAAGCAGATATAAAGCAGAAGCTCCACATGAAGATGGAACAAGCTAGAAGGGCTAATGGGATGGAAGGGGAAGATAGAGGAGTAAGAGAGGAGACTGAGTGAGTAGTATATGTGGTAGTGAGAGGAACATAGGTGTAAGTCAGTTGGATATGTATTTGGAGTTGAGATGAAGTGAGGTAGTTAAGCATGTTATAACAGGTCTGAGAGATTGAGTGAGGAGGGAAGGGGAGGGTAAAGGGTGAGCCAGAGCCTGCAGAGGAAAGAATGCAATGATCAGATGATGTGAGGCAGGGTGACTAGGGGGAGGGGAAGTAAAAGGAGGGTTACTAGTCAGGATTGGTACATGGGCATAACCAGAGACATTTTAAGTGAATTTTTAGTGCAGTCTTGAAGTGATTTCAAGAAGGTAGTATGGTTATAGAGGGGGAGAGATTGTTTCATAATCTGGATATGATTCAGGAACATAGTGCATCTCCTGCGAAGTTCTTGGGTTTGGTCACTAGAAGTAGATTTTTGCTGCTGGAGCATAGAGGTCTTGTGGTGTTGTAGGGCTGGAGAAGGTTTTAAAGGGATGGGACTTTAAGAGGATAGTTTACTAACTTGTGGGCCAGGGAGAGTTGATTCAGGTGAAGAAGTTGAGGGAGTTCAAGGCATGGAGATTAGGTAGGAATTGGCAGCAGAAATCCTGGCTGTCTTGGTGAGGAATTGTTTGTTTCTGTACAATGCACCTAGTTTTTTGTGAACCTTTTTTATGGTAAGAGAAATGTGAGTGTCAAATCTGAGATTGTTATCAATCTGAACACCAAGTAGTTTGATGTGTTCTGTTGGGGAGATGATGGTATTGTCTTTGGCTAGAATGTTAAAATGGGGGATAATTGGGATAGATTTAGTGGGTTGGAAGATAAGGAGATTAGTCTTGCTAGGGCTGAGTAATAACTGGGCATTAGATAGCCAGTTTTATACAGATGAAAAGGCTTCCTGTGTGATCTTATGAAGTTCAGGTATAGTTGGGGCTGAGCAGATGAGGGTGGAGTCATCTGCATACTGTATAAGAGAACCATGGTTGGTGGCTGTGAATAGATCATTGGTGAAGAGTGAGAATAGTAGGGGACCAAGGATGGAGCCTTGGGGAACACCGAGTGTTACAGGAAGTCGAGGAGATAGGTCATTATGCCAGACAACTGATTGTTGGTGGCCAGTTGGATAGCTGTGAAACCAATCAGTAGCTGATTGGGAAAAGGATTAGTGAGAACAGAGATCAGTAGTTTGTGTGAGACCATCTCAAAGGCCTTGGATAGATCCAGAAATATAGCAGAATAGAACAGGCCATTAATTTATGATGAAGGACAGTATTAGTGAAAGACAGCAAGGTGGTAGTAGTGCTGTGGTATGGCCTGAAGCTATGCTGGGTGCTGGAGAGGAGGGTATTAGCTAAGAGGTAGTCCAGTATCTTGGAAAGTGCAGAAAGGATGGCTATGGGGCGGTAATTGGAAAGTTCAGTGGAGGAGCCACCTTTATGGAGGGGAATGATGTGGGATATTTTCCACAGTGTGGGGACATAACTTTCTGATAAGGACCGATTGAGATAGAGACAGGATAAGCTAGGGCTTCTGCTGCTATTTTTAAGTATTCAGAGGGGAGATTGTCAGCTGCAGGTTTTGTAGGCTTAAGTTTCAATAGAAGTCTTTTTATATAGGAGGTAGGTACTGATGGAAAAAAAAGACTGTGGGCAGAGTATTTGGTTTTAATGTAGGGAGGGTGGCTAGAGAGTTGTGTTATTTAGTCAAAGATAGAATGGTTTCAGTAAAGTGTTTATTGAATGAGTCAGCAATACTACTGGAGGAAGGGGGAGTGGTAGGTAGGGGGGTTGCCTACTTCACCTAGGTGGAGAATGGAGTTTATTGTGGACCAGAACTGCTTAGGGTTGTGATGGGAGGAGTTTAGGGCAGACTGATAATATTGGGTTTTATCTTCTTTTATTTGCTTTTTGACCTTGTTGCACAACTCTAGAGGAGGGGGGTTTTGTTAAGCACCAGTGCTCCCAGGCCTTATCTCTGATTTTCATTAGTGCCCTGGTGCTTTTTTGTAGCCAAGGGATGTACTGTGTTTTGATTCTGGCATTTCTTATGGGGACATGAGTGTTTAGGATGTTTATGAAGGTGCTATTGAAGAAGTGGACGGCTTCATCCAGATTGAAGTAATGTAGTGGTGTCCAATCATATTTTTGAAGGGATGAGATAAAGGAGAGAGGGTTAAAGTTTACCCTATTTTGGATTTGCCGATAGATGATGGGTTTAGCACAATTTAAGTGGAGTCTCAGAAGGAATGTTGGAGTGTGGTCAGTGAGGCTGTCTGGTAGACAGCCAGCTAAGTATGGGTGAGGGTCTTTATTAACTAATATCCAGTTGAGAGTAGTATGTTTGTTAAGAGTTTTTATTTATCCGGGTAGGTGACTGTATTAGTTGAGAGAAACCATGAAGGTTTAGGTGCTGGGCTGGATAGCCAGTTGATATTAAAATCACTGAGGATTATGGTTTCCTGGGGTAGGGAATGGTTATCCCAGTTCAGCAAGTTTTACAGGGGTGGGATGTTTTGGCCAGGTGGGAAATAGCATCTTATGATGTTTATTGTTTTATTTGAGTTTAGTTTGAGGTTGGCATATAGGCTATCTTCATTTCCAGTGTGGGGAGCAGATGTGTTTAGGATTTGGATGTTGAGGTGGTGTTTAAACATTAGAGCTTCACCCCTCTGTTTCTTAGATTGTCTATCTACTTGAAGAATGTTATAACCTGTTGGGAGTATTTCCTCACTTTTGATGTGAGGTTTGAGCCAGGTGTCAGTCAGGATGGGAATAGCAAGAGAGTATAAGGCTATGATGGCATTTAGGTCATGGGTTTTATTAGTTATACGTCTGATATTTAGACATATGAACAGGAGGTCAGATGACTTTCTGTTGGATGTTATTTGTGAGAAGAAGCAGCTATTAGGCAGATTTTTAGGTGAGAAGTTGGTAATGGTAGGACTAGGGTTAGGGTGGATATCACCATTGAGGGCTAATTTAGATAGGGCAGTAAACAAGTTTTATGAATCTGGTAATTAACCTGTCATATTTTAGTGATATTTTTTGTTTGAATGTAACAGGTGACTGGTAGTATGGGGGGTGTATTGGGATAGAGTTGCTGATGGTATGACAAGTGTAATTAGGTGGGTGATGGATAGAAGTGAGTGAGAGTAAGGGTGCAGTGATAGTGGTGAGGTTTGTATATTATGGAGTTCTGGCAGGATGCAAGGTATGCAAGAAGAGTGCAGGTAAGGAGTGTAAGTACATTAGGCAGTAGCATGACTGTGTCAGATGAGCAGTTCGATTGGAAGTGGGTGGGGTACTGTGGGTGGCAGAGGAAATAGCTTACTAATATTGTTCTGATTGGTTACTGGTTATTGGGAAGGGTTAGTGCCTAGAATAAATCTAGATTTAGTGGGGGCAGGTGGAATTAGGGGACAGGGTGGGGCACGAAGTGTGCCCGTGCATAGCACTGATGAACGGACTGGGGCTTAAACCCCTTGTGTTCTGATGGGAAACTAGTAATTTAAAGATGGCTCCATAAACAGCAGAAATCTAATATAGACTTAGTATTGGGGGGGGGGTAGCAAAAAGGGTATGAACCAAGTGCAATGCAAAGAAACCAACCAAACCAGAGAGGCAAGCAGTGGAAATCTATGAGTGAAAGCCTCAGAGGGGGTGAGTAATAATACAAACTCTACTTGTAAAGTGACGGAGAGAAGAGACAGAAAAGTTTATTAAGGTTTATGTTAGTAACTGGGAAGTCTTATAGGTTCATAGGTAGGTACTAGGCTATTTGCCCAAGGGCCTAAGTAGGCCCACCCGAAAAAGGTTCCCTGGCTTATTCCATCCAAGAAAGTTATTTTCCTGTGCCCCTGTCGAGCAGAGCCACAGAAGTGATCCCCGGGGTGTATTTCCTATTTCCCATCCACTCATCAAGATTTTTCTTGAAGAGTGCTAATGAGGAACTTTGCTTGACATAGATAGGTAGCTTGTTCCAGAGTATGGGAAGTCTCTGGGACAGGAATCTATCCGTCCAGCATGTCCTGTTTATTGTGGTGACAAGGTTTAGGTCCCTAGAGCATGTAGCTTGGAGGGATTGGGATTTCTTTAGGTGTAGCATGTCCAACAGCTCTGGGTTTGACATAGCTTTGTATGTTAGGCAAAGACCACCTTGGAGTAGGTGATCTGCTATGGAGTAAAGATGGATTTTTTTGAGACGGTCAGTGTAGGGTATCTGTTTGAGGCCAGTAATCCTCTTTGTGAGGTATTTCTGTGACCTTTCCAGCTGCTGCAGATGTCTTGTGAGGTACATTCCAAAAGGGGCGTTGTACTCTATAATGGGTCTAAAGAGTGTCGATTAGAGGGGAACAATAACCTATTTTTTTCCTGGATGAGAGCCCTTTTGTCTTCAAAGTAATAAAGAAATTTCTTAGGAGTGGTAGTGTTAAAAGTAAAATGCAACAGAATAGAGTGAAATAATTGTAGAAAACTTTTCTATATTAATTATGAAGTTAGTAATGTTTTCCTGTTTTTTTCTCTTACCCCCATGCCTTTTCTTTTTTTATTGTTTAATTTGTTTTCATTTGTTTGTTTTCATTTTGTTGTTACTATGTATAATTTTGTATTTCTTTGTTTTAATTTATTATTTCTAATTTTGTTTGTATTTGTTGATATATAAATTTGGTTTTGTTATTATTATTATTATCTTGTTTAATTGTTGTGTTTCTTTGTTCATCTATTTATTTTTTATGTGTCTAATTTTTTTTTTCATTTTTTTATTTTATATTTGTATTTTAATGTTTTTTATTACTATAGCACAGTAGGGTAGGCATGTCCCATGTGATCCTCCTCCTCTCACTACACTGGGTACAGAACCAAGCCCAAACACGTCTGGACTGCAACCTGGCAGCACTCCCTCTACTTCCCCTGCACTACCTGGGCCCTCAGGTAGTTCTGCTCCAGAGGATAGGCCTGTGTTTCCTTCTGGGAGCAGAGGTGGAGGGGGTGTATTTATTACCTGGAAAAAGTTGACAGGTATGGTGTTTCGGATTGTGCACCACACAGTGGACATGCACCTATGCCAGATGGACTGCTGCCTTCCATCCTGGTAGAGTGCCCATCGAAGATGCACACGTCAGGCACTACAGTCACTGGCACAGTGAGGGGACAGTGGTGATAGTCCACTGGGTAAGGACTTAATTCTCACTGCCACCCATCCCGACATCCATGAGACCTCATTTTCCCCATCCTCACCCCAACCATGGTGTTCACCCCCTTGTGTCCTTCACCAACCCTGTATCTTATTTTTTTTATGTCCTGTCTGTCAGAAATTGCTTTCTCAACTTGCCAACTTGCCTTCCCCAGACATGCTTATGTCCCTTCCCCAACATTCCGCTGTTCTATGGAAAAAAAGAAAAAAAAACATAAGAGGTGGGGAGAGAGAAAAAAAGGAGAACATTATATAATGTCATATGTAATAGGGGGCAAAGTCCAAAAAACAGGGAAAACTCTTACATACTTGCTCTTACAAACTTATTAAGGTGATACAGTAAAAGGTTTTGCACTTGAATGACTTTTCTGAAGGGTCTAAAGTCTGAATCTCACGTCTGACATTATTTAGTGACGTCGGTCCTCAACTATTTTGCAATTATTTGACTGAAAACCACAATTATATCTGTAATTATACAAAGACTGTACATTCTGTGGAAATCTGTACAGTTGACAGGTATTACTGCATTATATACCAACTAAGCCCAAATGTGGACCAAGCAATAAATAATGGGGGTACAAAGGCTTACAAATAGCAATACATTTTACATATTCTTCTGTAAACCTAGAAAAGTGATACAATAACAAGCTTTGCATTAGCACAGATGCTCTGAAAGGTATGAAGTATGAGACACAAATGTCATTTTCTGACTGCAGTTCTCAACACTTTGACTAAGATTTGCCAGATAAACAAAATTTATGACAAACAAACCAAAATTATGAGACAACAATCTGAATGTTCTGCAAAAATGTACAGTTGAGAGGTATTATGAAGCAGTCTTTAACTTTTAATGCTACAATAACAGTACTGTTGTGACATACCACATGCTGCTGACATCTGTGCTAATCTACTTGCATGGGCTCTAACATTAATATCATGATCTGCCTCAGCTGTGGAAAAAACAGAACAGAATACCATTATGAATACCACGTCTGACTATATGCAGCTTTAAACTATTACAAGTAATGTCTGAAAGTCATACTTACATATTTGTGGGGTGCCACCAGTCCAACATTCCTCAATGCAATCATTGAGAGTATCCCTTCTCCTCATCCTGAGGTCTCAGTAGTGGTTCCTACACTGTTCACCAGTGCGGAGGATAGAGGCATCACTGGTCAAAGCCTGGGCCAGACAATTTCATGCCTCTGTCTTTGATTGTGAGCCATGATAGTGCCTTTGCAGGAGCTGGGGCCCATGTTCATTCACTAGGAGTCTAACAAATGCTATGGACTCCTGGAAACCCCACCTTTGAACCCTAAATCTCAAAACCTCTCCAGAAATGCCTTCCATGTCTGTCACAGAGCAAGACCGATGTAGAATGATATTTTCCCACCAATTGCACACATCACATTTACTCAGAGGGCTCACTTTTTGATTTGGCAACATTTGAAAAAGCTGAGTGTTGCTTACCATTGCACAAATAGGATGCAAGGGTGCAACGTGTTTGCGCATTGGTAAGCGATGCAGAAGTTTGTTAATTAATGCGATTTCCATGTTATTTGAGATGCAGGGAATTCTGTAACTGTGGTCTAATGGGAGGTGCATGCCAATCCATGTAGCAAGAATATACTTGCCTGAACATAGTACACATTATGCCCACAGTCATACTTTTGCTATTAACTAGACAATGAATAGACCAATAAATAATTACATAACAGACATAATATTACTGTGTCAGTCCTAAGTCATATTAATATTATATAAGCTACACTAGGTCAACTGCTGTAAGTGAGAATGACTATAATGTGAAGGGAAACAATATTAAAACTGAATGGAATACGCTGTATTCAAACCCTGGACCATATGGATGTTAGTCCTGCACTGACAGCTATTGCCACAGGAAAGTTGGGAAAATGCCTTCTCTATGTGTCAGTTCATTCCTAAATACTGCAATGTCACAACAGTAAAACAAAGACTGTACCTTGTACTTGAACCCAGGATCAACTAGACTTCAGTCCTAGACTTAACACCTGCTGCCACAGAATAAGTTACTTAACCTCCCCTAAGTCAGTATTAATTGTTAACTATTCTCGCTGTTAAATGCAGTGCAAAGGCATTTACTGGGTTTGTGTGATGTACAATTACATTAATGGACAGCATCCAGTTTCTATTTTTGGCTGTTGTGGTCCTGTCTGCTACCTTGGTGGTCCAGTCATCCAGTTTGTGCAATGCCGCTCTACATGCAAAACTGATTAGCATAGCCAAACCTGTTTGTACTAAGTGGTGCATCATGCAAACAATGACCCCCTTATCACCCACTAAGGTAAGACAGATGGAGAAAGAAAAGGGGAAATACAGTTTGTTACTACACAGGAGGTATGTCTGCAGAGGTCTGGATTTTCAATCTCACTCCAATGCACCTTCAGAAACAGGATGGGTGCCTTATCCCTGTTAGCCATACAAATAACTTGACAACAAACAACTTTAATTTATCCATCACACAACAATCTTCTACAATGTATTTTAACTGATATCAAGCCATCACCTGTTACTTATAAATGTATTTTATGAAATAGATTTGAATGTACTGCACTTAGTGATCACACAACCTGTCTGTTAGGACTATTACTTGAAATTATACAAATCTGTGTTGCTTGGCCATTCATCAGTTATCTGTCCAGTATTCAGAGATATGCAGTGTGAAAGTCAGTCTACCTCATTTACCTTACATTGTGTGTGTATGTTAACTGGGAATAGTATGATATGCAATTATGAAGGCCAGGTTGGATGGCATAAAAAAAAAGCATACACTGCTCTTTTGGTGGTGGGAGCAAAGGTGAGTTCCAGCTATGGCACATGCAAGGGTACACTGTTCGTTTGAGGGGGTGGGCCAAGCTGAAGTCATGTTATGGCACAACTTTTCTATGTAAAGATATTCCATTCTAAACATAGGATGCTAAACTGAGGCCATGCATTGATCACCAGAACTTTGGAGAGTTATGAATGTGTGAATCTTGCATGGCTGAAGACTATCACCTTCTAATGGACACATGCAAGTTAAATAAATCTCTGCTGTCACATGTTACTTGACTTTCTGTACACATTTTCCACCTTTTATCTGATTGCTGTACCACATGATGAAATACAAGTACACGCCATAATAGTATTATACATTGCAGTATATGTTCAGGACTTACCTTGGAAATGATGTGTCTGTACTCCACACCTTTTGAAATCCCTAGAAAAACCAGCATGGAGTCTGCAGGGATGCTTTATATCTTGTTAAATAGCTTCAAAAGATTGGTTAATTAGCATGCAATTCACCCATTTATGCAGTAATTAGCATCTCTGGAGCACAGACTAAGACAGATGTAATCCATTAATAATGTATTCTATTATAAAAAGGCAAACGTGTAGCAAGTCAAACCGATACTGAGGAGAGTTAGTACATTGCTGAAATGTACTTACTAAGACAATTGTATTTCTTCACAGTATTTCTCTACAGAGAAGTATTGCACTCCAGCAGGTATGCCCCCATTTTGTTACCTACATAACATGCCAGAATATACTGAAAAATAAATGTGAAGTAATGGGATTTACATTTTAATCTGTATGTATTACTTAGAAGTGTAATGATGGCACGGCCTTGGTTGTCAAGACGTTTCAGAGGTACACAGCACTGAAAATACCTGAAAAGGGAATGCTGTGTTATAAATACATACACATGTTGCATGGACAGGTCTTTTAATAGCACTTTTACCATTTCAAAGATGTTTTGTTAGCACAATGGGTCCTTAGCCTGTCATTTTGCTTGGGGGTGAGTTAGTGCTAGGCCACTAACTAGACTGGACTGTTATTTTTGGTGGGTGAGCAAATTTTACTTACTGCTATGGCACAAACAAGGATATATTTCTCTTGTTTGTCTCCTTGTTTTGTATCCTCCTTCTCGTTATTTTTTGAAATATGCAGGCTCTTTCATGTTTATCCACTGGGGAATACTGACAGCCTTCCTTTACTGCTTTATCTGTCAACAGTTAAGCTGTGTTTATGTGATCCTCATATATTATCATTCTTTTGTCTTGTAGGCACAATATGTCTACTCAACGTAGGCTCCCATTTATAGATGCAGACAATAATCTCAGAATTGATGCCTTAAGGCAACATGCTGCTGTGCTGCTATCCAAGGAAGTGGGCCAATATGGCTGAGTGTACATCCCTCTGGAGTGATTTAGTGGCCAATATTAACACTGTTGGGCAACACAGCCACACATATGAGCAGGTGCAAGACACAGATATGGTAACTGTTGCACATAGGTGTGCAGCTGCAGTGGCATGTGATCATTAAGTAACAGATGGATGGCCTGCTGCAGAACCCCCTCTCATGGCCACTGAGGAATTCCTAGTGAACATTGCCACCCAGGACAGCTCCCAGCTATCCATGGCACAATATTTTCTGGAAGTGGGCACAACTCCGGTATCCCAGGAGGATCTTCCAGGTTTGTTTTCTTAGATGATAATTTGAATACTGTGGCATAGTGCAATAATTTCAGTAATGTATATGTCTGTGTCAGTTGTGTGTTGGGTGGGTGAAGTTAGGATTGCTACAGTTATGCGCTTAATTTGAAGTTGTCAGCCACTTTCTTGTTGACATTTGAGGTACTACAGATATAGAGGTGTAAATGTATTACTGCCTGTTTTGCTGGTAAATGTGGTGATGCTGCCATTACTTCTTGCTTTACTTATTTCAGGACCATCAGGAATACAGTGATGTAGACCTCCTACAGATGGTAATTCTAATACATTTACGTCAGTACTGTAGATTCATTTCAGGATATCTCATAATGTGTCTTCTCAGGCTGTTATATGTACTGTCTGTAATAGTAACAGCAGTGTACTTTTTTTAGCATATATTGCAGCATAGTGGAGGCATTAATGTGTTCCTGTGTTCCTCCCTTTTTATCACAAGTGAGCATGACAGTGGGAGTGTGAGTATTCTGATACCTGATGTCAGTGTCTTAACAGACACTGATGATGATGGTGACCACACTGAGTCACAGTTGGAGGGTGCAGAGGTTGAATTTGGCACAGAGGTTGACATCCAGTGACCCTCTTCATTTTCCCCAGACACAGCCAGTAGGCCTACACCTACCCAGTCCACTGAAGCCAGAGATATTGGACAGGTTGAGGACAAGGACATTGATCAGGGGAGTCTGGCTACTGCAGCTTCAGTACCTGTTGAATCTGTCCTTGGCCAAAGTGCTGGCAAAGTGTCATGCAGGAGGGTTGATAGGGTTGCTAGGAGGAGGCCTGCTGTCTCTCCTCCACCTGGTACAGGTGTTTCTTTCCATGTCACTCAATGGATGTTTAGGACTGTCATGGAAGCACAGGCGCATTCTGAAAGGTGCACCAGATAAATGCTCTGGATTCTAGATGTGGCACAGTCTGACATCTGTTACTGCCTCCATCATGCAGGCAATTCAAGGGGTCAGTTGAATGACACTTTGGAATATGGAGTGTCTGTGATGGAATGAGGGGTTTATGTCATGGACCGTGCAGTGTCTGTGATGACATGTCTGCTGGGAGGGGGACATCATCCATATGGGCAAAGGTCAGCCACACCATCTGCTACTAGCCAAGGTGGCCATGTCCAATCATGCTCCTATAATGGCAGTACTTCCCCTGCTCCATCAGGGAGTGTGTTGTCCACACCCAGATGTGGCAGGCCATGGGGTCATGGTTCTGGACATTCCCATGAAGGGAGCATGTCCAGCAGACAATAGTCACATACGGGTAGTAGCACACTGCATCTGAACTTCGACATGGACGTGCCAGTGCATCTCCTGGCAGAACCAGGTCATGGTCTGGGGTGATAACAATGAACTGACAACTCTACCATGCACAGTTGACACCTGTTCAACATACCAAGGTGTAGAGCTAGCACTGAGCTTGGCTGTATTCATGCACACTGTCACACACCACTTTCAAATGGAAGGCCCCTACAGACACACACACAACAGTTACATGGTTCAGCCTGCCTGCTTCTCTGTTCTTACTCACACACGCTCAACAACCTTTGTTGTCAGCCAAGACCTCCTACCCCCACACAACACCTCGTGCAAGTGATGATAACTATGCCATATCCCTGATTTCTCTCTTTTGGATTCAGGGAAACTAATGCTTTGTTTCTGATGCACAAGGTGCTTAGGTACATTATTGCTTAATATATCTACATTTTGTGTTGTTTAAATGATAATTGTACCTGTGAATTATATTTTCCTTGCCAAGTTGTACAGTGGATAGCATCATAATTTCAATAATTTCACTACTTTATAGTGTATTCTCTTGTAAGTGTTGTGAAGTCAATAACTGCAATGTGTCCCATCAATTTCTAACTGTTCTCTTTAATGATTATCCAGTACAAGCATATGGTGCACATCATATCATAAGTCAGGCCATCACATTCAGATCTCTGGATTGCATGACAGCATGGTAGTATAATCTCATAAGAGCAGTACAGTATTATGCTCTCTGTTGCATGTAGCTCACCAGAAACATGCATCTGCAGGACACCCCACAGGGCTTTCTCATCAAGCTAACACAGAGCCTACAAACCATGCTATGATGTATTTGTACAGATTAAAACACATTACCGTAATCTCTCTTGTATCGCATGATGTGATGTCTGCCTGACATCCAGTTCACTGTCTGATCATGCCCTGGTGAGATACCTGCATATACAATACTCTGATATAGTTGATGACATCAGCATCGTCTCTTGAAAATATGAAAATAACTGTGTCCCACCTGCTAAAATGCTGTCTGTAATATCAGGTTATAGCTCTCACACACACACACACACACACACACACACACACACACACACACACACACACACACACACACACACACACACACACACACACACACACACAGCCAACTGAAGTGAGAAAAGAACCACTACCTATCTAAGTGCACAAACCAACGAACACAGTACTTAATGTACGCATCACAGATCATGTCTGACTTATACAGGAGTGCAGGTGAACTTATAGTAGATGACATCAGCAGGCCATCTGTGGAACAACAGCTTAGAGGCCAGCATAGACACATAGGGTCATGGCATCATATGGGTCTAATAGCCTAATAGCACTAGGCTGTTTAGAAGCCTAGCTGTATAACAACACAAATGCCCTTATTGAGTATATTTGGATGTTTGAGTTTAGCAGAGCAAGGTTGTGAGTACCACCAACTGGCACTGTCCATGAGGGAGCACACATTATAAATTACACTTGGTTGTGTGGTTGATATATGTGTGGAAAAAATAAACTGAGACCCCAAGGTTGTAATGCTTGTGGGTGTGTGGCCAACACATGGACTGAAATCAGACAGCATCAAATATACATTTCTATAGCACATTGGGCCATACCTCTCAACCTTTTATAGCAAGAAATCTGAACAAAGCCATACATATTGGGTTGAAAAAGGAACAAAGATAGGGACACATTTTACATACTGCTTTTACAAACGTATACAGTTGATAGAATAACATGTTTTGCATTAATGTTAATTTTTTGAAGGCTAGGAATTTTGAAATCCAAATGCTTGTCATTGTTTTCTGGCTTTAATACTCAAGTACTTTCAAATTATTTGCCAGAAAACCAACTTTTTATGAGGAGCAGGGCAAAAATGTGATGCAAAAATCAGGGTATTCTGCAAAAATCGAAAGGTATGCATTGGGCAGCAGATTTGCACTATGGTTAACTAAGTGTCTGGCATGTGAGATACAGGTGTTTGCATGTAGGTAAGCAGTGGGCAAATGCGAGATGCATAATGTGTGACAGTTAAAGGTATCGAAGTACCATCTGTACTCCATGCTGAGTTTCTGCAATGGCCAAAAGCATTTATTGAATGTATCCGTTTTCAGTTTCTGCCTGGTCCAGTTTCAGATGCTGCATTTCTCACAAGCCACAAAAGCACAGCCAAACATGCAGTTATTTGTGTTTGTGCTATGCAGTGCTTTGCAAAAACAGTGGAATTAAAAAAAAAGAAAGAAAAGTAGGAAAACAAATGAAAAGGGAGGCATAAGTGAACTGAACAAGAGCAAGGTATGACATACACACTACAAATGATACTACACATCAGATATTTCTACATAGTTCAGGATCTGAACTCTCACACTGCAGATTTAGAATACATGATGGATGCCTTGGCCCTCTTTGCCACACAAACAGCTTTGCAGCAAATTACTGAAGTCATTGCTCACACAAACAAATGCATCAGAATGTACACTGATATGAAATCTTCAGCTGCGACTTCTACTTTTAATCCTCTTTATTATATTTGGATGCGGTGCACTTACTGATCACACAACCTGTTAGGATTCTGCTTGCAAATATACAGCTTTGTCTTACTTTTCTGTGTTTCTTGGTACTTCATCAGTTATCCTACTAGCACTGAGGCATTCAAGTGTGTAAGGCATTCAGTATCCTTGGCCTTGAAATGTGTATGGGTATTAACTGGGAGTTATATGATATGCATTTCCCAGCAAGTGAAGGCCTGGTTGGATGGCACAAGCAGCCATATACTGTTCTTTTGGGGGATCCATTGCCAAGTTACTGTTATGGCACAAGCAAAGCTACACAGCTCTTGGGGGTGGGGGTTATGTCACAAACAAGCATAGCCTGTTCTTTTGAGGGTAAGCAAAGTTGTTAATGCTATGCTCGTGTTACTCTCCTTGTTTTGCTTCGTGCCTGTTGTTTGCTCTCAGGAAGGATTGTGAAGTCAGAAACTGCAATGTGTATCATTACTGTCTAACTTCTCTGTTTATCTATTTTCCAGTACAAAGGTGTGGTGAAAAAATAAGGCCATGTAGTAAGCATTAGTATACTTCAGAGGTAGGACTGTGTGAATCTTTGATACCTGAGGCCTACTACTTACTAATGGACACATATAAGTTAACTTTAACTCTGCTGCCACATGTTAAAGCACTTTTTGTACATATCCACAGCATTATTTATTTAATTAATTTTCCAACCTGAAAACACAAACGGAACACCACTGCAGCCAGAATGATGTAAAAGAAAAGAAACGCAATTTATTTAAAGACCAAAACAGCGTTTTCGCTTCCAGAAAGCCAGAAGCTTCATCAGCAGTTGAAAGGATTAAAACCTCATGCATTTAAAACAAAGTAACTGGCGCTTGTTGACGACATCACCACAAGCGCCACAAGGTTGCTTAAAGGGGCAACAATGAAACTTAAAAGGGCAACAATAACAAGGAGAGCGGATAAATACAAATACATAGTATGCCCTGTAAAACTTATATAAAAAAAATAAAACATTCTATAATGAAGTGTGAAGCTAAAAAGCTGTATATAGTGAATATCAATAGACAAGAGCAACTAAATATACTACTGCATCGGGTCACCTAACAGGAGCAAGCAATATAAGAAAAGCTACATATCAAAGGAAAATCAATATGTTGAGGTTGCTATTACTTTACACTATAGATGGAATAGAATACTGAATGGGCTTAACCCTAGCAAAGCATTATATGCAACATTATTCACTGTCCTTGGAATTGACCAATGGATAGGTTGGTACGCCACCAAGAGTAAAAAAGTACTATCTAAGGTAGCTCTTATATTTAAGAATTGCAGCAATGTTACAGTTTTCGTTTAGCCCAGGAAATGAAAAGGCCCAGTTGAGTTGCCATTCGAGCTCACGAGTCTCGACAATGAGAGATTGTGGGCCACCTCTGATATCCATGCTGATATGATCAATGCCCATGAACAGGAAGCTGTGGCCGCTGTTGTTAAGGGTATGTTTTGACAACGCATTGTCGCTTTTCTTATTGTTGATAGCGTAGATGTGTTGGTATATACGGTCACAAAAGCGTCTATCCGTTTTACCAACATAGAAAGCTGCGCAGCATTGGCAAAATGCTACGTATACTATGGCCTTCGTTTTACAATTAATTTTGTGATTGATGAAATATTTCCTCTCCCCAATGATGAAAGAGTTACCTACTCGCAGGTATCTGCACCATTTGCAACACCCACAAGTAGATGTGCCCTTTATTCTCGTCAAGTGTTCACATTTCGTATTTCTCTGTAAAATATCTTTAAGATTATTACCCCTCCTGTAAGTGAAGATAGGAGATAAACCTAACCTATTGTGTAGCCCCGAATTCATGATAAAAAAACAGTTCTTCCTCATGATGGAGCAAATATGCCTTGAGTTTGTGTTGAAGGCAGTAATGAAACTGGCCGAGAAGTCAGGGTCCTTTTTGGTGTCCACAACAATAGTATCCTGCCCACAAGATGGATCCAAAGGCAATGAATCCAATGTGTCTAATGGTCTTCCACTTGGCGAGGGGGGAGATCTAGAGGAGAGAAGAGGTGTGAGAAAACCCTCCAAACATTTAGAGGAGACTTCCACAGTCAAATCAATGACCAAGTCTACCGGGTATCCTCTGTTTAAGAAGAAGTCTTTAAGTAAGGCACATTTTTTTTTTGAAGGCTTCATCGGTGCTGCACATACAGGCTGCCCTCACCAGTTGTCCCTTCACAATCGACCTCTTCTGTTTCCAGGGGTGACAACTTGAAAAATGCAAGAAGGAATTGCAGTAGGTGGTTTTACTAAAAATGGAAGAACAAAAATTGTTGTTGAAATTGTCCTTTACCAGTTGTACATCCAAATAGTCGATGACAGAGGAAGAGAAATGGTGTGTGACTCTTAAAAATTCAGTTGTGGAATTCATGTATGAAATGAGTTCCAGAGCTTCCTCTTCACCTCCTTCAAAAAGGATGAAAATGTCGTCCCAAGAATCGTGTGTAGATTTTTCAACAACTGAGAAAAATAGGAGAATTAAATAGGAAAAATTTCTCCCAGTAGGCTACAAATAGATTCGCAACACAACTGCCACACGGGGAACCCATTGCAATTCCTTTCTTTTGCAAGAAGTATTGATTGTTGAAAATGAAGAAATTAGAGGATAAGACAATGTCAAGCAAGACCGTGACAATATGAATGTCATTACTGGGAGCCCCAAGCTCCTGAAGCATGAGTTCAATCCATTCAACCGCTTCTACGTGAGGGATGGAGGTGTACAAATCCACCACGTCTATAGTCAGGAAATTAAGATCAGCATTGAATTGCACATCATTAATCAAGTTGAGGAACGCCCAAGAGTCTTTACAAATCTGCGGGATAGATTTCAAATATCTACCAATGATGTTATCAATGATACGGGCACAGGGGTGCGTGATAGAACTTCTTCCATCAACTAGTGCCCGCATAGGTGGATCAGAAAGGCTCTTGTGGATTTTGGGGATCCCAAACATGACTGGTCCTTTCAGCATGGTGATGTCAACAAAATTGTAAGTATCAATGTCAATTTTGCCTTCCAGGAAAAGATCCCTGAAATACCCTCTAATTCTTTTATATGCAGTGGACAGCTCGTTCAAGGATGAAGTAGCATAGGCAGGGGAATAGAGTACCCTCAGCATTCTCCTGGTGTAGTCTTCCTTGTCGAAGATAACTAGACCACCTCCCTTATCTGGTTTAATGACTCGGACAGCTTTATCGCAGAGATTGTTCAAGCTTGCGACTTGATCCTGGGATATATTCCTTGTTGATCTTAAGTTGCGGTTGTGGAAAAATAAGTGTCTCAGGTCAAGTTCACAGGCGCTTTCAAAGATGTGAAAACCAGGGTGTAAAGGAGGGTTGAATGAACTAGTTAACTTCAATTTGTTGTCCAGTGCAGAAGATTCACTATTGAAAAAAACTTTCAAGTTTAATTTCCGCACATAGAATTTAAGATCCACCAGTGTTTTAGCTAATTTAAATTGGTGGTCGGGTACAAAATTTAACCCTTTTGCCAGAAGTTCAACCAGTTCTTGGTCAATCAAAGTATTAGAGAAATTGTAAATGTGGAAGTCGCCTTTAAGATTAGAAATGACATGAGGCAGGTTGTCGTCACCAGAAAGGCAGACTGTGTGGGGTGGAATTTCATCAATTAATTCCACCTCTTGTACCTCTGGTTCCGGTTGCCCTTCTTCCTAAAAAGGCCTCTGTTGATTATTGTAGTTGTGTGCTTTATTTTGGTTTTTAAGCCTATTGCTTCTTCTAGGCCCTTGCACAGGACTAGCCGGACTATTAGTGTCTGTGATGTCCTCATCACAGAGGGGCTCTTCCAGCATTTCGTTATCACATCTATTATGTGCTGGGTCATCCCTTTCTGCATAGATATTTTGTCTAGTAACCTTTTTTGCCAGATTCGGGTACACACAGTGCGTCTGGTAAGCCAACCTGTCTCTTGTTAACTTTTTGCCCTTGTTAACTTTAAGTTTGGACAGTAGAGCATCAATGCTGGTAAAAATATGGCCATAGTCATATTTATACCTAACAAAGTTAATATCAACTTTAATCGCGTTGTCCAAGTTGGATGTTTCTTCCAATAAAATTGTAATTTGTTTGGAATAGTTTTTAATCATTAATTCCAGGAGTTCTGCACCTTGTCTATTGAACAGAGACTCCAATTCGGATACAAAAGCAGCATCCAAAAAAAGGCCAGTAGGAGAAAAAGAACTCCTTAATCCTTTAGGAATAACAGCTTCAGCCAAACATTGTTTAAAATATGCAACTTCTAATTGCAATTTTTTCAGTTTCAGTAGTTTACCATCTAGAAATCTCAGATCTCAGCTTCTCTGCTATGTTATCAGAAATGTTACCTGAGTCAGATGGGTCCATCACCGATGGCCCTGCTCCAGAAAAATCACCAAAAGAGAGAGGTGCTAAGTTGTTGGCCCATTCGGACAATGAGGGCACATCCATGAGTGGTCCGTGACCCGAAATCTGTTGACTGCTAGGCATAGCAGGTAGCTGTCTAGGCGCTGGATTCGTAGAATTGCTGCCATTTCCTGCAGGCATGGAAGGCAAAGCAGCATTGTTAGAAAGCAGGTTGCCCTCCGAAATTATCGACCCTTGCGAAATCGACTGGGCAGGTTGTTGACCAGCTGGAATGAATGATGCATTGGAACCAAGTGAATTATTTTGCAGGTTAGTTTGTGTAAAGACCCGACTAGTTACATGGTCTCCGCTCCACCTTTCAATGTTGTCAAGTCTTAGATTGATGCAATCTAAGTGTTGAGAAAGTGCTACCAACAGCCCTTTCATGTTCGTTTGATCATTAGAGTTCTCTGTACTGGTACTACAGGTACCAAATGAGTTCGGCATTACTGGGCTCGATGGTGTTGCAGACATAATACAAACGAGTTGAATAAAAAACAAGGAAACTCACTGAAAACACAAACAGAACACCACTGCAGCCAGAACGATGTAAAAGAAAAGAAACGCAATTTATTTAAAGACCAAAACAGCGTTTTCGCTTCCAGAAAGCCAGAAGCTTCATCAGCAGTTGAAAGGATTAAAACCTCATGCATTTAAAACAAAGTAACTGGCACTTGTTGACGACATCACCACAAGCGCCACAAGGTTGCTTAAAGGGGCAACAATGAAACTTAAAAGGGCAACAATAACAAGGAGAGCGGATAAATACAAATACATAGTATGCCCTGTAAAACTTATATAAAAAAATTAAAACATTCTATAATGAAGTGTGAAGCTAAAAAGCTGTATATAGTGAATATCAATAGACAAGAGCAACTAAATATACTACTGCATCGGGTCACCTAACAGGAGCAAGCAATATAAGAAAAGCTACATATCAAAGGAAAATCAATATGTTGAGGTTGCTATTACTTTAAACTATAGATGGAATAGAACACTGAATTTTCCAACCTAATACATACAAGGATATGTCATAATATTATTCAAAAACTACACTAAATGCAGCACTGGATACATTTTGAGTTCAGGGCTGACTTTGATGCAAGCAATATACAACCAGTACATAAGAAGGTACAGGTTGTGTGAGTTGTCTGGCATCATTTTACTATGTGTGTGAGTAGGAGAAAGGTATTAGGCACCTACATGGTCAGTGAATGTGCGATGTGTTGTCTTTTAAGCAAAGCAAGGGCATACTGAGCATGCCTTCATCTGCCTACAGGCACAGCAGCTGGTGATTCCCCCTCTGAGCCCTCCTCTGACTGTGGCTGTTGTGACCTAAATGTTGATGGGGGAATGTGGGTCGCTTCCCACAACTGATCCTGCTGCAGCTGTTTTTGCAAGAATAGATTGTGTAGCATAGCACATACTGTGAAGACTTGGGTACATGTGTCTGGATTATACTTCAGGGCTCCCCCAAATGTATCTAAGCACTGGAACCATGACTTTAACAACCCAAACATGATGTTGCTGGTTTGAGCATGTGCCTCATTATGGTGTTCTTAAGTGGGTGTGTGTGCACTTCTGGTGGGCATCATAATTCTCAGTTCCAGTGCATAGCCAGCATCTTACAGTAAATGGCCTGTGTGATGCCCCCCCCTAGCAAATATATGATACAGCTGTGATATATGCCAAATACAGGAGTCATGATAACTGCCAGGATTTCCAACACCCGCATTCAAGATTATTCCCTGAGCATTGCACATGACTTGGCAGTTGATGGAGTGGTATCCCTTGCGGTTCTTGTAGATTATACCTTGCTCACCAGGTGGTGCTTTGATGTGTATATGAGTGTAACCTATGGCACCCAGTACAAAAAATATTTGAAACAGAGAAGACACATTTTACAACAAAATTCCGGGGATGACACAACCTGCAATTTGTGCATAGTGCACATGCACTTTCACCCTTCACAGACCTACCTTTACAACTTTGAAAGTGTAACCTGACTCACCCTTCTGATGTCATCACTCACTGTTGACATCCATTGAAAACAAAAACACTGTAGAAGTGCCTACACAAAGGGAACATCCCTACAGAATTACTCTTTTTTGGGATTCAGCAATTCCAATGAGTTTTTACCTAATTTGTATCTTCACTGTGCTGACAGCCTGCAATCACCATGGTTAGTAACCATGTCAGTGGAGAAACTGCATGGGAGCACAATGTTGTAAACACAAGGGAGGCTATTACTTTGCCCATATATCTTCTACATAATGCATATGCATACAGTACAATATAATACTCTGTTTCAGGATATTTAAACATTTTAGCACCCTGCATTATGTGCAATTGTATTTTTTTTTGGGGGGGGGGGGCTGGGTAGCAAAGGTGCATTTATGTCATGCCACTTAAAATGTATTTTTTATTTTGTAACTCTGATATTCTAGCATCCATTAGGTCATAATATGTATGGTGTTGCATGTTATGCTCAGTTCTGTACAAAGTTTAGCAGCTTTTACTTGGTCTTGCTTCTGTGTAGACTCCTTTCCATGGCTGTATTCAAAACGTTTCCAAATACATGGGCAACAGGAACATGGAGTCTACACACCTTGCTTACAGCTTGTTGGATCTCTTGGTTTCATTATCATAAAATTCAGCTACTTAGGCTGACATTTACATGTCGCAAAAGTTTCCCTGTTTGCGCATGAGTGAGTGCTGCTACACAGACTTTAATAAATCTAAAACTTGCTGCAGCCATGTATGCTCCACAAGATACACACGATACAAATGATCTTGTAGGCTTTCATGAATCCCCTATATATTTTCTGCATGTTCTTTTTCTTTGTTCAAAACCTAATTTAATGGATTCTAGATCTCCTTGACTGTTCAGTAATGCTACCCCCCAATATCTTCTGCATATTTACAACTAGTAAAAAGCTATTCCTCTGATTACAGAGCTTTAGCAATAGTGGAATTCCGTTCCATACAATATCTCCCAATTATTGGATTATGGTGCTGATTACCAGTAATATCCACATTTGATAGTATGTGTAAACAAGCTGCGCCACCCAAAAAACATTCTTTGATTTGTCTTACCATTAACAGATTCATCCCATGTCTTGTAGACCATTTCTGCTTTTCCTGTAGTACTTGATCACAGTAGAAATGTTGTTTTTAATGTGGATTTAATTTCTTATTTGGTTTTCAGAGTAACTTTTGTTACCTTAGCTGCATGTATTAAATGTAAATTCACCATAATGAAATCATTGTAGAAGTTCTTTTCATGAGTCAGAAATGCAGCTCCCCATCTCCCTTCTCAGTTGTATTAGACTACTGCTGTGCTCCTTTATCATCTGGCATTCCTCATTCCGAACGGCTTACATTAAGTTATCAGAAAATTGCCATTATTTATCCTGTTGATTCAGGAAAAAGGCATTTATTCCTAATCTTTTCTGTGCTTTAGTTTATTTCCTAATAGTGTAAAAATGTGCAGAGAAGTCTTTATCCAAGTAGGAATACTTAAATCTCTGTCATATGCAAGATCCATTTCTCACATGCCAGGCAGCTTATGCAGCTCATGACAGACTGTTTTTTCATGTGTGATGTCACTGTATTGCTATGTTTCAAGGCCATCCTGACCTTTTCTTTAGGAATCCCACACTTATACACTGGCAAAACCGATGACAAATAAACTCCAGGGAAAGTAACAGCAGTTTAAAAGAATAATGATTTTTCAGTTTTTAATGGTTCTAAATACTCTTTGGCCAAGTACTTGTATTCATATTCAACCATATATACACACACCTGGACATGGTTTACTATCAAAAACGCGAAAATCACTTACGCGAACAGTGATTTCCACGACAAATAATGTTGACTCATACATATTAATTATGTTGTATGGTCGACACAACAAAGTTAACAATTTCTGTCAATCATACTTTGTAAATCTCCCATTTACATCCATGCTGAGAGTCCCTGCCCTGTGTACATCCTTCTAAATGGATGTACACATGAACGTCGACATTCCGACTATTGCTCATACCATGTTCTAGGAGGAGGCTATCGTGCATGTCAATGTCGTCCTTTTGACTGAAAACCACTATGTACATCTCAGTGCATGATTCTCTATCTGTCATGTTGTATGCATTTTGGGATTACTTCATATTCCCAATAGCTGCATACTGACATTAGAAGGCATTGCTCACCTTCATATGTCCATGCTGACGAGCAATAATACTTATTGTTAGGCAGCTGTGCCTGTGTTCCTGTACCACATTGGGCAATTATTGTGGTGTTTCATAAGTTGCCTGCCAACTGCATTAGAAGTGTTCTTAATGTGATTACATGCATGCCTTCTATATACCATACATGTATGCCATGCGCTCTAACATAGGCTGGATCCATTTGTTGTGAACTCTGTCCGGGATTTTTCACATTTTTTGTGCAAATCCCAGAGTGCTAAACCTACACATTGCTTACCATGTCTGTGAATCTCATCCTAAATTTTAAACTGCTAAACCTAAATTAATGTTCAGTCTTGCTCAAATCTTCTGTTTTATCATTTACTCCAGAATAATGTGGTTTTCTGTCAAATTACAGAGCAAGATAAACACTTTCAAGATTTTTACTAGCTGAGCCAAAATTCTGCAACTAAGTTTCTTACACTTTGGAGCAAGAAATCAAACTTTCTACTTTCTAAATAAGCCTGCAAAATTTGTCCATTTTTAAAAAATTAAAAAAGAAAGAGAAAACACTGCAAATGCGTTCAGATGGAGCAGAAAGTAGCTTAATTATTTTGAAACTGCACACTGTTTAACAGGGTCAGTCATATATTAGGACTAACAAGAATATATGTACAAATGCTGTAAGTTTTCAAATTACACGTGTTTATGAAATTTTACATTTAGACATGATATACATTTTATATGCCCTTCATACACCATGATTAACTCAGCCTGAGTGTTGTTGCATTGCATTACACATTTTTAATATTTCTTATCAGGTTCATTTTTGAGTCATGGTTGGAAATGATACAGTTGAATCAGGTTATTTACCTACTTATCAAAATATATAAGTTGATTAATAAGCAAATATGTAAATAATTAGAATTACCATTGAAAACAGACCCATGGTCTACCAAGTCTAGATTTTGCAGCGGCTTCACTTAGCTGTCCATCCTGCATGCCTTCTCCATTCTTTCCTTGCTCCATTTCAAGAAATGCTGACCCTTTTGATAACTTAAAATGTGCTATTTCCTTGGAATGTAAATTCTAGGGTCTCAGTTCTCTCCTAATCTAGTGGTATGCACTTTCCAACTGCCACACAATGTCCTCTTCTCTTCCACCTTTCCACTTTTGCTTCATCCCTAACCTTTGTTTATAAACAGAGTGTTGCACTCCGATCGGGCCAGATTCATAAATGCCTACACTAAATGTACATGATCTGTATTAAAGAACATCCCTACTACCTTTTTTGTGCTTCCTATTCACTCAGAAAGATTAAACTAAGTATAGATGTAGTCTACACATTGTGGTAACCTTTATTAACCCCCTTGATATTTAAGGTTACAAAAAAATTAGTCTGAAATATAACAATTAAGAGTAAGAAGGTGAGGGTTATGCTTGTGTTGTCTATTCACTCAGAATGGTGTACACTTTGTGTAGGTGTTAATGAATCTGGCCGTCTTCCATTGTTAAAGTTTCTGCTTATGCTCCATCCCCTCCTTTTCTCTCACTGTTTTGGTAATTGTATTGCATGTTGTTAACCAGCCTAATTTCCCTTCATTGCTAGGACATCAAGAACTGAACATAGTGCTCCAAACATTTCTTACCAGAGCCTTTACATTAGAAGATTATTACAGTCCAGGACAGTGTGACATTACTACAGCTGTGTACAGTGCAAGGATTTCATTTAAGTTCAGTTCAGTTTTACTTAGTCATTTCAACAGACATGGTGTTGCAACAGCATAACACAGAACCAGATGTCAAGTATGTTAATAGCTGCATAGAGGCAGCTGTACCCACCAGGAATAAGTACATAACTAACTAAAAAAAAAAACAAGCCACTGTGGTGGAACCACAATGCAATAGCCTCTATAACAGAAGGAGGAATATTATGGTAAATATTAAGAGATGTAGCACCCAGAAGGATAAAAGCACTCTCATCAAACCACATTGTTGGGCCCAGGCAGTATCCTAGGATGTCTTCTAAATAGCATGAAACATGACCTATCAGGCCTCCTGGAATTGATATTTAACCTTAGCCTCCAAACAGGCCTCATGCCAAACAAATGGAGAGGAGCAGCAGTCATTTCTCTCCACAAAGGTGAGCTGTCTACAGACCCTGGAAACTACAGATCCGTAAGTCTCACTAGTCTCAAATGCAAATCCTTGGAAAGAATTATCATGGAAATGATCAATAATAACATAGGAAACCTCCAGACACTGGGCCCAACCCAATTTGGTTTTGTCAAGGCAAGTAATGCCTACTCAACCTGGTGGACTTCTTTGAGAAGGTCACCACAGCAATGGATGAGAGCAAAATGGCTTACACTGCGTTCCTTGACCTGGCCAAGGCATTTGACACAATACTGCACTTGGGCATTGTTAACAAACTCAGGTTAGATATAAACCCTTATGCCACCCAGTAGATAGCCAGTTGGCTTACAGACAGGACCTAGAAAGTTGGAATTGTAGAGTTTACCTCTACAAAGATGTCAAAATCAAGTGGAGTCCCTCAGGGACTGAAGTCAAGGCTAATGTCAGGGGCCTATAATAGAACTGATTTGCAGCTGATTGCAAATTAGTAGCAGTCATAGAATCCTGCACCTACACTAATATTCTTCGGGAAGGATTAACACAGACAAATAACTTGTGTCAGAACCATGGACTAAAACTAAATGCCAAGATATTCACAATGGTATCCTACAGAAAGTCATCCACCTCTGGTAACTATTATATTGATAACACACCTCTAAGAGTCAACCCAGTACTCAGTACTCTGGGACATGGGGACAGTAATCTAGCCTTTGATCATCACATATCTGCAGTAGTAAGGAAATCAATCGATGTTGTGCGACTTATAAACAAAGGTAAGTAATCTAGGTCCAAGGAGGTCATTATTCCACTGTATTCAGCATTCCTCAGACCTATGATTGAGTGCAATGTCCTCTTTGGCTTGTACCTAACCAGGCACATCCAACAAATGAAACATCCACAAAGGTTCTTCACAAAAAAATACAGGGTATAAGCAACATGTCCTGTGCAGCATGTCTCAAAGCCCTATCACTGTATTTGGTATCCTGGAGGCTGTTTGGGGGAAATCTATGCCTGCCATATAAAGAATTGTGAAACCTCACCCTGCTAGACCTCCTGCTTATCCTCAAAACAAACAGAACTAGAACTACCTGTTTTAAAGACTTAAACCTTACCTGTGATATAAATACGGCATGATGGAGAGACAGGTATGTATTCCAGAGACTACCCCTTCTCTGGAACAGTCTCACCAACCATGTGAGATAGAGGTCCTCCCTAACCCAATTTGAGTGCAACTTTGACAGTTGGATGGGGAACAGGAAATCCATCCCTGGTTCGGTACCTATGTCTCTAATGGATGCAGGCAGCCTGTAAATGGTTCATCTCCCTGGCCAGTGCTTGTAAATGTTTAATCTCCCAAGCCCCTTCTTACACTTATTGAGCATACCAGAACATGTGAGAGATTTGGGATGCATGGCTAGGCTTAAAAAGACCCTGATGGTCGTTAGCCTAGTACATACCTATGAACCTATGAATCACATTCATCAAGTTTCCTGTTACATCTAAAATGTTCTAGAACATCAACATGTCACTGTTATTTGATATAATTGGTCAAAGTAAGAATACGATTAGATTTTTTTTTCTCTGTTATGCATAACTTGATCCATGGTTCTGGATGTTAATAGTAGGAATAGATGAGTGCATTTCAGCTTGGGGGGACATATTAAAAATTCTCTAGTAACAAATAATTCAAATCAAAATTCATAACTATTATTCTGTATTGTACTTATGACCTGTCTTTATCTGTAACTCTACCTTGCCATTGTATGCCTTTTGGTGTTAACAGAACTGTTGCTTTATTAACTACAGAATAGTAGTCCCTCCATTGTGATCAGCTCTCTTTTTTTTACAAAATTTAGAAACCGCAGTCTGTACCTATTCACAACAGCATCAGGTTCCTTTTATGTGCTGTGCCACTTCAGGGTGTACTTACTTACATTACTTTGTGAATCAGTAGCAACTATTCCATAATCACTGTAATGCCCCACCTAGACTTGCACCTTTATCTTCTCTGTGTTGCTCATGGTTGACAGCACCATTTCTCAAACTTTCCATAGACACAGGTACAGTGACTCATAACTCTCAACTGTACAGATTTTTTTGGCTCATATTTTTGGTCTGTTCCTCTATTTTCCTGTCAAATCATTGGGATGATCTCAGGATTGTAGTCACTAAATAATGACATACATTTGAGTTTCAGACTTCAGATCCTTCAGAAAATGTATATTAAAACAAATCCCATTACTCTAGCAGCTTTCTAAAAGTTGATAATATTTAAAATATGTCTGTATTTGTACCCCCATTTTGTCAAGCTTTGTACAGATTTTTTGCATTAAGAGGTTGAGAGGTATGACAGTGATCAGTCTCTCCATCCCAGCAAATGTACTCTGCATTGTAAGTTTCTTTTCTCATTTCCTATATACAGACATTTAATGGAGGTTACACCTGCAGTTTTTCCTCCTCATCCATTCTTTTCTGTTTTACTAAACTCTGTGTATTGATGTTGTGGCAAACCTTGATAGTAGAGCCCACAGAAGATGATAAGCATTTTATCTTAGAAAAGCATAGGCATCTTATTTATGGTTACATGTCACTTCCAGTATAACCTCTATACAGGGAATTACTCTTGGACTTTAAGCTTGATATTTCATTTGCTGAAGTTCACTGTTGCAACAGATAATTCCTCTGTCAAGATTGATAGGTCACAATACAGACCCGCTCACAAGCAACTTTGCATTCACTGTTATTAAATATTGTATTGAACTTTTAGCTATATGTTTTTGTAATGATTATTGGACCTTGCCTGTAATTTATACTAATATTAGAAACACAGAGTGCTATAAACAGCAATGTATTAGGCAGCTAACTGTTAAAATAACTTGTTTACAATATTAGCTATATCAGTGTTATATTCCAGGACTGCTAGATACCTTATACTCTGAAAGATGTACGTAGCTTATTTTAAAGCTGTCTCGCTATGTTAAACCCATTTAACATAGCGAGACAGTGTTTTAAAAAAACGAGTTATACTAATGGAAAAAGTCCGGCGACGGACCTTTTTCCATTAGTATAACTCGATTTACAACGGGCACGCTGGCCAATCAGCGTGCACGTTTTGGGGGGGTCATGGTATAATTAATAATAACTTCATTCTCTTTGAGGGGAAATATTTTAAACAAAAGATAAGGGTGGCCATGGGGGCATCATGTGTGCCCCTGTTTGCTAATATTATCCTAGCTGAATGGGAAACTTCCAAGGTTTTTACATCCAAACTACTTAAACACTGTAAATTCTATGGACGTTATTTGTATGACATCCTTATTTTATGGGGATGGACTCAGGAGCTATTGCATGAATTCTTTGAATTCTTAAATAAAAGTACACATTTTCTACAGTTCACAATGGATATTAATGACAACAGTATACACTTCTTGAACATCACTATCAAGAAGGATAAAGTCAATCACAGGTTTACCTCCATGTTATACAGGAAGCCAACCTACTCCAGTACATTATTGTACTTTTCCAGTGCTCACCCAATGCACCAAAACAGATCTTTGGTGAAGGAGCAGGGTGTTAGGTTGGCAAGGATGGTCAGAGAAGAGGAATTCTTTCTAAAGGAAATAGGAATTTTAGAGAATATGCTACTAGGAAGAGGGTATCCCATACACTTTCTAGAACCCATAATTCAGGAAGTCATCACAAAGAGAAAACAAGGCCATTTTTTTACCCATATTAAGGGGGGTACATAACAACAATAGCATTGGTAGGGTAGACATACCACATATTACAAAGAATTCTTTTCAACACTCTATTGTTCTTACTTTTAGTCCACGTTTTGGTAAAATCAAAGAAATTTTAAATCACAACTGGGTACTTTTTGACATGGAACAACAATTTAAAAATAAATTAGGTGACTATCCGGTAGTAGTATATAAGAAAGACAAGTCAATAAAAAACTTGCTTGAAACTAATGTAACCAATGTGAACAAAGGTAAGATGGTGAAATGTGGACATTGTAATCAATGCCCATACATTTTGGAGAATGAGTACATTAGGGGTTTTGGTAGGGTAGTCCTGAAGCAAAGGCTTAATTGTCAAAGTAGATGTCTAATATATATAGCGATTTGCCAACAGTGCTATAGTTTCTATATAGGGAAGACTATTAATAGCCTCAGTAAGCAAGTTTACCAACATTTATATGATATTAAAAAGAACAATCTCAAGAATGCGTTATACAATCACATAAAAGAACACCCTGGTCATCTTTTTAAATTCCGTGCCCTTGAACAGATAGGAAACAATGACAGGGGGGTCCTTCTGACATTTTTTTAGAGTATCGAGAATTAATGTAGCAGCTTAAGTGCAATGCAACATAGACCCCTTGGCTTAATGAAACTTGTTTCCATTTCTAGCTATCTCAAGTTAAAAGCTGAATTTCATATGTAAAAATGTAATTTTATTAAGGATATTTTAAGCTAATAGATTGTGAAAGAATTAAGAGATTATTTATTGTTATTTATTTCTGAGAATTTGATTATCAGCTTTGTACAGATTTTTATGTTTTATCATCCTAGTTTGCACAGCACAGCTCTGTCTGTTCCAAAAGCTGCTTTCAATGTTATGTATAGAAAATGTTTTTCCTGCTGCTAGTATTATAGGGAATTTATCATCAATTTCAGTTTTTAAATATGAACATACACCTTTTAAAATTAATTAATTGTTTAATTAGTGTAAGTCATGTGACAAAAGTGCATATTTAAGAAGTGGTTCAGTGTGCCTTTTTTGTATTCTGAAGAAGTCAATGCTGACAGCTGACGAAAGTGCTAAATAAAAGTTTCTGGCTTCTGTCTGTGAGCCGTATTGCTCTTTCTTATTTTATTTATTCAGTTTATTGTTGTTTGTTTGTGTTCACAGTAGTTTATTATGTGAGACTGTATCAAATGCCTTGGATAAATCTAGGAAGGTAGCTGAGATTAATTTACCTAGATTCCTGTGGGAGCTTATAGTATTGGTGGATTTGAGTAGGGCAGTGGTGGTGCTGTGGGATGGGTGATATCCTTGTTGGGTTGAGGAGAGAAGGTTGTTGGTGAGGAGATAGGAGAGGAACTGGTGATGAATATATCTTTCTAGGATCTTAGAGAGGGCTAAAAGAATTGCAATTGGTCGATAGTTGGAAAGGTCAAGGGAGGGGCCACCTTTCTGGAGTGGTATGATATATCAGGTTTTCCACAGGGATGGAACGGTGTGTTCGGTGATAGATCTATTTATTAGAAGTAAAATGGGATAGGTTATAGCAGAGGATGCAATTTGGAGGTATTCGGCAGGAAGGTTATTGGCTGCAAGAGTGGTTTGTTTGAGTTTGGCTAAGAGTTTTTGGATAGTAGAGGTAGGAACAGACTTACGTGTGAAAGGTATGGTATTGATTTGGGCCTGAGGTGGATGTGGGGTGATGGAGGAAGTGATGTTGTTTAAGAGTTTGAGTACTGAGGAGGTGAAATAGTTAATAAAGCTGGAGGCTATATCCAGGTCTGTACCGGTTATATTGGGGGCAGGAGTGGTGGTTCTTCCGGGCTGTAGGATGTTATTTATTGTTGCTCAGAAATTTTGCAGTTTGGTACTGTATTTGTTTTGTTGAGTGATATAGTAATTTTGTTTATCGAGCTTAACCTGCTATTTTGCTTTGTTCCTGACCTCATGAAAGGTTTGCCTAGCTGCAGGTGATCTGGTGTGGCGCCAGGTTTTCCAGGCTTTATCCCTGGCTCTAAGTAGGCCTTTTGTGGTTTTCTGGAGCCAAGGGGTGGGGTTGCTATGTATTCTGGTTGTTTTTAAGGGGGCTAGTTAGTTGAGGATATTTAGCAATGTGGAGTTGAAGTAATCAACTGCTTTGTCTAATGAAATGGTTTTGATGGGAGAACAGTTGCAATTTTGCAAGGCTCTTATGAAGTGGTCTCTAAGAAAATTTTTGTTAGAGTGGGTTTGTAGAAGGGAGGGAGAGTTAATTATTTTAAGTTTGTGCCCAAGGATAAAAGTGGGGCTGTAGTCGCTTGGAGAGTTTGGTAGGGTGCCACACTGATGGGCAGTATTTGGTTGATTTGTGAGGATCCAATCAAGTATCAATTCTCTTTTTCTGACCTTATCAATACATGTGGGAGTATCTATAAGTTGGGTGAAGTTATATAGGTTAATGTGGTGGGTGGAGGTGGGAGAGTTGATGGAGCTCCAGTCAATGTTTACATCACCTAGCATGATAGTTTCTTGAGGAAGAGAGTATGAGGCCCAGTGAAGTATGGATTCTAGGGTGGTTAGGTTGTCACCTGGGGGGTATATAGATACCCAGTAGGTTTTGGTGCTTATGTTGGTTAAGGGAGAATTTTACAAATAGAGTCTAGGTATTGTTGAATTTGGGGGAATCCTTTTGGAGGAGTTGGAGTTGTAGGTTGGTTCTGTGAAGTAGAGCTATGCGTCCACCTCTTTTATGTAGACAGTCTGCCCTGAGAATGTTATACCCAGGTGGGGTGATGGAATTATCTTTAATATGTGGTTTAAGCCACGTCTCGGTGATGAGAATAATATCAGGGTTATATAAGGAGATGGCAGTGTGAAGGTCTTCTATTTTATTCATGATACTGTGGGTATTCCTATTTAGTATCAGTAAGTCGGTGGGTTTGTTCTTAGCTGGATAGTGATGGGTGCATGGCTTATTAGCAGGAGTTGCTGGCCTGGGGTTGGGGTGAATGTCTCCTACTAGTAGTAGCTGGATAGTTATACAGGTGATAGTTTTAGGTATTGGAAAATTAGGTATTGAAATTGTAGACTTGGTTGCTTTTTTTAGATGGATAGAAGTGATACATGGGAGAGGCATGGCATAGGGTGGGGTATATGCTTACGTGAGTAGGGGCAATAGTAGTGTTGTGACTTAGGGTGGGGGATTTGTGGTGGATACAGTGAGTGATTGTGAGGAGATAAGCGGTGCTGATGGTGGCTATGGAGAGACAGGTGAATATGGAGGGTAATCCCAGGAGGGTATAGTGGAGATGAAACTAGGGGTAATGAGACATAATGGGAGTGAGGTTGTGGAGGTAGAGGAGGTATTTATTTTTGGTGAGGGTGTGAGTTGGGTGAGTAGGAGATATGGGTGTGGATAATGAACTGGTAGGTGGACTGGAGTGGTGGGAAGTGGAAGGCCATGTGTAGATGGTTTTGAGGGATGTAATTATTGGATAATGGGAAAGTACAAATGTTTTTAATGTGGATTTAATTTCTTAATTGGTTCTCAGAGTAACTTTTGTTACCTTATCTGGATGTATTTAATGTAAATTCACCATAATGAAATCACTGAAAAAGTTATTTTCATGAGTCAGAAATGGACAGCTCCCCAACTCCCTTCTCAGTTGTATTAGACTACTGCTGTACTCCTTTATCATCTGGCATTCCTCATTCTGAATGGCTTACATTAATTTATCAGAAAATTGCCATTATTTATGCTGTTGATTCAGGAAAAAGGCATTTATTCCTACTCTTTTCTGTGCTTTAGTTTATTTCCTAACAATTGTGTAAAAATGTGCAGAGAAGTCTTTAACCAAGTGGGAATACTTAAAGCTCTATCAAATATAATATATATATTCTTAATGAACTCCCAAATACTAACATTGCACCTTTTCACATTAAATCCATAAACGGAACCATCATAGCCCCTGTTGCCAGTACCAAATTACTAGGTGTTACCATTGACTACAAGCTAAAATTTGACATCCACATTACCCAAACCATAAAATAAAAACTTGGATCCATGTACAGAATAAAACACTTTTTAACCCCTTGACCAAACTAACTATTGCCCGTCCTCTCCACCTTACTATATGCTTCCCCAGTCTTTTCCTTCCTCAATAAATCTCTTGCTTATAACCATATTGCTAGATTTATAACAGGTTCCACATATCGCACCCACCACTGCCTTAACCTCAGGAAACTCGGTTGGTTGGAACTACCCAATCTTCTCATACTTAATCAACTCACTGAAGCCTTTAAAATAATCCACTATCCCGACAGAACTCCCTCATTGTGTAGTATTTTAACCCCTACTCCAACCTTAACTCCCTTAGATCAGCCAATCACGCCCAGATCTTAACTACTAAAGCTAAGAACTCGGGTGGTGATGCCCTGTATGCCAACTCCATTGGAAAGCCCTGGAACTCCCTGCCTAACACCCTTAGACTCATGACCTCACATCAACAGTTCAAAACCAACCTCAAAAGCCATCTTTATCAAATCTCCTGTACCCATAATTTGCCCTGATAAGTTAGTTCCTAGACCATTATTCTCATTGTGTTTATCCTACAACACTAGTTTGTTTAACCTGTAGCTTTGCTACTTGTGCTTATATTAAGTCAATGTTATTTTCTATTCTTATATTGTAAATGTAACTTGCTCTCCTTATGTATTGCTTTTATGTTGGAGCTTTTCTCCCCGGGCCTCTACTGAAAAGGGATATGTATCCAGCTGGACTAGCCCGGTCAACAAATGTAAAATAAAATAAAATAAATAAATAAAATAAATAAATATAAGATCCATTTCCCACATGCCAAGCAGCTTATGCAGCTCACTAAAGACTGTTTTTTTTTATGTGTGATGCCACTGTGTTACTATGTTTCAAGCCCATGCTGACCTTTTCTTTAGGAAGCACATACTTGTACACTGGCAAAACTGCATGGCAAACTCCATGGACCATAACGGCAGTTTAAAAGAATGATGTTTTTCATTTTTTTAATGATTCCAACTACTCTTTTGCCAAATATTATTTGGAACCATTAAAACTGAAAATCATTATCCTTTTAAACTTTTGCTCCTTGGAGTAAGATGGCGTAGTGGTTAAGGTCTTTGCCTTCCATGCACAAGGTACAAGGTTTGATCCTGACCTCCGACCAATGCCTGTTTGAAGTTTGTGTGTTCTCCCTGTGTCTCTGTGGGGTTTCTCCTATGTCTGAAAAACATGCTGAGTGTTTCCATCTCAAACTCACTGTGGAGCTGTGGACAGCAGCACACCCACATGGTGCCCTATAGGGGTAAGAGTTGTACAGACCAACCACTTTGGGCATCTACTATGGTGCGCAGTATCCTCAAGACAGGAGAACATGGATCACAGACTGCATGCCGTGGCAGTGCTAGCCACTCAACGGTATAAAATATGGCTCTAGATGATTTGGTCATGTTGACTAATGTTGCCAAGAATGGGCATGCATAGTTACCGGTTATAAGTGGGTTGAGGACCTGGCCTACTCTGACCCACGCCTGGGACCCTTGCTAATGGTGGGAGGGGTAGATGTGCCCCTACTGGCCAGTGTGTGCACACCATAAAGCCCAGCAACCCTGGGTCAATAAGCTACTGGCTGGCCGGTGTCTAGTTGCCCAACCTGGGTTACCTGGGATAGCTCTGTTGAGTGAAAGCTGGACGTAAAACCAACCAACCTGCCAAACATGAACTGAGAATTACTACGCTTAATGTAGGTTCACTGACAGGCTTGGAAGTGGATGACATGATGATACGGAGGAGGCTGAACATCCTATGTATCCAAGAGATGAGATGGAAGGGCAGTGCAGCAAAGCCACTTGGCTTGGGATCCAAAGTCTACTACTCAGATGGAGAGCAGGCTAGAAATGGTGTAGGTATTGTGGTGCGAGAGAGGCTTAGAAGGCAGTAAGGGATATAATCAGAATTAATGACAGACTCATGACAGTCAGACTCCAGTGTAATGATAGGGCAGTATTCATAATCTCAGCCTATGCCCCACAGCAGGGTTGTGATAGTGAGGAAAAGAGTGCATTCACATAGCAGTTGCAGGACCTACTAGATAAAGCAGGACAACATCAACTGGTGTTGATAATGGGTGACTTGAATGCACATATTGGGACAGACAGAACAGGATATGAGGAATGCATGTGTCCACATAGGTGGGGCAACAGGAATAAAGAAGGGGAAGCCATTTTAGGCATCTGTCTGGCAAATGGCTTGATAGTAGCTAACACATGGTGCAGAAAGAGAGACAGTCAAAAGATCACATACAAGAGCAGTCAACATGCAACTCAGGTAGACTTCCTCCTAGTAAGAAAAGGGCACTTGGATAGAATCAATGATTGCAAAGTCATCCCCAGTGAAACAGTTGGCACACAGCATAAACCACTAGTTGCCACAATCAGCTACAAGCAGTGGTCAGAGAAGGCTCTAAGGTCAACAGAGACCGGGCTGAAGACCTGGAAGTTGACTGGAGAGAAAGTACAACAGTTCAAGGAATTACTCAGGGCTTTAGCACCCCAAGAAGAGGAGGAAATAGGTGAAGTTAAAGAAGAATGGCAGCACCTAAAAACAGCATGTGTTAGGACTACAGAAAAGATATGTGGCCAAGCCAGGTATGGAAATAAGGTACATAAGGAAAGCTGGTGGTGGAATGCAGAAGTCCAGGAAGTCATCAAAAGAAAGGAGTGCAGGAAGAAGTGGGAGACAGAAAAGACTGACCAGGTTAGGAAGGACTACTGGTTGGCTAACAAAGAAGCTAAGAATGAAGTTGCAATAACAAAGAATAGGACATCAGAGGCACTCTACCAACTTCTGGAAAGTGACTCAGTAAGGGGTGCAAAGAAACTATATCAGGTTGCAAGGCAAAGACAGAATGATAAAGAAGATAATCAGACACCCTTCATAAGAGATCCCAGCAACAACTTGCTCACCAGTCCACGGGACGTCAAACGCAGAGTATTTCCAGCAGCTTCTGAATGAAGAAAACCCCACAGAAGCTGTACTGCTCCAGAAACAGCCTACAATGAGAGAGGAAAAGGAGCCCACCCTAGAAGAAGTAAGAACAGCACTAAGGAATATGAAGTCAAGGAAAGCAGCAGGCTCAGATGAGGTCACGACAGATATGATAAAGATGCTGGGTGAGATAGGGGAGAAATGGCTCCTGAGGGTAGTAATAGCAGTGTGGAGAGAAAGGCATATCCCAGATGACTGGAGAATAAGCATACTCATGCCAGTGTACAAGAACAAAGGGGACATCCACAACTGTGGGTAGTACAGAGGCATCAAACTCCTATCACATTGCATGGAAGTTCTGGAGAGGGTGATTGATAAATGGATACACAGAGTAGTAGAATGTAAGATGGGAGATGAGCAGTTTGGATTCAGATCAGGATGCAGCACAATTAACCTGATTTTTGCATTGAGACAGATACTTGAGAAGAAGCTAGAGATGAGGAGAGAGTCCAAGTGGGCATTCCTAGACTTGGAGAAAGCATATGACAAGGTCCCAAGAAAGTTGATCTGGGCAGTACTGCAGTGGTTTGAAGTCCCAGAAACATTGGTAGAATTAGTGCAGGCTATGTACAAGGACCCAATAACTCAAGTTTGAACAGTGTTCGGCCTCACAGAGGGGTTCCCAGTGGGAGAGAGTGTACATCAGGGTTCACCTCTGAGCTCACTGCTGTTCATACTGGTGATGGACTACATTAGCAAACAGGTTGGAGGGGACGGATCAACAAAGCTGCTGTATGGAGATGATGTGGCAGTACAGGCGGACTCTGAGCTAAAACTTCAGCAAAAGATAGGAGAATGGAATGCAAATCTGAAGGTACATGGGATGAAACTAAGCACAGATAAGATGGTGGTAATGGAAGCAAATTGGGGAAATCAGAAGAAGTGAGAAAAGAGATAGACGGGAAGATAGTGGAACAGGTAAACGGCTTCAAGTATCTGGGAGGGGTAGTTGAGGAGAAGGGTAGTCTGAATGAAGAGGTCAAAGCTAGAATCAGAGGGGCTGCAGCCAACTGGCATAGAGTATCAGGTGTAGTCTATGACAGAAGAATACCAAATAAGCTGAAAGGTAAGGTGTACAAGGCAGTGGTGCCACCAGTACTATGTATGGTACAGAAACCTCGGCAGTAAAGGCAGAACAGTTGAAAAAGTTAGAGGTGATGGAAATTTAGTACCTGAGAAAGGTGGTAGGATGCATGCTGTGGGACAGACGAAGAAATGAGGACATAAGAGCAGCAGCCAAAGTAGCTCCAATTGCAGAAAAGATCAAAGAGAACAGATTACAGTGGTTTGGGCACATGTGTAAAAGAGCAGAAGATAATCTGGTGAGGAAGATTTGAGACAGACAGGAAGAAGGTAACAGAAAGCGAGGACATCCAGCAAAGAGATGGATGGATTGTGTGAAAGAAGATCTGCGACAGTCAGGCATGAGTATTGAAGAAGGCAGGAGTGTGGCACTGAATTGAGATAGTTGGCAACAGTTAACACGATACCCTGACCCCATGTAGAAAAATGGGAAAAAGGGGGCTGATGATGATGACTCTTTGGCCAAGTATATGTACCGATGATGATGATGATGATGATGATGACTCTTTGGCCAAGTATATGTAACAACTGTACTCTAAGGAGCAGAAGTTTACAAGGATAATGGTTTTCAGTTTTAATGGTTCCAAATACTCTTTGGCCAAGTACATGTATTCAACCATATATACACACACCTGAACATGAGCTATGTACATCTCAGTGCATGATTCTCTATCTGTCATGTTGTATGCATTTTGGGATTACTTCATATTCCCAATAGTAGCATACTGACACTGGAAGACATTTCTCACCTTCATATGTCCTTGCTGACAAGCAATAATACTTACTGTTAGGCAGCTGTGTCTGTGTTCCTGTACCACATTGGGCAATCACTGTGGCATTTCATAAGTTGCCTGCCAACTGCATTAGATTAGACGTGCTCTTAATGTGATTGCATGCATGTCTTCTACATACTGTACATGTATGCCTTGCACTCTGACTTAGGCTAGATCCAACCTTGCTGTGCTATTTATTGTGAACTCTGTCTGGGACTTTTCACATTTTTTGTGCAAATCCCAGAGTGCTAAACCTACACATTGCATACCATGTCTGTGAATCTCATCCTAAATTTTAAACTGCTAAACCTAAATACCTGTTCAGTCGTGCTCAAATCTTCTGTTTTATCATTTACTCCAGAATAATGTGGTTTTCTGTCAAATTACAGAGCAAGATAAACACTTTCACGATTTTTACTTACTGAGCCAAAATTCTGGAACTAAGTTTCTTAGACTTTGGGGCAAGAAATCAACCTTTCTACTTTCTGAATAAGTCTGCAAAATGTGTCTATTTTTAAGAAATTAAAAAAAAGAAAACACTGCCAATGCCTTTAGATGGAGCAGAAAGTATCCTAATTATTTTGAAAATGCACATTGTTTAATAGGGTCATTCGTATATTAGGATTGATAAGAATATATGTACAAATGCTGTGAGCTTTTTAAATTACACGTGTTTTTGAAATTTTACATTTAGGCTTGATGTACATTTTTTATGCCCTTCATGTACTATAATTAACTAAGTCTGAGTGTTGTTGTATTGCATTACACATTTTTAATATTTCGTATCAGGTTCTTTTTTAGTCATGGTTGGAAATGATACAGTTGAATCAGGTCATTTATCTACTTATCAAAATAAATAAGTTGATTAATAAACAATTATGCAAATAAATATAATTACCATTGAAAACAGACCCATGGTCTACCAAATCTAGATTTTGCAGCGGCATTAGCAGTCCGTCCTGCATACCTTCTCCATTCTTTCCTTGCATCATCTCAAGAAATGCTGACCCTTTTGATAAATTAAAATGTGCCATTTCCTTGGTATGTAAATTCTTGGGTCCCAGTTCTGTCCTAATCTAGTAATATTTTCTTAAGGGTAACTTGAAATATACACTTTCCAGCTGCCACACAATTTCCTCTTCTCCTCCACCTTCCCATTTTGCTTCATCCCTAACCTTTGTTTATAAACAGTGTGTTGCATACAGATCGGTCTGGATTCAATGAATGCCTTCACTAAATGTACATGATCTGTATTAAAGAACATCCCTACCACATTTATTGTGTTTCCTATTCAATCATAAAGATTAGACTAAGTGTAGATGTAGTCTACACAATGTAGTAACTTTTATGAACCCCACTTGATATTTAAGGTTGCAAGAAAATCAGTATGAAATATAAAAACTAGGAGGAAAAAGGTGGGAGTTATGCTTGTGTTATCTATTCACTCAGAATGGTATACATTTAGTGTTGGCATTAATTAATCCGTCCCTCTGTTCATTGTTTAAGTCTCTGCTCATGCTCCATCTCTTTCTTTTCTCTCACTGTTTTGGAAATTGTATTGCATGTTCCCTTCATTGCTAGGACATCAAGAACTGAACATAGTGCTCCAAACATTTCTTACCAGAGCCTTTACATTAGAAGATTATTAGAGTCCAGGACAGTGTGACATTACTACAGCTGCATACAGTGCAAGGATTTCATTTAAGTTCAGTTCAGTTTTACTAAGTTATTTCAACAGACATGGTGTTGCAACAGCATAACACAGAACCAGATATCAAGTATGTTAATAGCTGCATAGAGGCAGCTGTACCCACCAGGAATAAGTACATAACTAACTCAAAAAAAAAAAAAAAAACAAGCCACTCTGGTGGAACCACAATACAATAGCCTCTATAACAGAAGGAGGAAAATTATGGTAACAATTAGGAGATGTAGCACCCAGCAGGATAAAAGCACTCTCATCAAACCGCATTGTTGGGCCCAGGCAGTATCCTAGGATGTCTTCTAAATAGCATGAAACATGACCTATCAGGCCTCCTGGAATTGATATTTAACTGTAGCTTCCAAACAGGCTTCATGCCTAACAAATGCAGTACAGCAGCAGTCATCCCTCTGCACAAATGTGGTCCATCTACAGACCCTGGAAACTACAGATCCATTAGTCTAACTAGTCTCATATGCAAAGCCATGGAAAGAATTATCATGGAAATAATCAGTAATAACAGAAGAAACCTCCAGATGCTGGACCAAGCCCAATTTCATTTTGTCAAAGCAGGTAATGCCTACTCAACCTGGTGGACTTCTTTGAGAAGGTCACCACAGCAATGGATGAGAGCAAAATGGCTTACACTGCCTTCCTTGACCTGGCCAAGGCATTTGACACAATACTGCACTTGGGCATTGTTAACAAACTCAGGTTAGGTATAAACCCTTATGCCACCCAGTAGATAGCCAGATGGCTTACAGACAGGACCTAGAAAGTTGGAATTGTAGAGTTTACCTCTACAAAGATGCCAAAATCAAGTGGAGTCCCTCAGGGACTGAAGTCAAGGCTAATGTCAGGGGCTTATAGTAGACCTGATTTGCAGCTGATTGCAAATTAGTAGCAGTCATAGAATCCCGCACCGATACTAATGTTCTCCAGGAAGGGTTGACACAGACAAATAACTTGTGCCAGAACCATGGACTAAAACTAAATGCCAAGATATGCACAATGGTATCCTACAGGAAGTCATCCACCTCTGGTAACTATTATATTGATAACACACCCCTAAGAGTCAACCCAGTACTCAGTACTCTGGGACTTGAGGACAGTAATCTAGCCTTTGATCATCACATGTCTGCAGTAGTAAGGAAATCAATCTATGTTGTGTGACTTATATACAAAGGTATGTCATCTAGGTCCAAATAGGTTATTATTCCACTGTATTCAGCATTCATCAGACCTATGATTGAGTGCAATGACCTCTTTGGCATGTACCTAAACTGGCACATCCAACAAATGAAACATCCAGAGAGGTTCTCCACAAAAAAATACAGGGTATAAGCAAAATGTCCTGTGCAGCATGTCTCAAAGCCCTATCACTGTATTTGGTGTCCTAGAGGCTGTTTGGGGTAAATCTATGCCTGCCATATACAGAATTGTGAAACCTCACCCTGATAGACCTCCTGCTTATTCTCAAAACAAACAGAACCAGAATTACCTGTTTTAAAGACTTAAACCTTGCCTGTGATATAAATAGGACCTGATGGAGAGACAGGTATGTATTCCAGAGACTACCCCTTCTCTGGAACAGGCTCACCAACCATGTGAGATAGAGTTCCTCCTTAACCCAATTCAAGTGTAACTTTGACAGTTGGATGGGGATCAGAAATCCATCCCTGGTTTGGTACCTGTGTCTCTAATGGATGCAGGCAGCCTGTAAATGGTTCCTCTCCTTGGCCAGTGCTTGTAAATGTTTAATCTCCCAAGCCCCTTCTTACACTTATTGAGGGTACCAGAACATGTGAGAGATTTGGGATGCATGGCTTGGTTTAAAAAGACCCTGATGGTCGTTAGCCTAGTACATACCTATGAACCTATGAATCACATTCATCAAGTTTCCTGTTACATCTAAAATGTTCTAGAACCTCAACATGTCACTGTCATTTGATATAATTGGTCAAAGTAAGGTTACGATTAGATTTTTTTTTCTGTGTTATGCATAACTTGATCCATGGTTCTGGGTGTTAATAGTAGGAATAGCTGAGTGCATTTCAGCTTGGATGGACATATTAAAAATTCTCTAGTAACAAATAATCCAAATCAAAATTCATAACTATTATTCTGTATTGTACTTATGACCTGTCTTCATCTGTAAGTCTACCTTACCGTTGTATGCCTTTTGGTGTTAACAGAATTGCTGTTCATTGACTACAGAATAATAATCTCTTCATTGTGATCAGCTCTCTTTTTTACACAAAACTTAGAAACCACAGTCTATACCTATTCACAACAGCAGCAGGTTCCTTTTTATGTGCCGTGCCACTTCAGGGTGTACTTACTTACATTACTTTGTGAATCAGTAGCAACAATTCCATAATCACTGTAATGCCCCACCTAGACTTGCACCTTTATCTTCTCTGTGTTGCTCATGGTTGACAGCACCATTTTTCAAACTTTCCATAGACACAGTCTCACCACCCCAGCAAATGTACTCTACATTGTAAGTTTCTTTTCTCATTTCCTATATACAAACATTTAATGGACGTTACACCTGCAGTTTTTCCTCCTCAGCCATTCTTTTCTGTTTTACTAAATTCTGTGCATTGACTGTGGTGGCAAACCTTGATAGTGGAGCCCACAGAAGATGATATACATTTTATCTTAGAAAAACATAGACATTAATTTATGGTTACATGTCACTTCCAGTATAACCTACAACTCTATCTATTATTACAGGAGATTACTCTTGGACTTTTAGCTTGATATTTCATTTGCTGATGTTCACTGTTGCAAATGATAATTGCTCTGTCAAGATTTATATGTCACAATACAGACCCGCTCACAAGCAACTTTATATTGACTTTTATTAAATATTGTATTGAACTTTTAGCTATATGTTTTTGTAATGATTATTGGACTTTCCCTGTAATTTATACTAATATTAGAAACATAGAGTGCTGTAAACAGGAATGCAAATGTATTAGGCAGCTAACTGTTAAAATAACTTGTTTACAATATTAGCTATATCAGTGTTATATTCCAGGACTGCTAGATACCTTATACTTTGAAAGTTTTTTTTGAACTGATAGACTCATTTTTGTTTCTATATGAACCACTGGAAACAAAAGCAGAAAAGTACCACCAAGACCAAGGACTATTACCTCCTTCAGACTTTAACACAAGTCCATTTATTTAGTGACAAATTGCTTATTGTAGCAAATAGCAGCAAACATTCTTCCTGATAAAAAGTAATAGATAGCAGCAAAATAATCTCTTTCGGTGACAAGTGCTTATAGTAACAAATAGCAGCAAACAATCTTTCTGATAAAAAACAAGTAGCAGCAAAATAATCTCTTAGCGCCTCGGCTTAGACAGCCTTTACAGAGTAAATTGTAGTTAAAAAACATACCTTTTATATAACACAATACTAATTAAGAAATTAATTAACTACACCTTTATAAAAACAAATGAATATTTAAAAAAAACAATATTCAAATAAAACTTTTCCAGTGACTTTTCATTTTTTTTCTGTTGCTGCTACCTATTTAAAGTGACAAAATGTTTACTGCTTTAGTAGTCTTGTATATCTTAGACTTTTAGGTATATACTCTTTTCAAAATGGTGGAAACACTCTACTATTGTTTGTTAGCTATGTAAGTGGCTCAGCAATTTTGGCATAGTCAGGGAGTAAACAGTTCACAGTTACTGCCATATACTTGAACACATCTTTAAAGCTGCCAAAATTGACTGAGGAATGGCACTTTGTTGTATTTTCTTGCTTTGCTGCAACTACTTTTGTTTCCTGGCACAAATTTCCTTTGCTATACCCACTATCTCTTTGCTCCAGTAGTGGAAAACAGGACCTAACTATATCTGCCCTATCTACCCTATCTTATCACATTTAACTCTATTTAGTTCTAACCATATTAATATAAAGTCAATTAATCTGCAGCCTCCTTTATCTTTATTACAGCTTCATTAAAATATGCAACCATTGTTTCCAAAATTCTCTATCTAATACAACAAATAGCAGTCTGAGAACACCACTTTCTGCCTCAGTCAAGCTGCTTGTAGGTGAATGGCAATATCTTGTGCAAAATAAGAATCCTGTATACGTTTTGTACATCATGTGTTACTTGATCCATGTTTATGGGTTTTAATAGTAGAAATAGCTGAGTGCATTTCAGCTTGAATGGACAACTGACTCATATTGCAAAATTTTTTAGTAATAATTAAACTTAAAATTCATAACTATTATTCTATATTGTACTTATGAGCTATCTTTATCTATAACTCAATTTTTCTAAGATATCCCTTTTAGCATTAGTGGAACTACTGGTTTTATTGATTACAAAACAGTGGTCTCTTAGTTGTGTTAGCTATCTTTATTTTTCATGATTACTGAGTTGGAAACTGAAGTTAGTACTTACCTGGCTGTCTATGACAGCAACAGATTGTATTTTTGCATGATCCTCTGCTTCAGAGTGTAGCCCTGTAGAATGCTACACCCTGCCTCCAATTCCCATGCACCTCCACTTTTTTCTAGATTTAAATCAGTAAATTCCTCCTACTTCCTCTATATTCAAATTAGCAAAGTCCTCCCATCCTTCTTTCTACCTATCACAACATTCTTCTTCATCCCAGTCATGCACCTTCCACACATCCTAGTGCTATCTCTTCTACTTCTACTTACAGACATATTCAACTTCCACAACTCTGTCTCTCTCTCTGCTACTTACCCACAGCGGCATCACAGCATGAAACTCAAACACTCACCCACCATCTTTCCTACTCAATTTGAGCTCTAATCAGAACAAGAACACTCATCCATCTACCAGCTTAACTGAATAAATGAAACTTCAACAAGGCATCTTAATTTCTTCCACAGGGAGGGCATCAAAAAGAGAACCTCCTATATCTGCTAGCTAACGTGATTTTATCTGGACTAATCTTTCGTATTCTGAATCTATTAAAACATGTCTAGCTGACTCTGAACTCCTCCATAGTCCTAAAAAACCCTAAACTTTTACTTTTCACTCCCAACTCTCTCCTCCCAAAATAATAACTTTACCATCTTATACAAGCCATAAAAAAGCACCATAAGCTAGAGTGTCTTTACAGAGCTAAGCCATACCTTATATGCATCTAGATGTAACATAACTATGACTTACCTGCTCCCCACTTTACTTTATACCTCTCCATTTTACCAATCCAAACTCAACACTGACAGCTAAACTGGAACAATGTTATAATAATGTTGCAAACAAATCATCACTAGAAATCCCATCACTGCTTCTTATTAAAACAGCTAAACTTGCTTGAAATAAACAATATCCTTCTCTATTTACAATTAGTCACTTCCTTTTAACTGCTAAATGACCCTGACAAATTCCCATCTCTAAACTTTATTGTGCTCTCCTACTCTCCTAAGTGGCTATTACATTCCAATGACAAATTCTTACTCTCCATAACCAAATATTAAATGTGTGTTGTAATGACCTGAGATATTCCTCCTTTGACTATGTGAAAAGAGACATGATAAACCTTTAAGATTATGTGTCCCAGGCAGGTCTGAGCCTAGTACTGAGCATCAGTCTACCTTAGCCACCACAATATAAATAAAAGATAGTTGACCAATTGGCTTAGTTACTGTTGTCATTCTAAGGGGGTCCAATATTTGTCAGCTTGAGAGAACATAATCAACAGACATTGATGCTTTGCCAGGAATGGTCTGCACCTGTCCCCACTAGACTTTCAGATATTGGCCAGAACATTATCCACCTCTATAGTGCCTTTTTAGGCAATGCCAATTTAATAACCATTCCAACATGCTAAATTATATACCAGACAAACTAAAGGTGTTATCTTGCTGCACAGTGCTAGGGGTCTCAACAAGAAGTTCCACTCTGGAAGTGCTCCCCACCCTGGAGAGTGTTGACATCTGTTCTGTTACTGAGACATATGTTAAAACTGCATAAGGCACCCTGACAGTACAAGGCTATAAGGTCTTCCACACATTTAAGACAACTACCTCACAAGAAGGAACAAGAGGTGGAGGTATATCACTCTACATAAAAAGTTGGTCAAGCAATATGAAATGCTTGAGCTACTCCATGCTCAACTCCCTGTCTATGACCCAGGATAAACATACCACATACTTGAATGTACTAGAGTCACTCACAATTCAGCCCAACAGCATATTTATGGGTGATTTCATAAATGTGATACATGCACAACCACTAACATGCAGGCTGAAAGATTCCTGGATCTTGTGAATTCAAAAGCCTTGGAACAGCTAGTCTGCACACCTACTAGAGGTGCAAATATCCTGGCTCTGGTATTCACAGATATGTCCTTACTGGTCAGATCAGATCACAAAGAGGTCACCCCTGAAATAAATATAAAGGCTGAACATCCAGTAAACTCCAAATATTTTGAAACTTTTCAAAGGCTAACTGCCATCTATTAAACAATGGCATAGCTAAATTCCAATCCCCCTAAACTCAGAGAACATGGTAGTCTATGTGGAAGTGTTTATAGAAACCCTGCACAAGCATGTATATTACTGAATAGAAGCAGCAGTACCAAACCGAAATAAACTAAGGACAATCTCCAAAAACAAGCTCCCTTGGAGCAAAAGAAAGAAGAAAATTCTGTCCAAAAGTGCAAAAAAAGCTATGCCAAAATGACAAAAAACTCCATAATCAGTCCCAATAAGCAACTCAGGGGACTGATTAGGGACTGATTAGTTCCAATAAGCAACTCAGGGGACTAGCCAATTTTGAGGCAAAAATAGTCTCTCAGGCTAAGGATAACCATAAAGAATTTTGCAGTTATGTGTGCAGCTTTAAAGGAAATATGCAACAGTGTGCTGATTTAACAGTAAATGGAACTTCTTATACCAGACTGGTGAATATAACAAATTTGTTGACTGATAAATATGGCTCTAGTTCCACACACCTATAAACCCCAGTTCCCCACAGGAAATACCCTCTATCTTTTCTCCCTCAGCTATCACTAAGGAACAGGTCCTCACTGCACTCTCCGGAGCTAAAAACACTGCATCTCTAGGCCCTGATAATATCCCAGGATGCCTCTTAAATAGCCTGAAACATGATCAATCAGGCCCACTAGAATCTGTATTCTTCCACCACTTCCAAACAGGCTTCATTCCTAGGAAAAAAAAGGACTGCAATGATCATCCCTCTATACAAAGGCATACCATCAACAGATCCAAGGAACTACAGACATCATACATTTGACTAGTCATATAAATAAGGTTATGGAAAAATTATTATGGACCTAATAAACACAGACATAGGAAATCTTCAAACACTGGACACATCCCAGTTGGTTTCATCAAGGACAGGTCATGTCTACTAAACTTGGACTTCTTTAAGAATGTCATTAGAGCCATGAATGAGAGCAAAATGGTACATGCTGCCTACCTTGACCTTGCAAAGACATTTGACATAATACCTCACTTGGGTATTATAGACAAAGTCACAGATTTAGGCATAAATCTCTATATCACCTGATGGATAACTGGAAGACTCACAGATAGGACACATTAAGTTAGGATGAGGGAATCCGTCTCGACCAAGAGGCTTGTTACTAGTGGTGTCCCACAGTGGTCAGTACTGGGACCTCTCTTGTTTGGAATATACTTCTCTGAAGTCAAGACAAATGTAGAGTGCCTTTAGCTAACCACATTTGCTGTTGACTGCAAGCTGGTTGCATTCACTGAATCAGCAAAGATTTAGATATCCACCAGGAAGGTCTGGCACAAACAAATAACTGGTACCAGAACCATGGTCCAAAATTCAAAAAATGTATAATTATACCCTTTGGAAAGATTAGCAGCCTGCAAAATTATAACAACGGTAACTCTCCCCTGACAGTAGACCCAGTGGTAAGTGACTTAGGAACTCAGGCTGACAGTAACCTGAACTTTGATCACTGTGTGTACATGGGAGTAAGAAAATCCTTCTATGTGGCACAATTTATAAGTAGGGGCATGGTATCCAGATCTAAGGAGATAATAGTCCCACTATACTCAGCTCTTATTAGATCAATAATTGAGTACAGTGCACCCTGCAGCATGTACCTGTCCAGGATTTTGCACCTCATTAAAAGAATATAGGGTGTTAATAATATATCCTGTGCAAACTGCCTCAAAGCCCAAGTACAGGCTCCTACAGACTACTGAGTGGTGAATTATGCCTAATGCACGAGGTATTCTCCAATGCAGCCCTGATGGAGCTGCTACACATTCACAAAACAAAACAGTTCTAAAATTACCTGATCTAAGGATCTAAACCCCACGTGACATAAACAATATATGTCTGAGGTAGAGGTTTGTGTCTCTGAGGTTACTCCTTCTCTGGAACAGACTCCCTATTCTTGTAAAACAGAGCTCTTCCCTAAGCCTATTCGAATGCAGTTTGGACCAATGGATGGGAAATCTCAAATTCACTACTGACTTGTTGCCTGTTACCCTTATGGACAAGGGCAGTTTGTAGATGCCCAAAAGAACAGGAATATGTTAAAGCCAATTTATCCTGTGGGCATTGATAATTGGAAAAATTGGGACAAGAATGGCTAGGCTTGAAAAGGCTCTAGGACCATTAGTCTAGTAACATTCTATGATCCTAACATCCTGTGAAATCCAACAACAATGCAGTATTTTCTCTATTCATACCATGTTGCAAAATGCTGGAACTCCATCTTCCTCCACTTTAGAACACTTGGTAACTTGAAAGAATTTAAATTCCATTTGAAACAACATCTCAAGCAGACATGGCTTTGCACCTGTATTACTCTAGGTTAGACTCTAACAAACATTGCAAAGGATTACCTTCTGAATATAGACCTACCTTCTCCACAATATGAATTTCATCATCACTCCCATCTCAGCTATTAATCTCACATCTTCTTCCCTCTAAAGTCTGTTTTCTACCTTTCATATACCTTTCCATCTCAAGTTATTCTTCCCTCATCTGTTACTCCTTCTCTCTCCTTAGACTTCCTCTATTTCATCCTTCTAACCCTCTACTTACACAGTGCAAGTCAATATAATCTTACCTTATTTATCTCATTTTTGACTCTCTCAGTATGTTTATGTTCCATTTTTATTTCCTGTTATTCTCTTACTTGAACTCACCAATTTAGATTAAACTCTTGTCTTAAACCATCAAGCCTTCTGTTCAAACTACAGCTGATAGTTATTTCCATATTATGTGATCTGTATGCAGCTCTTATAATTGTGATCCTTATGAAACTGTTGAGAGTGTTAACTAACAATGTAACTCTGTGACTTATAATCTAGTTAATACATTATTATTATTATTTTTTTTTTGTAAGAGGAGCTTCTCTCCCTCAGACTTTGCTGAAAAGGGACAATGCCCACTTGGACTTTCCTGGCAAAAAAATGCCAATAAATAAATAAAAATAAATGAATAAAACATATGCAAGTTCATTTTTTATTTATCTATCTACGTATCTGTCTTCTACCTACTTCTCTGTATTATTAGCAGGGTTAAAATAATACATTTAATGGTGTACTTGTCCTTGCAAGTAAAAAAGTAAAGTCTCAAGGCGTTTCTAATCCTTACTTTTAATCTTCTCAGGAAATGGGCTAAAATGTGTTCAGATATAAATTTTCTTTCCTTTGACTATATTCTGCAACCACACGGACCAGATAATCCTTTGAGATTTTTTTTTATAGGTACTCTGTCTGCTTGTTTCCTTTACTCCTGATCTTGTGTACCATTGATTCTCTTTAAACAGGTCAAATTTATGTCATATACCATTCCCCACTCAGAAATCACAGAAAAACTCACTAAGCTAGGCATCAACCCCTATATCACTAGGTGGGTTGCAAACTGGATCACAGATAGAACCCACGGTGTGAAAGTAGCTGACTCCAAGTCAGACTGCAGACCAGTCACGGGTGGAGTCCTACAGGATTCGGTCCTGGGTCCTCTCCTGTTTGGTATCTACTTCTCTGAAGTCCAGGCCAACATGAAGAGACTCTGGCTGACAAAGTTCACAGATGATTGCAAGTTGGGAGCTATTATTAACTCTCCAAGTGATATTGACATCATACAGAAAGGCCTCACTGAGACCAATGACTGGTGTCAGAACCATGGCCTTAAGCTCAATGCCAAAAAATGTGTTGTCATCCTCCTTGGGAAAAGCCCAGTTCCCTTGAATTTCCACATCGATGGTAGTCCAGGGAACACAGGTTGACAGCAACCTCTCTTTTGACCACCATGTTGCCACTGTGGTCAGAAAGTCCTTCTATATGACACATCTCATTACTAAGGGTTTTACATCCAGGAAGAAAGAGGTCATTGTCTCTCTCTACTCTTCCCTCATTAGGGCAATCATCGAGTACAATGCCCCATTTGGCATGTACCTCACTAGACACCTGCAACAACTGAAGAGGCCACAAAAGTACCTCACAAAGAGAATCCTAGGCCTTAAACACTTGTCCTACATGGACAGACTCAAAAAACTCCAACTATTGTCTGTCTCATATCACCTACTTAGAGGCGATCTCTGTTTGACTTACAGAGCCATGTCTGACCGAGCTCTGTTAGAAATGCTACATCTAAAGAAATCCCAATCCTTCCTCACTACATGCTCCAGAGACCTCAACCTCATTGCCACAATCAACAGGACATGGTGGAGGGACAGGTTCATAACCCAGAGACTGCCTATGCTATGGAATGGACTTCCCATACATGTCAAGCAGAGCACCCCACTGACCCTCTTCAAGAGAAATCTTGATGAGTGGATGGCAAATAGAAAATTCACCCCGGGGATAACTCCAGTGGCTCTACTCGACAGAGGCACTGGGAACTAAGGTCGGGTGGTATGATGCCAGGGTAATCCTATGGGCTAGGCTTGTAAAGGCTCCAGAGCCATTAGCCTAGTACACACCTATGAACCTATACTTCATGCTCCTCATGTCAGTGAGGTAGTCTGCATTATCATTGCTGTACATGTTGCACAAACATTTTCAAAAACATATTTTAATTTCATTATTTTCCTTAACTGTCCAGAATTTCATTATAATCTTTTTACTCTAATTTCTTCTGCAAAAATGTTTCTAAGTATCCAAACCATGCCATTATGAACTTTGTCAGTTCTTCATACTAACATACAATTACTTATTTCATCTGTAGCCTGTTGTTTCTTTTCTTCCCAAATGTTGTTGTGTCTTTCGGCTTTTCCCGGTTAGGGGTCGCCACAGCGGAACTCCGGTCCACTAATGATTGGCAGTAGATTTTTACGTGCCGAGTTACCAGCCCTGACGCACAACCTTCAACGAAGGTACACCCATTTACGCATGTCTCCACACAGAAGACACTTTAGTTGAGAATCGAACAGGACGTCTTACTGTGAGGCGACAACGCTACCGCAGCACCACCACCGCAGTATATAATTTGTAAAAACAGTTCTCTTGGTAGTGTCATAATCCTTATCCATATTGCCATGTCATGGCTCTCATTTAGTGCCCTTTCATTTCCAAATTAAAATAAATTTCAGGAGATGAAGGTGGCATTCTCAAGACCATCCTCATAACCGTATATATTTACACGAGGAATCTCAGGCTTCTCCTTTCATTCTGAATTATTGTTGGAGATGCCTTTGGTCTGCATTTGCTTTTCTGTGGATTATTGTTGGAGATGTTAACAGATCATTACATACCTTTTTACTTTTGAATTTAACATACACATGTTATAATTATACCAGGTCTGTTTATTTGACAATATTACATGTACAATAGAAAAGCTTGAGACATCTTGGAAAACCTTTACCAAACGTATTTATGGACTTCAGCACAATTATTTGCTACAAATCATTAGCTTTGTCTTATTGACACTTAGTGAAAGCTCATGTTTATGCATACATTTAGTGCAAGGTCATTAAAGCCCAGTACAGTGCACAGATGACCTTACCTTAGAAAATCAGGAACCTATGCTTCATACAGTGTTCCCTAACACAATTATATGAAACCATACTGTGGCATGTCCGCCAACAATATCCATCACTACACAATGGTTTGTGCCTGCTTCCATATTCAGAATTAGTACATTGGTCAAAGTATCACTAGCATTTAAGTATACAGTTTTTCCAAAAACACTGTTATATTTTGTACAACTATACTCAGCAGAACTGGTCCCAGCTAGTTCTCTTTTATGGGGGAATATACCATGACAGCAACCCTGATTACCTGAAGAAAGTGGGAGTGGGAAGTTGACACTAGCTTAACCATCCTGTGAGATGGTGGTCTGTTCCTGTATATGGTTTAAACCTGCTCTAAAATGAACCAGTATTAACTGCGGGAGCACATATGCTTAAAGGACAAGGTATCCCAGATTCTCAGTTGGACAGCCATATATGTCTACTGGTAGGAGGGTTAGGTCTGAAATATAGAAATCTTTTGATGGCTGGTTAGATGACTGATGGACTATCATCAGTTTTCACCTCATCAGAGTAATACATGGACACATTCGTATGTAAAGAGACCAGATGGTTTGCAGACACAGAAATCAAGGAAAAGTATCTAAAAAAAGTAGTACTAATCCTAGCACTGAACCCCACTGTATACTGTTGCTTGCTGGCATATACCTTCCAATCCACTGCAAGCATTGGACCATGCCTCATACCCTTTAATTGTCATACTAGCCTCCTGTGAGATGCAGTGTTAATGGGCTTGCTGAAGTCCACAAGTGCTACATCCACAAGATGGATGTAATCTAGCTCAATGGTAACTACTAACAGAACTGAATCATGCCTTTCTTTTTGTGAAGACATGCTGCTAACCATGGACCAGAGATCTGGAATTCAGGGATTTCACCACCTTGTTGCCCAGAATAGTTTGATTATCATCCCATCATGTAGAAGTGTTAAAATACCAAATCACTGTCACTCAAGACAGTTCAGCAGAAAATAACAATCTCCTTTATTGCACAAACATGTATATGGAACACTAGGAAATCAAGGTCCTGTTTCCTCTAATTACAGACTGTTAGGTATTTTATACTTTATTTTTTTAAAAACAGCATTACTGTAACAATAGTTAAATGACCTCTGACCAATTAAAAATGAACACTGCAGCCTTCATTTTGCTAAGGTCTCCTGACTACCTGTTTATAACATTTCATATTAGGCATGTGTTCTGAATTCTATGATAGCACTTTCTACTCAGAACAAATCTTATACATTTCTAACTCTGTCATCATTTTATAATAGATAGGAAGCAAATGAACAGATACAGGCTGAAGAACATTCAGGAATCCATCTTTTTATGAAAGTATATTAGAAATGAAATGCATGCACTAACATTTCCCTTCTCTGTACCTCTCCTTCATCACAGAGGACACTACCAAGCTGGTAAGTAGCTGCTTTCTTCCTAAATATTCATTTGTGCAAAGGACAATGTATATTTACTTACTTTCTGTATTTCATGATCACTCTAGTATCAGGCAAAAGAATTTAAAGCACTACCAGCTGTAACTCAAACGTCAACAACAAATGCTGAGCCTTTTAAAGCTGTGGGTGGTAATTTGCCTGGATTACTTTATCTGCTCAAAAATTCTCTGCTTCTTTCCTAGCTACCCTCACATCTGTCAATTTTATCTCAGTCTATATGAGCATTTGGTTTCCATGCTAGTACTCTGCTTTGTCACTCATGTATAAGTAAAGAGGTCAAGAAGTTCTGCCTTGAAATGCAGCATTTCTGAATTAACTTCCCCTTTTTTTCTAATAAAGCATTATCCTGCTAAATTCTATTATATTCTGAATGTTATTTTATTTGACTCAACTCTTTTTGCTGTCTCTTTACAACTTTCATAACTTACCGTTTTTTTTCCATCATTCTTTCCAGTTATTATGCTTTTCTTGGCTTCACGCTTGTTCCAAATAACCCTTTTCAACCTACAAAGTCCATTAGGATTCAGTATCAGATCAGTTTTTGACAGCAGAGTGCCCCTCTAATTGCTGATCAGCTCATGCAGTGACACAATTCATTATTTTGCTTTCAGCTATTATTCATTAGTTTTGCACTGTTTAAAATGTACCTTCTTTCACAGCACAACAACCAATGGATTTAGAAGAGTTGACTGTGACTTGTGAGACAGGGAGAGAGAATACCTTTGCCACATATCATTTGGAAACCATTCCCTTTTAATTGCTGTGCACAAGTACATTTCTTCATAACAAAATAACAATTCGTTTTTTTCTGTCATAGTCCATTAACAGCAGCATTTGCTCAGTTCAATAATTTTTGGTCATGTATCCACCAATATAACAAACTTTATGTTTTACATGTCTGTGCAAATGCCTACACAATAGCAACAACTGACCATTTTAATTAGTCAGTGGTTGTTTTTCAAATTCTTCAAGGTAGACACAGACTTTGTGCTGTCATCTAATTATTTTTGATAAGTTATTGCTTGCATTCTTTTACACAGACTACATATCATACTTTGCATTTACTAAGAAGTCTTTCTTTTAGGCACTTTGCATTTACTAGTGAAATTTATGGCTCCCCATCACAGCTAATGTGACTCCATAGTGCTTTATAGATTGCTAATTTTGTGCATGCATTTAAACTATAGTAAACCTCTTGTTAAGTTTGAAAGTTCAAACAAAACTCATTACTTGCCAGTTTCAGTCATTTCTTGCAGCAGCTTAGTATATTCACTGTGTACTGCTCTGGTAAGGAACCTTCCAGCAATTTATTATACAGTTCTTTTAGAAATTTCATGTCACTGTGTTAAAACATTCAGTAGCAATTGTCATTCTGCTACCGTTTTTTCATGCCATCAAATTCTTTTAAATCTTTTTAAAAAAATATTTCTGTTTTTACTGACAGTCTAACTTCCACGTCTCATTTTCTCACTATTTTGTGTAGCAAAGAAAAGCCTATGACTCAATTTAATAGCCATCAATTTAAATCTTGCATTCAGAGACATTTGTTCTGCTACTTTACTGAAGATATTACCTACATTTATAAAGCAAACTCCATAGCTTGCAATCACAAGTCTTAAAATATAACAATTAGATGTACATGGTGTATATAATATGCTTTATGTCTTCTGTTACTTCTGTCTCTTCCATTGTGTCTTCCATTATCTTTTAACTGTCTTGTTTTGAAATTACTATTGCATTGTGCCCCAATTATCTGTGTAATGCTCATTTCTATTATATTTTGGGTGGGTGAAAAGAGTTGGCTATCCCACCTACCTGATTAAAAAAATAAAATAAAATAATACAAAATAAATAAGTAAATAAACAATTAATAAAGTTAGAAAACATTCAGTTAAGATCGTATTCAAAAATGCTTCAGAATTCCTTTCCCACCCAATGACAAAGCAGTGGAAATATAAATTTGGCATATTCACTGTTAATCCAGTCGTTACTTACACCCCCCCCACACACACACACACACACACACAGTTTCAAACATGCCTGGTGTGTCAATGCTGTTTCATTAACACATTATTTGAAATATCCAGTCAAATAAGTGAAACACAAGACATCTTCTTTCTTCTGTAAAGTTCCTAACATAAAGTAAACATCTGAGCACAGATGGTAATAATATCTACTCTAATGATATATCCCTTTGGATGAGTCAGCAGCAGTCCTTAAGCCTTTGGCACTACAGAAACATCTATGAACAATCTATGAACAAAAGTTTTCCCTTCTTTATTTTTGTGGTGTACATTTCAATTAATATACATTTTGCAGTTTAAACTAATTTTAGCTTGGGACAGTAATAGCATGGAATCATTTTTTTCCTGCATTCAAAAACATTGTCGGTTCTTGAGACACACATTAGAGCTTTTCCCTCAATTAGCATTTATTTTCTCATCATCATTCTTTTATTCTAGTATGTAGACTGTGTACTACAAATCTTTGCCTTTCACAGAAAATACAAAGGCAGCATTTGTGAATTGAATCACAACTTTACTGAAATAAAGCTATGCCAGTATTATAGAAGTTTGATAACTTTCTGAGATGCTTTCAGATAATACAAGTCAAACTTTAAATGACAGAACTTAAATAGTTCATTAAAGTTCATTAACTCACAAGTCTCTTCAGTTTTATGCATACTGAATGTCTAGGCCTTAATTGTGTGTATTTATGTCCATGCTTCTGGCTCATTTCCTTTAGGCTTTCTAGCCTCTCTGGTCTTGGGGAAGTTCTTGCCTGGGTATCTGACTCCATCTTATCTATATCATTTGGAGCAGGACTCCTCTTACATCCCATTATAACCCATCTTCTATGACAAGTAAACTTCTCTGTTGTTTCCATCATCCGTTCTCTTTTTATAGGAGAATTAGAGTTACTTTCACCACCTACATGCCATTTAATTAAATGGTAAACTCAGAATTCCACAATACCACAAATTATGTATTGGAATCATAAGACTTATACCTTGCTGACTTCCACCCTCAGGACATACCTTCTGCTGCTTATAGACAAAGCAGGTCAGGCTTAGAATAAATTTTCAGGTACACATCCAATCATCAGGGCTGTTTTTGAAAGATACTATGTTGTCACTCTATGTATAAATGGAGGGAGCTTAATTCAAAGCAAAAGGTAAAAGCTGAACATTAAATCTATTCCTCCATTTTGTTTTATTTCTATGTTGTTGGAAGCTTAAGTCTTTGCATCTAGTGTTTGTGGAGCTATTGAACTTATGGAGAAGCAAGATGCCTAGGACAGTTTGGGTTCTTAAGAGAGCTGAATGCAAGACACAGATCAGCACGCAATTGGAGTGAATATAGAGATGGAGCTTTAAGTATGTCTTAGTATCCCTGGATCTTTATGGCAATAAGCTTTTTAGTCAGCGACCACCAAGGCCTTTCTATTTGGGATATGCTTCTGGGCAGACATGCCAAAGGGGACATTATGTTCAATTATCAGTCTAATTAAAACTCAGTCTAGAGGGATGATAACACCTTTCAACCTGAATGAAATGCCTTTAGCTATCAGTTGTGCCAAATAGAAAGATTTTTTGTCTGCTGATGATACATCATGGTCTAAAAGAAAGCAAGTTGCCAAATAGGATGGCAAAATATCTGATTGTTGTATCATTCTGCATTAGTGTGTTGGCTATATTATCGGTTGAGGGGAGACATTTTTTACCACAAGTCACACAATTATACTTTTTTTGCATTTAATTTTAGCCCTTTATAGTACATCATTAGTTTGTAAGGTTTAGTTTTTGTTGCAGGACTGCAGTATCAATGGGTAATTTGGCAATTGCACTCAACTTGCAGGCATTATCAAATTTTGTTAGACATAGGGCAGGCTTAGTTATTTGGAGGACAAAGAGGTATATCCCAAATAGCAGGGGTTCCAGCACAGATCCCTGAAATATTACAGTAGTTATTTTTTTTTTTCTTTTCAAGATTCATTGGTTTTGTCTTTTATCAAGCTTCCAATTCAACTTACTATTTATGGGCCTAGATTTAGGTCTTCTGGCTTAATAACACCTGAACTGGGAATAGTGTCAAAGGCCTCTGCTAAGTTCAAATAGGCTGTGTAGATTGCATGACTTTTATTCACTGACTCTAAGACATTCTAAAAAAAAAGCAGATTGAGCAGATACACTCTTACCTTTATAAAACAAAACTGCTATGTGTCGAGATGTAAAAGCTTTTCGATGCTGCTATCAATGAAATCAGCTATAATGTGCTCAACAGTCATACAGATTAAGCTAGTTAGACTGATTGGTCTATTGTTCCCTTTCAATTGCTGCTTTCCATATTCTGGGACATACCCAATTATTAAATGTAAGTTGAACAAATTTAGGAGGGGTCCTGAAAGGGTATTTTTAGGTCTTTTTATTATGCAACAAGATAGTTGCTTATTCCCAATGAAGTGGTATTTTTGGCTTCTGAGAGTACAGTTATGTCATGGTCTCTTAAGATATTGGGTAGATTTAGGAATTTAGGGACTTGCAGGATTTCCAAAGCTATTTCAAGGGTAAATATTTTCACTAAACGTCTACCAGCATATTTTCTATGTCCCATGTGTCAGAGTATGTGGTATCATTTCAAATTAATTTAGAGCATGGATATATATTATTTCTTGGATTTAAAACTATCCTTGATTGTCCCTGATTAGTGTAGCTAAATAAGGATTTCCAGTTGTCATTGGTCTATTGTTTAATCTATCGCATAAGACTGATCATGTAATGAATAGTGGTAGTTTAAATTAATTGATGTACATATGGCTTTTATTCTGATGATGAAATATAATGTATAGTCCACAAATACACCATACTATGAGCCAACACAGGTTGAAGAACAAAAATTATTCCAAAATGTAATAAATTTTGTTCTTCAACCTGCGTTGGCTCATCGTATGGTGTATTTGTGGACTGTGCATTGTTGCTTGGTTCTTGGTTCTTAGTTTTGTGAGAAGTATAAAGTATCTATAGAGAAAAGTTCTTAAGTCCTTTAACTAATGGTCTGAAAGTCACATCCAAGGTTTCCAGAATTAAAGGTTCTGTCAATACCTTGGCATTCTTAGACTGCCTATAGTGCTGGAGCTAGAGAGGTCACGGGGGGGGTGATGAGAGCCCACAGGTCTCCATCCTACATGAGCAGTGAGACATTTAGGAGATTGTACATATACAAAATGTGTACACACCTTCCAGAGGCACCAGAAGCAGCAATCAGAGCTCACAAGGATGTTGCAACTGGGTGGTATTTAAGGAGCATCTCCAGCAGCTGTATGATGCTGCACCAGAGTTCTCAATTTTCTCACTGTCCCCCTGACATTGGTTTGGTTAGAGACTGGGAGAAGATGAGATGGGTCTGGTACATCTTCTAAATGAGGACAGACACTAATGACTTCTGATGGCAAATTGCAGAAAAAAAAACACTCTGGCTTCCTTGGTGCAGACATTGTTACAAGGCAACATAGAAATTAAAGTTTGTCACTGAAACATGATAGAAACTGCAGACCATAAAGCCTGCAGGAAATCTTCAAGCCTAAGATCTGCTTGAGTAAAATAGTTGGTAAGTAAGCACTCAGAACAGACTGATGTACTACAGGCATGATATAGGCATTTTGATAAAAATAGGTGGATGATCCAGAAAACCCAAGCTAAAGAAGTTATGTATTACCAGTTGTTATGCCAAGAAGAGAAGGGTGCTAAAGCCTTCACAATTCATAGCTAGTGAAATTATATTTTTTCTTCAGTTATGTATTCTTCTGTGGTATCCATGGAATTAAGTGATATAATCCAAACTATGATAATGATATCTTGTGCTCAGTTATGTGTTCCTCTGTGGGATCCATGGAATTACATGATATAATCCAAACTATGATGATAGCTTGTGCCAGTTATGTGTTCCTCTGTGGGATCTGTGGAATTATGTGATATAATCCAAACTATGATAATGATAGCTTGTGGCAGTTATGTGTTCCTCTGTGGGATCCATGGAATTAAGTGATATAATCCAGACTATGATAATGATAGCTTGTGCTCAGTTATGTTTTTCTCTGTGAGATCAATGGAATTATGTAATATAATCCAAACTATGATAATGATATATTGTGCCAGTTATGTGTTCCTCTGTGAATCCATGGAATTATGTGATATAATCCAAACTATGACAATGATAACGTGTGCCAGTTATGTGTTCCTCTGTGGGATCCATGGAATTATGTGATATAATCCAAACTATGATAATGCCAGTTTGTGTCAGTTATGTGTTCCTCGTGGGATCCATGGAATTACATGATATAATCCAAACTATGATAATGATAGCTTGTGCTCAGTTATGGGTTCCTCTGTGGGATCCATGGAATTATGTGATATAATCCAATCTATAATAATGATAGCTTGTGCCAGTTATTTGTTCCTCTGTGGGATCCATGGAATTAAGTGATATAATCTAAACTATGATAATGATATCTTGTGCCATTTATGTGTTCCTCTGTGGAAGCCATGGATTTATGTGATATAATCCCAACTATTATAATGATAGTTTGTGCTCAGTGATGAGCTCCTGTGTGGGATCTATGGAATTAAGTGATATAATCCCAACTATGATAATGATAGCTTGTGCTCACTTAGTGGCAGTGGCAATGCAGAAGCAAGTCGGAGGTAGAACACAAGTGAAGGGGCTCTGCCTCTCCAAGGGAGAGGGGTATATGTCTAGGGAAGCACATTCAGTCCAAATTCCTTATTGGAGACTGGAACACTAACAGAGGTAAGGACATATGTAAAGTTGCATCACCTGCAGAAACAAGTGCAACCTCATACTGTGTCCACTGGACACCATCCCTTACACTCCTATTGAGTATGCATGGGGGGCTTCACACACTAAATCCTGAATGATAACTGCACTGAGAGTGGAACTTGCCAGAAAGAAAATGACTGGACAGAGTGCAACAACTGATGAGAGGTTCATCAGGCTCACAGACCCCCGTTATGTGTGACCACCAGTCAGAGAGAGTAACTTCTAGAATCAAGCACCTAATAGTACAGTGCACTTTGTCTTTCGTTTACTGGGGCTTAATTTCAGTGAAGCCATTGTGAAATATGCTATAGAGTTTGGGCCTACCATGAAGATATATGGAGAATTTGTTGGAAATAGTGCATCTTACAGAAACACTGTTACTTAAATGGAAAGCATTGGGTCCTCAACTGCAGTAGTTAAGAGACTTGGCATAAATTGTTGAGGTACAGTTTTGAGCTACAACAATAAGCATTCCCAAAGAAAGATAAGTTGTTATTGGCTACTCTGTACAAGCAGAAACCTACACTGCTTCCATAATGACTACCAAACAGATGTTCATCATACATATGTTCATAACCTTCATCTCTTCTGGGACTTGCAAACTATAAGTAGATACCCATAAGTAGAAAAAGAAAGACATATCTTGCTTAGCAAACCTGACAAAATCATCTAATGGGAAACTAAATAAACATACTCTAATCTTAAAGCCTTGTAGTCTCCCTTCTTCAAAGAGATGACCACAATGGCAGTTGTTCCAAGCTACATTTCTAGATAATAACCATTTAGCCCCTTTAGCTGAAGTTCAAGAATCCAATGAAGACAATATGGAAGGAGTTCACTCTCTTACACCAGACCCTAATATCCACAAAATGGATGTCCCAGATAAAATGCTGCAGTGAAATGAACTATTCAAAAATGTGGCAGCAGTGACTAATAAACAAGTAATTACTTACAGAAAATGACCTTCTTGTGGTCCCTTGCACTTTGTCCACTTCTGGTCAGCAAACTTTATGGCCTGGGGAAGAAATGCATACCCCTGGACTAATCTTTTGTGTACTAGATAGAGTGAGAAGAAAGGGCATCATGGTTCCCTAACTGAAGAAAGATCATGACTGTGATTTTGCCGCTATTAGATGTGTGGGTTAAAGTGTTACAATACCTGGATTCTATTGTTTAATCATCTCATTTTTAAGTACCACAGTGGATGTGTGCTGGGGTAGTCTAAATCCAAATCCATAGAAGTTTGCAAGTGATTTTTTCTTCTCTCACTAAACAGTGGTAGGGCTGCTACTGTTAACTTGTAAATAAGGTGTATTTTTCAGATAGCATGTGAGCATGTGGGTATTCATTACTCTAGTCCTTTGTATTACTATCTTATAATATGTGCTTATAGTATGTAGTTATAATATGTGCTTTTATATACAGTTTCCACTGTTCCTTTATGTCTCCATCCCTATATGATATTGGAGCACAGTTTTAATAGATATCAGTATAAACTACTGATGTAATTGTGCATAGGTATAATGTCACAAATGCAATGTAGTGTGATATACATAGTTATAAACATAAGAGATATGATTTTGTAGAAACACAGGCATCATGCACTATACGATGTAGCTAGTATGTATTATTTAAGTAGGATCATGTAGTCCTTTCTGCCTAGGCTCTGAAAGAGATTATCACAGATTGCTGTGATAAATCATGCTTTATGCATTTTGATGTGTTTACCTATAGTCAGTGCATACTCATTACCTTGGAACCATAGCTCTTAAACAGTAAGGGACAAATCTCAACAGAATCAGGGACAGACCCAGAAATAATCAGGGACAATCAAGGATAGTTTTAAAATATTAGGACTATTAATATGAGACACCGACAGGATAAGAGAATGTGAATAAATTTTCTGAAGTAAACAAATTCGATAAATCTAATTATTGTCATTGCTTATTAAATGTAATTCAACAGCTTTTCTTCAAAAGTCATCAGTTTTAGGAGGGATTAACAGGGACAGAGCTAAAATGTGAGTCAAAAAAGGGACATCCCTGAAAATCAGGGACAGTTGAGAGGTATGAAATTAAAACCATAGATGCTAGGGTACATATAAAAGTCTAGTAATCTTTGTCTTCTGAGATGGAGAATTACTACTTAGGCTGCTCTCATTTGATGTTACCCCCCCCAGTCACCATGGTTATGCCTTAAGGGTTGAAATACCTTGGTTGTATAGCTTCAATCTAAACTCTGATAAGGAATGTGCTGCTTGGGTCAGAGTAGAACCTTTACATATACAGTCATTTTATCTGTCCATTCAGATATGTAAGGTGTCTAGGTGTCTACTTTGCTTTCGTTTTCATGTGGCACTTTCAGTTCTAACACTGAACCTATATATTTATGCTGCTATTGCCAATAGCAAGTGAGATAAACACACAAGCACATCTGATTTTACTTTTCAACTAGCTAAGTAATTTCTTTTTAGGTCCTTTTTTAATATTTGATTCCTATACTCCAAATTTCTACCATTTTTTTGTAAACAGTTATTGTATAAGTGCTTCTTTACATATTATCAGATATGTTTAGTCATTTGCTTTATTGGTTTTATATCCTGCAGAATAATTGTGAAGATGATATAGGCTCACTTATAGTGAGCCTTAAAATAATTATGTGAATAAATAAACTACTTTAAATACAGAGGGTATGGGAACCTATCAAGATAAATATGTGCTAGACAGACTTACAATATTGCACACAAATATGATGTTATTGCAAGAAACTAAGTTAAAACATTACCGACAAATATTTGAAAGGCTGGGGAATTGACAGCTTTTCTATATCAGCCAAAACAGAGGTACTTTCTTTAGTCCATCAACAATTAATACTATTGACTGAATTTACAGGACTGAACTGCTAAACAAGGTAGAAGGATGGTTCTACAGTTAAGTCTTCAGAGTATGATCTCACCATTTGTAACTCATATGGTTCAAAGGAAGATGAATATGACCTCCCTTTTTTTTTACATGTTTTGAGGTGCCAAGCAAATGGGGTTAGATATAGTCCTGTGATATCAGAGAAGGATTTTAGAATTTCACTCACTAGACCTGAGGATAAGGTGACTCTCTAAAATATGCATTATATTCTATGGATGATCTTTCTTTATGTGATGTTTGAAGAGCTTTGACCTTACCTAGGGCTTTTATATTCCTTGAAACTACTAAGAGTAAAGCAAGTAGAATGCATTACTGGTTTATATACATATATATATATATATATATATATATATATATATATAATATATATATATAGCAGGTGTCTTGGAATCAATAATAATAAGAAACAAGAATCTGACTTTATAAGAGAAAAACAGATTCAATTGCCTTACACAGACAATGCATTTCATGACCTGTAGCAATTTTGCAATATCTGCTTAACTATTTTTTACAAAGTAATGCTTTAAAATTAAATTTTTTGCATAAAAAGGAAGTATTATTTTAAAACCGATTACTGAATAGCACATGTCAAGCTATCAGCTTGAAAGAATACTTAAGCTAAAAGTCTGAACTTTTGACCTTTTGTTACAAATTTTAACAGGCTGAGTTTACGTTATTTCAGATCTATTAATTACGGGCATATTCGAAATATGTTGCTAAACTTGAATTAGATACTTATAACTTTTTGAGAAATTATTAAAAGTTCATAATTTCATAGCTGCTTTTCTTTTCTTTTCTTTCCATCAGATACTTTTAAGGCTTGTACAGTTTGCCCTGAGTTTAAAATTATAACTGTTTAATCATTTTAATTTATGTAACAATATGAATATCAGTTTTGCAGTGTGTGGAACACCATGATTATTCAACAATTTTGGGAAAAGATAAACTTGTTAAGTGCTTCTCTAGAATGAGAACTATTCATAACAGCCTTTAGGGGAGTGCATAACAATTGGTACGCACTCTCCTAAGGACTATTATGATTGATTCTCATGTTAGGGACTAACAATGGTGCTGGCCAGTAAAGAACAGTGCCAAAAGGTAAAGCAGCATTATTCTCCCTGCTGCCCATGCCACTGAACTGTCCCTGAGCTTGTCTTATACACTCTAGCTATCATAATTTTTTTGAATTTTCTGGTTAATCACTGAAGATTACTGTCAGTCAATCAAAATGCCAGAAGGAGAGTTTCATGCTTATTATTGTTCAGAAAATGCATATTTTGGAAAATCTGTTGTTCTATTAACTTTTAAGTGAATTAGGGCAATATATCAAAATTGCCCCTAATTTTGATCCTTTCTACTTAAGAATTTTTAAGCAAATAAGCTGAGAGGTATGCTATCTGTTTGACAGCACTAGCTAAGTGCTTTACAGGCTTTCAAAGCTGGTAATAATCTTTGCACATTTTTATCTTTTCTTTTCAGTAACTGGTAGTACATGGAACAAATAAAGTCCCGTGCTCTGCCAAGAATTATATCAGGTCTCTGATCGTAACCCTTTACTATGTGTTCTTGACATGGGTGCCAAGATTCACTTCTCTACCTTCGCTCTCAAGGTGAAATTCTTTGCATCCATGTTTCAAATAATTAATAATCTGGTTACTGAGACCCAATCATAATCCTCTATATTTTAATTAATAACAAATGATTTTAAATGTATGCAGCAGAAACAAAGTACCAGTTAGTATAAACAATATTTGAGGGCACATCTGGCTATGCAGCTTTTTAACATTGAATCTGTGCCCAAGAGAAGGTACAGGGTATATGCCTAAGATCGTTTAGTTACCAAAACCCCAGGAAACTAACAGGGCCCATAATTTTGTTATAAACTAATACTGTGCAAATCAGAAATAACAGTTACTCAAAGGTGACCTCAATCATTTAGTATTTTATAAAAGACACATTAGCATAAGATAATAATATGACAACATGTAAGTTTGCGAAGCAGCTCTTAGTCACACAAAATAGATGCAAAATACCTTTCTTGTTAACTTACATCAGTAACGAATGTCTGCTGGCCTTTTATTATCTGAGACATACAGACTGTACTTTCAGTAAAATAATATGACTACAGTTGTCATGAAGAATTCAATTTGAGGTCTTGTAGGTCATAGTGACTTAGCAAAAATTAATGCAGTCAGTGCCTTACAATATAATTTTTTTTCAGAAACTAGCTGCAGTAACTTGTTATATAATACAGGACATGCAATTCTAACTACTTAAATTTATTATAAAATTATTTTTTATGGCATAACCTTTCATTTCTTAAAGGCTAAACAGATTTCCACTACACTGTTTACTGTTTGATGTTATATAGTCATATATATGGGTAAACTCCTTACTGGATTATAGTTTGGTTTCTTTAGAACTGGTTAGGCTAGGGTAGACATTGTAAAGTTGTTTTTTAATTATTCCTGCCCAGTGACCTGTGACAATCAGAGTGAAAGTCTTTAAAATTGCTCTACAACAATGCCAGAAACACTTTTGATATATTTTGTCAAACTTTGAACAAGATAAACAAATTTAAAAAGGTGGGCATGAGCAAGGTAGGGTGAACAGTGGCATGCTGTACTCATGGGGTCCTGTTTTGAATGCGACTACTAGTAAAAGTTAAGTTAGGTGATTAATTTGCCAAATTTTTAAATAAAACAAGTCTGTAGGAGTATTGGATTTATTGCCAAGATGAACTCTTGTGGATAAATTATCAACATGGAGCTATGAAGCTCTGTGATGACAAATCCTGACCAAAAGGTAACTTTACTGGGTGAGGCCCATGGTAGATGTCGAACAAAATGCTAAATTAATGAATAACAGACATGAATAATAAATGACTAACTGATCTGGCTGGGTCAGATATTTGGGAACTATAAGTAAAGCCACCAATTGATCAGTACATGGCTGACATTTTGAGAAATGTAATAACTCCAGTGGTGAATTGAGTACTACTTACAATTTTTCAGATAGTATTATTCATTCCATTCTAAAACTAGTAACAAAAAATAAAAAAATATTGCACTGAAGTTAACCTTGACTAAAGATAAAGCGGCAGTCCCCCAGATATCCACCTTTTCCACAGACAGTGAAATATATTTATTTATTTAACCTTTACTGACTGGGTTAGATCCACTTGGATAGTAGCCCCTTTCAGAGGAGAGTTGAGGTGCTATTTATACTACAAGGGGAGATTTTACTAGGGCATCAGTGTACTTCCCCTACTCTTTTTGATAGGTGCTATGGGATCTTTTACACCCACCTGAGCTATCACCAACTCAAGAAGATAGGCCTCGGTTTAATGTCTCATGTCTGAAAAACAAACAAAAAACTTCAACTGACTGGTCCTAAGACAGTTAACTAAACAGTATACATATGGAGGGAGAAAGTGTGTTATGAAAACTTTTTGTAATCTGATACAGCACAAAATGAGTCCATATCATAAAGACACTCCCTCATGAGAACTATCAGCATTGATAGCTTTTGTCCTGAAAAGAGAAATACTTCTTGCCCTAAAATATGTGAATCCTAAAGTAGCATAAAGAAAGTTAAAGAAACATTAGTAAGCATGAATTGTCATCTAAAAAGTATGACCTCAGGCTTTCATCACTTTAAGATGGCCCTAAGGTAAACCTTTTTTTTTTTTTTTTGGTCTCCCTGGACCTCATTGTTACACTCCCAACCCACAGTATACAATGTTCATGCTGGGTCAACAGTTACTCTCCCACCCTCTGGACTTACTCTGTATTTTGCTGGGCCCAGTCATAGATCCTGAGGGTGTCTTGGATGCTGAGCTTGTTTGTGCTTCCATCCAGGAGGCTTTTTTGTTTATGACCTACCCACTCCATTTTCTCACCCCCACACTTGCTTACTACAGTGAAGGGCAAATTCCCTCTTTGGAACACACCTCCCCTTAGGGCGCATATCAATGAGTGACCTACCACATGGGATGGGCATGCTCATCCCTTCCCTGCCACTCCATCAGAATCCCCAAGATGAACTTTCTTAGTACGGAACTGGATTTACTTAAAGCAGCAACTTATTTGAGGAGTGGACAGATCCAAAAGATATAACATAATAATAAGTGGTATAGCTGAAGAATAAACACAGGAAAATGCACGCCAAGTTGTGCAGGATATTTTTGTACAGATAACAGGCCCTACTTATGCACTATCCACATACATAAATAATAAAGAATATAGCTCACTTCCCATCCAATTAGATGAATTATCTCTTTAAGCAGTTTTTGTAAAACTGTTGAGTGCAGCAGATACACTTAAAGTCTGGCTTGCAACCAGGAATATAGGAAATGTATCACAAAATGGATTAAAACTGAAAATTAGACCAGAGTTACCACATGACATTAGAAATTAACATAAAAATTGACCCCCAAGATTCTAAAAACTATCTAAAAAGGTACAAGGTTTAAATTCAAAGCTGGTGTATAACACAGCAGTGTCATTTACGTGCAATGGCAAAGACTAGAAAGTGTCTAACAATGAATGATTAACACAAATATACAACAAAATTTTAAATTATGCTGAATTTTGGGACTGTCTTATTATACAATTTCTACTGAGCTGACTTAGTCTGAAGCCAACTTTTACAGATGTTCTTCTAATAAGACTTCTAAAAACATGTTTGTGACTTTACTCAAATGATATACTTAATATAGTGACCAGCTCTAAGTAAACTGGTTGAGTCATGCAATGGTATTTTGCTGATGTAAAACTGATATGTTCCTTATCAACACTGAATTACTAATGTTAATGGACACAGTATTGGGCATTGGCATGGTCAATAGACCTGACAATAGTCAAGCCAGGCTTAGCCTTTTCTTCTTCTTATAGACGAAGAAGATATCAAGCTTATGAAAGTAGATCTCTAAAATTTGTGGTGAACATTATAGTTGAATTTTCATAATGACAAATAACTGACTATATTAGTGCTATTCTGATGGAAAGACTCCAGAACAATCTATTGATCCAGTTTTTGCAATGTCAGGATTAAATGTCTAATAAGATCTAAGTAGAAATTTGTGGAACCTATTCTAACACATCTCTCCTTACAGGATCAGTGATTAGTATACATATATCTGTATTATCTCTGCTAGGGAAGTAAAATGCCAAATGATGAAATTATATGAACTTTAGCAAAAACACTGTAGATTCAGAACTCTAGTAACTTATTTTTCAATATGAGGGTTTAATTACCTTAATATTAACAAGGGCTTCTTATCAGATATGAGAACGTCAGTTCAATCCAGACAATAAATAGGAATCAAATATAATCACCAGCAATGCAAGTGGAATCACTGTCCGACACAGAGTGTTTGCCTTTAGGATAATGCATTAGGATTTTGTATGAAGATGGGTATATATGAAAATACTGGTGGTGATATAAATGTATTACAGAGCAGAAAAATATGCATTTCTAAATACACGCTTACACTCAGTGATAAAAGAGCTAGCATTTATACGCTCTTCACCTATTTTTATCATTTTCCTTTTAAAATTCCTAATTATTGTACAGAATTCACCACAGGAAATGAGAACTACTCGCTATGGTTTATCCCTGTCAGCATACTGCAATACATAGAGAACACTGGGACTACACCCCAGTGAAACATATGTGATATGATGGATGTGGAGAACAACAGCATCTACTAAATCAATAAAAGATGAAATAATAATCATTTAGTCAAGAATGGATTGTGGGAGGGGGCAGTCATCGAGAGTGGTTACATTGTACTTCTTAAAATATTTAATGATTAACTGACTATAGTTTTTTGACTGCCTGGGTCAGGAGAATATGCCTAACCCCATGCACAGGAAATTTTATGACACATTATTAAGACTTTTAATGAACTGAATACATGCATCACTAAGAATTTTAATGAACTGAACACAGTAGATAACACTCTCAGAGTTATAATACTAGACTGCTTACATAAAATTAAAATATTTGCCCAACAGGAACCAACAATATGATTAAAATCTAACTTGACTTGATGTTTATATTTAAAGTTGACTTTAGACAGGCAGAATTTTGGGCCTTTCATTTTTTTTTCAATAAAATAGCTTACTATCCCAGAAGGATAAAGGAAAATCTAAGGGTAAACATAGATGAAATTGGTTATTGCCCTAAGTTACTACTGTACATCTGAAGGTGGTTTCATTTAATGAAACTCCTATTCTTCTCATCAAGAGGATTGATATATACGTTACGTAGTAATCAAAGTGAGAAGCAAAACAGCAGATATATTGGTTGCTTATCATTGGCAACTCTTGCAAACCCAAATGGATCATTGTACAAACTTTAGTTAATGGGGTATTTATTTATTTATTTATTTTTTGTGTTGAGGGATACGTGTCTTTTTTCCTGGAAAAAAAGTTTCACAGCCTTCAGCTTGTCTCATTAGGAGGTTATGGGTTAGGCCCATTGGTAAATGAGCTATCTGTAGATGGTCCGTCAGGTTTGAAAGGCATTGCTAGAATATTTTCTTGCTACAACAAGGAATATGAAAGGTTTCCATGGTGCCTACACTTGATGTACTATGGCAGCTGGAACAATATAATTGATAAACAATATACTGGGTAGACAGAAGCTGTTAGTTCCCATATGTACTACTCAAGAGAAATACCTAAAATGAAATATTTGAAATAAATAAATGGCTCATATTACATTAGTTCCATGGCATCTAAGTTGTCTGGATAAGAAATCTTGATTCCAAGATGGCCGCCGACTAGTCTAGTCCTTACTCTCTGAGCTCCTCACAGCTATTTAACTTTTGTTTTTTTTTTTACAATTTTACATCAACCTTTTTCCTCAAATTTTTATACTAAAAGATTTTATAAATCTTTTTCTACGCATTTGGATTATTTTTTCTTCTGGAATTATTATCCTGGGATTTATTTTACCTCAGAACATTCTTGGTCTCTCTGCTGCTGGGACTCCTACTGCTCCAGTCTGTTCCTGGTTCCTGGTATCCTGTTGACTGCATTCCATTTCTGGGCATGGCTACAAAATCTGACTCCATGGAGACTCAGCCTACAAAGGCCAAATATACTTCAATGCTCTCTCCTGAAAAAGATTCAGGTTCAAAAAGACTGAAATCATCTAGACAACCTACAGAAACTATTAATGTAAGTAATAAAGATTTAAATGGCTCAAATTTCCTTTTAGAAGAACTAAAAATAGCATTAAAACCAATCCAAAGTGCTATACAAAACTTTTCAGAACAGTTTGCTGACTTTAGTAAATCTTTAAAGCAAATAAACGATAGTATTGTTACTATTGAAAATAAAATCTTAGCTTTGGAAGTTAAAACAGACTTAAATCTAGAGATAAAACTATTTCAGATTTACAAGCTAAAATATTGGATCTGGAAGCCAGGAGTCGAAGAAATAACATCATTATTCGTGGTTTACCTGAATCTTATGACAATAAAAACTTGTTATCTATGACTAAAAATATCTTTGAAACACTGTTAAATTGTGAAGCTTCTTCAAAATCTATAATTGTAGAGAGAGCACACAGAGCACTGCGTACAAAGCAAGATTCTTCTACACCAAGGTTAATTTATACTAAGTTACTAAACTTTCAAGACACTTTCCAGATCCTAGAAACTGCTAAAACAAAGAAACAATTCATATGAAAGTCTCACAAACTATCATTTTCCCAAGATCTTCCTGCACAGATCAAATTAAATAGACAAAAACTAGCCCCGTATTGTGCTGACTTGATAAAAAGAGGGATTAGATTTCGAATGGCATATCCTAATACCTTGTCTTTCACAGCTAATGACAAAAGATTTGTATGTTCAGATCCTAAAGATGCAAAAGACATTTTTCTTAAAACATTTAAAAAGCTTCCTGACACTGTATCTTAATATTCTACTGTTAAAGAACTACAATAAGGTTTGATCTTTTCTTTTCTTTAATCTGACAGTATTTGTGTTACATGATTTGTAATTCTGGTGTGACATAATTATATTACCTTAAGAACTTGTCATGTAATTTACACATGATGGATTTGGTGTGACAGTGTGCAGTGACAGGATATATGCTTGTTAGATTTGTGTAGATTAATAGAAGCATTTAAATTCCTGTATTTACTTTTTTCTCTTTCTCTCACATATGCTTGCTGTGTAAATAGATAATATGTTAATTTTACTACAAGCTTTGGAGTTACAGCCTTCTGTGTAAGCTAAATGATTTTTGGAGGGAAAAACATTCCATCTCAACATTCTAGCAAGAAAATCTTCCCCTCAGAGTTCCAGCTGATGCTTTGCATGAACATGCGCACACTACAGTCTCTCTGAGATGGATGGTGATGTCATCATTTGTGAGGAAAGAAGGACAGTTTCAAATACACAAGTCTGCTTGTTTTCAACAAGAATTCAATAGCACTAACTTTTTAATAGCTCTGGCTATTATTTAAAGTGTTTTCTCTTCATAAATGAAGGTTGCTTTTTAAATTTAAACAGATTCATGTCACATAATATATTCAGTGACTTTTAGTGTGTGCATGACTTCAAAGCAAGCTGCTACTTTCATAAAGCAGAGTGAAAATGTTTCTGGAAACAAATGAACAGGTTAGTTTTATATATTAAAATTCTAAAGGATGTGTAAAGAAATGAACATATTTTCCTATTCAGAATATTTTTTCATACAATATTTTATATTATACTGAAGTGTTTAATTTGACAAATGTTACAAAGTATACCTGTTCATATGAAAGTTTCATGTTCTTTCTATTCTCTGCTCTCTCTCAGAGGCTGGATGTGATATTTATGATTAGTAGTTTATGTTTAAGAAAGCCTTTACTTATTTGAAAGGTTTGTAATAACTATCTTTAATATGATTAGCTGAATCTACATATATATATTTAAGCCCTTAGATTTACTGCATTTAGCTTGCTTGTTTCTGTTTTAATTAGATGTTCAAAATGTTTACTTTAAAAGCCTTGTCTTTTCATGCTGTTTTGCTATGTTACATCTATGGCTTAGAAGAATAGTATGGCTACATAACCTAACAGAGTCATTAGTAAAATATTCAAAAGTAGATTTAAAATTATATGTATGCACATTGTTGTACATTCAGTCCAATATATATGATGCTGTTTAAGTTACTATTTAATAATATAATTATACTTTATTCATGTATATTAACTAGTGTTAAAACCTTACAGCTTATAATATTTCATTTTGAATAGTTCCTGTACTATTATTATCTAGTTAATAGATGCATCTCCAGACTGAATTGTTTTTCATTTTGAGATATGGTTGCTTGGTAGTTGTTTTTTGCTTTATTTGAACTATAACTAAATACTCATTCTACAGGTATTAGTGCTTTTATCATACTAATGGTCATGTTGATTAATGAAATTATCACTAAAGTACTAAAGAAGGTTCAGTAGATAGTGCATGACTATTATCTTTAATTCAGTAATGCTATGCTTATTTACTTATATTATAATGTTACCAGTTGGTTTTGTTATACTTATATATGTTATCTTACATATCTTTCAGTTTTAATTGTATTACTTCTTATGATAGAGTGTTCTAGTTAAGCAGAGTGTGATTTATTTATTATTTACTTGTTTCTCTTTCTCTTGAAATACTTGAGGAAATACATTTAATCACTATAAATTTCAATTTAAGGATAGGAGCTTTAGATTAGTATTAGAAGTAGGGATTAAGCATGTTGGACGTCTTGAAATTAGTTAATTTTGTATATATTTTTAGTAGTATTACTCAGACTTTATGTTATGTTAGGCTTCCTTTGAGTAATTTGTATTCTAACTTGAGGTTATTATTATCTATAATTACAATGTTTTTTCATGTTCTTCTGCTCTTCCTTTATCACAGGGGATTGGTGGGTAGGCACTAGGGTTAGGATAAAGGTTATTATTATACATTTCATGGTTCTTAAAAACCTTTTTCTTTTTTTTTCAACAAATGTTATTTGATGACTTGCTTGAATACTTAAATACTGTTTTTCTTTTATTTTTCTTCTTCTTCTTTTAATGTTGTGTTGGGTTTGCACCTTGAGTTCACTTTTATAGCATCAATAATGATTATACTTGTAGAATATGCCTGTTGACATAATTTTAGATTCTTGGAATGTTAGAGGCATTCAAGATAAAGCGAAAAAGTCACTATTATTTCATATGATCTTTAAATCACAGGCTAACATTTGTTTTATTCAAGAGACCCATATTTCACGTATTGATTGGAATAAAGAGTTTAAAAAAATGGATCAAAAAGATTATAGCTTCAGGTGACTCATCTAACTCCAGAGGTGTAGCTATAATCATTAAACAAAAATTCATTGGGAATATTATTGATGAGAAATTTGATGATGAGGGAGGTGGTGCTTATTTACCGCTTCTATTGCTGGTTTGGACAAACCCTTATTAATTTTAAATCTATATGGCCCTTGTAATTCACAACATTTGTTCATTTTAAAATTTACAATATTCTTGCATCCTATAAGGATCATCATATTATAGTGGGTGGTGACTGGAATGCAGTTATAAACCCTGTAATTGATCGTTCCTCCACTGTCACCTATAATCTTCAATCTACTCTGGCTCTAAATGATTTGATGACAGAATATAATTTAATAGACCCTCCGCACTGTTAAAAATATAAACAAGAATGATATATATACTTATTATTCTAAGTGCTATCATTCGTGGTCCAGATTAGACTTCTTTCTAATTTCAGATTATATTTCAAAATATATTATGGACTTTACTACAGAACCCAGATTCTTTTCGGATCACTCAAGAATTTCACTAAAATTGAACATAAAACCCAATATCAAAAATAAAACTATGTTTAATAAGTGGACCTTAAATAATAACTTATTGTCAAATGAAGATATTTGCAAACAAGCTTCAGAAATCCTAAATGAAATGGTGAATAGTCTAGAATCATCAGACATTCCTTATGACATACAATGGGCTTCATGTAAAGCAAGATTAAGAGGTTTATTTATTAGTAAAGCTGCTTTTTTCAAAAAAGAATACTTTAAGAAAGAGGAATTCTTAAAATCAAGAATTTCTTCGTTGGAAAATCATCTTAGTCTGAACTATGATGCTACTTTAGAAAAACAAATTTTTGATTGTCAGAAAGATTTAATTCTGCTTCACCAAAATAACCTCTCCTTAGCTGAAGAAAAGCTACTTGCTTCATATTCAGAGTGGGCCCAGGTTCCATCTAAATTGTTAGCGAGAATTATTAAAGTTAACTTCAGAAATCTAAATATTACATCTTTATCTTATAATAACAGATTATATAATACCGATGAAGAGATTATTCAACTTTTCACCTCTCTTTACACTGAGTTATATTCAGGTTCTTCTAATTCTGTTAAAGATAATCACTCAAAACTCTTTTTAGACTCTTTGCAGTTCCCTAAACTTAATGATAATCAGCAAAAACTACTTTCTACCCCTATATCGGTACAAGAAATCTCGGATTCAATAGATAATCTTAAATTGGGTAAATCTCCGGGACCTGGTGGTTTTACTCCAGAATTTTTCAAAACTTTCAAATTGGTAGTTCTTCCCTTTCTATTTAAAGTTTACAATCATATAAGAGTTAATGATAGCTCAGATATTCATTGGAACACATCCAAAACCATTCTAATTCTAAAAAATAATAAAGATAAATCTGACCCAGTAAATTATAGACCCATTTCTTTAATTAACGTGGATATTAAGATTCAGTCATCTATTCTGGCTAACAGATTGAAACGGATTTTACCCTCAATTATCTCATCAGATCAATCAGGTTTTATGTCTCAGAGACATGCTTGGGATAATACTCTATCTTTAGAGACTATACTTCATCTCATTAAGAAAAATCCAAACCCTATATATGCTTTGATTATAGATGCATCAAATGCCTTTGACAGAGTATGTTGGAACTTTCTATTTCAAACTATGTTATGTTTTAATATTCCCTTATTCTTTATAAATTTTTTAAAAGTTTTATACAAGAATATGTTTACTAGACTATACATTAATGGTCAATTTTCTGCTTCGATAAAGATCACTAAAGGAACAAGACAGGGTTGTCCATTGTCCCCTTTTCTTTTCAACATTTACTTAGAACCTTTGCTATTGTTTATTACTCAAAATACTTTTCATAACATCCCTAGAATTCTTAATACTAATATTCATTTCTCTGCTTATGCTACTTTGAAACTCCATTATCTGATTACAGAAAAATGATGAATTCTATTGATTATTTTTCTTTGGTTTCCAACTATCTTTTAAATTCTACAAAACTCATATTTTTCCCTTAAATCATTTAGCACACAAATCTTTTTGTTTCCAGACGATCATTTTCAATTTACTTATAATATAAAATATTTAGGAATCAATTTAGAACACAATAATAAATCTTCCTTTCAAAATAATATTAATAAATTATGGAACTCTATATTGTCTGATATGGACAGATGGAAGCATCTAAACCTTTCATTTCTTTCAAGGGTGGCCATTATTAAAATGAATATTCTGCCTAAATTTCTTTACCAATTCTCATCATCTGATCAGATAATTTCAAAAAATTTTTTTGAGTCTGTAAATAAAGCTTTGGCAAAATTCATATGGTTCCCTAAATCTGTTAGAATTTCCTATTCTAGATTGGCATTTTCGAAGGACAAGGGAGGTTTGGGTTTACCTAATCTTTATCTCTATTATTTGATTGTCTCATCCAATAAACTTCTTTCCATCTCTAAATTCAATACCACTTCTTATCCAAATCACTCTTTATGGATAAAATTATGGTATAATTATGTCATTTCTAATAATTTAAATCCTGAAGCTATTCCCTTTATCTCTCTGGATAGTTTATTTATTAAAAATATATCTACAGTATTTAAACAAAAGATTAGAGATTTCCAAACCTTACTCAAAATGTGTAAACTAGAAAAGATCTCGCACCATGTTCAGCCAATTCATCTAAACCCAAATATATTATTGGACAATAAACTTTTGAACTTAACAAACTATCCTTTAATTAAAAATCTAAAAGTAGGAGATGTTTTGAAATATCTTGACTTGCCTTTATCTGACTGGCGTAAGTTATTGAAAGTAAACTGGAATTACTCACCAATTCTTACACAACTAAGAGCAATAATTAAAACAAATTTGTATCTCTGGTCCCCATAGACTCACAATTGAAAAACCTTAACACGATTATCAAAATACTTTCATCATCTGATAAAATGCTCTCAAACTCATATAAATTAATTAATTCTTTAATGATGGACCACAACTGTCTTTTATCTAATGTTTGGTTGAATTATAATTCCCAATTGTCAGAATCTCAGAAAGTCCTGGCTATTAGACACACTAAGGAATTTATCCCTTTTAAAAATTAGCATACACACAATTAATGATTAATAATGATGCCTACTTTACCCCAATCAAATTAAACAAATTTAACCCAAATAAGTCCCCTTCGTGTTCATGCTGTTCTCATCCCCAAGCAGACCTCCTTCATATTCTATGGTATTGTCATTTTTCTCACAGATTGTGGACATCTTTGAAAGTCAGACTGCAGAAAATAGGATATCAAAAATCCACGTTGACGTGGGAATTTGCTATTCTACATATTCCATTGATTCATCTTTCAAAAGTTGATATTCATGTTATCATTTTTATTTGCTCATTACTAAAACTTTATATAATACAAAATTGGATTGATCGTTCTAAATTAAAATGGGTTACTTTCCAGAAAATGGCTTTTAAATTTATTGATGCTCAAAGATACTTAGGTGGAAGTCCAAAAAAAAAGCTATTAGAAAGGTTGTGTTAGAAAAGGTTCTAAACATATTAAATAGTTAATGTTAAATATTTTTTTTCTCTCAGGTTGCCTAACTTGTATATAGTGTACATATGGTGTATGTTTTATTTCTAAATAACTTATCAAAATCTCATGAAGGTTGTTATCACTAGATGAATTGTTATATGTTCATTTATGCCTTCTTGTTATGTATAATCTTTTAATTGTCTTGCTATTCATATAATTAATAAAAAAATTTTTTTGAGAAAAAAAAAGAAATCTTGTCTGGCATTTGCTATATAATAAAAATGTGATGGCTCGCTTGCTTGCGTAGTTCAAGAGACACATGTTAGTAATCCAGTTTGGTGGAATAAGGAAAAATAGGTATCATATAGCTTTGCAACTGAGATCTCTACTAGCAGAAATGGCATTGTTATCCTAATTAAAGAACTCTTCCCTAGTGGACCCCAGGGAAACTTTTATATTAACTGAATGCTATAACTAGACCCATAACTATAAGAGTGCTATTTATACCAAAAAGATAAGCTTTGCTAAAAGCATTTGATGATCTTTTATGAGGGGTGCAGTGGTGCAGTGTTTAATGTTTTTGCTTCACAGAAAGAGGTTCTCCGGTTCAATTCTCGGCTGGAGTGCCTTCTGTACGAAGTCTGCATGTTCTCCCTGCATTTGCATGGGTTTCCTCTGGGTACTCCAGTTTCCTTCCACATTCCAAAGACATGTATGTGCAGCATTTCTCCCTGGGCCTCTGCTGAAAATAGGATCTGTCCTAGTCAGACTTTCCCTGTCAACAGATGTTAAATAAACAAATAAAATAAATAACTATTTCAGAATTTAAAAATCCAGACTACATTCCAGGATGGGATTGAAATATGACACTTGGCTCCATTTAGGATAACAAGGGGTCTAATAATCCATTTAACAAAAAGGACATTTTATTTTTGAGCACTTTAATAACTGTATTTGATATTTTTGATCCTTATAGAAGCCTACATCCTAAGGGTAGAAATTTTACCTTTTCCTTCCGTTCACACAAAACATAGTCTAGAATCAGTTTATTTCTTTTGTCCTAATCCTTGTGCAAATACGACTTGGGATTTTGTAACTGAACCAAGGGCTTTTTCATATCACTTTCTAATACAACTTAACAGTTCCAATTTAAAAATAAACCGGCAGAGTGTTTAATATAATAGGAGAATAAACCCACAGCTTCTAAAAGAACCAGACACAGATGTTAAAACTCAGGTTATTCTTAAGTCACACTTCAATAACTAACATGTTGAGAATATTTCTTTTGATTTATGATGGATAGCTTGCAAAACAACATTCAAAGTTTTCCTTATTAATATGGTATCATAATATCAGAAGTTTAAGAGGGATATTACCTGTTGTGATGACAAATTTATAGACGTATCAGTAGCTCCACAAGTCCTAAAAATCTCACCATGCATTTAATTAACTTTTTTTTTTAGGTCAAAACATTTACTATATATACCACAACATCGCACATCACTTCCTCAAAGCCTTTAGATAGTTTGCTAAAGGCAAACCATAGGCAAACTGTGCATTCAGTTGTATTCCCCCCATAAAAGAAAAAGGTGATCTTATAATTCAAATCACAAGAAGTTCTTGTGGCCCTTTACTAAGGTTATAAATTGGTTTATGGATCAGAAACTTCCTATATAAATTCAAAACACATTGAGAATTTTCTTGTATATTTATTGTTCCATTCATAAGGAGATAGCATTGCTAAGCACTGGAGTCAAACTTTACACTGCAGAAAGTGTTAGATGTCATTTGATCTAAGATCCCAGCCCTACTAGCTCTGAAACACCTTGCTAATCTGTGACCTATGATACTTGTAAGAATGAGAATACCTAATAGCATGCGCTACTACCACTTTTAAGAATGAAAATACCTAATAGCATGCACTACTACCACTTGTAAGAATGAAAACATACTGCAGATCTACAGTGTACACCAAAACAACTTATGTAGCAATTGTTGGAGCTTTTCATCTCAGACCTCCACTGAAAATGAGTCACAACCCAGTTGGACAACATTGTAATCAAAACATAAATACATAAATAAATAAATAAATAAATAAATAGATGATGTACAAAATATAAACTTGTTCTTGTGCCAGTCGTACTATAATTATTTAACCTTATAAAACATCATGGCATGTCAGGAAAGTGCATAAATCAGTACAGAATCTGTATCTGCATCTGTATGAGCACTTAATCTCTTCACTGTTCAAGGCATTTCAGCTGATCTTCTGCATTGTCTGTTATTGTTCTACATTTTTTAAGTTAACCTATTTGACCTGATCTACTGCCATTTTAGATTAATGGTAACTAATCTAAGTGAGAATTGGAATAATTGCTGTGGGTCCAGGGGAGCTTAGAGTGCTCTGGTTCAGATTTCACTTGTTTACCACCTAGTTATTTTACTTTCTTGTTTGGTATTCACTATGCAGAATGTGGCTTAGTCCCCATGTTCTAATAAGACTGCAGAAAGCTGTGCTATGTGCCTTCTGTATTTGTTCAACAACACAATCTGTAAAAAAGCAAAAAAGCCAAGAAAGTTCTCTTTTTCTGTTTCTGCAGTTAGCTGCTTAACTGTTCTAGCCATTTAAGCTGCTTTCCTGCATTGCCTGTTACTCTTTTGCATTTTTTAAGCTAATCTGTTTGGCTAGGTCTAGGGCCATCATGGATTAGTGTTGATTGATCTAAATGAAAGCTGTAATAATTGCTATAGGTCCAAAGTACCTTAGAGTACTGGAATTCAGATTTCACTTATTTAGAATTTTTTTTTTTGTTTGTTTTCTTGTTTGGTATTTACTGCATGGATCTGCACTGAGTGTAGTATTATGGAAGTTGTAGTTTCATAGTAGGTAGTATGTGCAAGGAAGTCCTTTCCTCTTTACACTACTGAAAGGGTAAGTCTCATCTAATGCCTCTTTGTTACCTATTGACGTCTGTTCTGTCTAAAGAGCTTGCAATGAGTTGTGCAAGCTTGTGAGAGGTTCCCCTTATCTGTCCTGATTAACATAGCCAAGGAAATAGCTGCAATGAATAGCACAGACTTATGTTGAACACATCACCAATCTAACAAACTTCTAGTTCCACATAAACCTTTATTACACTCAATACCAGTCATTATGGAGAGACAACAGATTAACCCTCCATGTATTGCAGACCTTATAAGACATGGATTCCTAAAGCAATGTAGAAACTGCTTCAACATGAAAATGAACTGTAACACAACCCAGAGGACTCTATCTATGACCGGCATAAATACTTAACTAAAGTAGAGGCTGCACTCTCTCAGCCAGTTCTACACTGTGAGCTAAACACTATCTTACCCCTGCCTATATCCATGCAGTAGCCACAGACTGCATGCACAAAACTGTCTTATGCTGAGGAAGTTAAAACATCTCTATCCAAGACTCTTAAAAGCCAAAAGTCTAGGCATTAGCCTAAACCTCAGATCTAACTCCTGTATTCTACCCTGCATGGACATGTGAGACCCAACATGCAATAATATGTGCCACTACAGACAGCACATCCACAGAAGAGGTCACAAAACTAGCTCACTGAAAGTCCTTAAGGCAGCATCGACAAGCTACTTCATTTGGCGATATCCTAATCATAGGTGACTCCATAGTTAGACACACCGATGCCTCAGTCACCTGATAGAGTATAGGTTCATAGGTAGGTACTAGGCTATTGGTCCTGGGGCCTATACAAGCCCAGCCAAAAAGGTACCCTGGCTTTTGCCACCCAAGAAAATTATTTTCCTGTGCCACTGTCGAGCAGAGCCACAGAGGCGATCCCCGGGGTGAACTTCCCATCTCCTATCCAACCATCAAGATTTTTCTTGAAGAGTGCTAATGAGGAGCTTTGTTTGATATAGATAGGTAGTTTATTCCAGCGTATGGGAAGTCTCTGGGACAGGAATCTATCCCTCCATCATGTTCTGTTTATTGTGGTGACAAGGTTTAGGTCCCTAGAGCGTGTAGCTTTGAGGGATTGAGATTTTTTTAAGTGGAGCATGTCCAACAGCTCTGGGTTTGACATAGCTTTGTATGTTAGGCAGAGATCACCTCTGAGCAGGCGATATGCGACTGAGTAAAGCTGGAGTTTTTTGAGACGGTCTGTGTAGGGCATCTGTTTGAGGCCGGTAATCCTCTTTGTGAGGTATTTCTGCGGCCTTTCCAGTTGTTGTAGATGTCTTGTGAGGTACATACCAAAAGCAGAGTTGTACTCTATAATGGGTCTAATGAGTGATGAGTAGAGGGGAACAATGACCTCTTTTTTTCTGTATGAGAAACCTTTTGTGATGAGGTGTGCCACATAGAAGGATTTCCTGACTACTGTGAGGATGTGATTATCAAAGGAGAGACTACTCTCCACCTGTGTCCCAAGGTCTCTTATCACACTTTCGGTGTTAAGTATACTACAGCCTATGTTGTAGTTCATGGGAACAGAGTTTTTACCAAAGGGGATGACAATGCATTTTTTGGCATTGAGCTTGAGGCCATGGCTTTGACACCAGGCATCTGTCTCAGTGAGGCCCTTTTGTAGGATGTCTACATCATTAGGAGTTTCGATTATGGCTCCTAGTTTGCAGTCATCTGTGAAATTCATTAGCCAAAGACCTTCTGTGTTAGCCTGTACTTCAGAGAAGTAGATACCAAACAGGAGAGGACCCAGGACTGAACCCTGTGGTACTCCACGTGTCACTGGTCTGAAGTTGGATTTGGAGTCTGCTACTTTCACAGTGTGGGCTCTGTCAGTGAACCAGTTGGCAGCCCATCTTGTGACACAGGTATTTATATGTAGTTTAGTGAGTTTATCTATAATTCCAGAGTGGGGGATGGTGTTGAAAGCCTTGGCAAGATCTAAATAGGCTGTGTGAACCACCTTACCCTTGTCTATGGCTTTGGTGACTGCTTCAAAGAAGTCTATCAGGTTTAGGAGACATGATCTGCCTTTTACAAACCTGAACTGGGTGGGATCCAGTGTTTGGAGATTACCAATGTCTTTGTTTATAAGTTCCATGATGATACGCTCCATGGCCTTGCAGACCAGGCTCATCAGGCTAATGGGGTGTTAGTTCCCGGGGTCCATGGTGGCTCCCCCTTGTGGAGTGGGATAACTGTTGCTGTGCGCCATTCAGCAGGCACAGAGCCTGAGGTGAGGCTATGATTGAACTTAAGTGGGGTGTCAGTTCGTTCTATAGTTTGTGTAGAACGCAGCCTGGGATGTTGTCTGGTCCCATGGATGCTGTGTTCTTGGCTTTGGAGAGTGTGGCTTTTACCTGTGCAGCCATGATTACAGGAACTTTGCATTCTTCCGGTATAGAGATGGGTTCTTTAGGGGGTGAGAGGGGGGGTAAAGTTAGGACTGAACCTATCTGCCAGGATGTTGGCAATATCAGTTGGGTCTGTATATTTAGTGCTATTGTGCTGCAACTCAGAGTAGATCTGAGTGTTGCCATTGAGATTCTTGACATATCTATAGAATGCTTTGTGGTTGTCTTTAGAATCAGTGGTGATTTTGTTTTTGTAGCTAACTTTGGAGGATTTTATCAGGGATCGCAGCTTCTTACTGAGGCTGACCAGGGAGCTCCTCCACTTGTGGGATTTTACTCTTTTTTGCAAGAGTTTCTTCCTTCTGTTGTACAGTTTGTTTATGGCAGGGGACCACCAGATTGGCTTCCTTTTTTTGGAGGATAGCATCTTGGTTCTGTTTGGGATAGCACGATCCATGCACTCATGTAAGTGCTTATAAAGTGCAATTGCGTAGGATTCAGTAGTCATAACTGTATTGTCCATCTGCATGTGTGTCATGAAGTTCACCACTTCTGTCTTAAGAAGCATGAAGTTGGCTTTGGAGAAATTTTTGACCATGGTTTCCTTAATGGGGGGTGGAGGCAGGATGTGGCTATCTAGGTAATTAGCTTATGGTCAGATCAGACCAATGAGGCATTGACTTCAGGTGTGGAACACCGGTCACTCATATTGGTAATGACTAGATCTAGGATATTGTTGCCCCTGGTGGGGGAGTGGATAAGTTGATCCAGGGCACTGGAGTTTATGAATTCCAGAAAACGTTGAGTGAAGGAGTTGGTACATGAGTAGTTTTCCCAGTTAATGGTGGGGTAGTTGAAATCGCCCATTATTAGGGTGTTTTGTTGAACCCTAATATTTTCCAGTACATCAAGAAAAGAGGAGTGGGAATCCTGGGGCATGGTGGGTAATCTGTAGCAAGCTACAATTTGGATTACAGTTTTGCCCAGAGTTAGTTGCACTTGGATAATCTCGGCTGCATTATGCTGAGCAACTAGCCTGGAGGTGTGGATATCCTTAATGAATATGGACACACCTCCGCCTTTGGTGTTCCGGTCCACATTACATGGTGGAAATGTGTGGTATGAGTTACAGCCTGGTAGTGCAGGGGTGCTCTCTGGAGCCTTGAACCAGGTCTCAGTCACTGCACAGATATCGATGTTCTCCATTTTAATGAGTGCCTCGAGTGAGTGCATTTTGAGATTTAGACTTCTAGCATTTAGTAGCATCACCCTCAGTTTTTGCTTGCCTGTTCCTGTTACGGTGGTGAATTTGTCATTTGAACCTTGCCTAAAAAAGGTACTATAGGGGCGGCAAGAACCTTAGTCAGTATCCGGAATCCCAGGGGTGACAGGTGCAGGCCATCTCTGGCAAATCATCATGGTCTGTCGACCATGTCATCCCAGGCAGACAGATACTGGATCCCTTTAGAATGGCACCAGAAGCTTAGCCAATTGTTGAAGTCAATCATTTTGTCCTTGTACTGCGGCATCATTCTGGGTGATGGCAGAATGCTACTCAGGGCTAGGGTCATACCTGCCTGGGCTACAAGATCGGAGAGCTCTTCCATGTCTCCTTTCATGTATTCCAGGGAGGTACATCTCAGGTCATTCACACCAACATGGACAATGACAGAGTAATATTTGTACTTGTTGTGGAGTGACCTGAGTGCGTGGGTTATATGGCGGATCCTGGCACCCGACAGGCAGCTGACAGTAACCTTCTCCTTGTTTAGCCTGGTGAGTGGGACATCAGTGTGCCTGACTATAGAGTTGCCTATGACTAGTGTGTTGGGTATTTTGTTTTGCGTTATTGTCTGAGGTTGAGTGGCACACTGAGTCTGTGGGCTATGTGTCATTTGGGTTGTGTTGGGGGGTGGAGGTTGCTTGCATTTCTGCTTTGGAGGTCTCTGTTGCTTGAGCAGATTATTATTGAGAGCCTCTGCGAATGTTTTTGTGTTTCTGTGTGTGGAATTTGGTGGTGTAGATTTAGTGAGACTATGTGATGAATGTGGTGTGGTGCAAGTGTTTACCTTCTCCTCTTGACTGTCAAGTTCAGTCTTGAATGGAGAGAGTTTTACCTCCAGTTTGGCTAGATAAGTGCATCTCTCACAGGTTGTAGTGTTGGGTGGTAGGAGGAGAGGGTTGTCTGTGTACATGAGGCAATTTCTACATTGCCCCAAGATGCCCAGATTCATCATATAGACAGGAGAGAACACTGCAAGCTGACCCTTGGACATGCCTGAATAAAAAAACTATTTTCCTCTAGATAAGTGAGGAAAGTGAGTACAAGAGCTGTTTTTCTCTATGCAAGTGAGGAAAGTAAGTACCAAAACTGTTTTCCTCTAGGTAATGAGGAAGGTTGAGTGCTGTATTAATTAATAGGTTATTTAGTGCTTACAAGTTCTGAACAAGTGCTGATCACGAATAAGCAAATTCAAGTGCTAAAAGTAAGAATCTGTATCTGGACTAAACTAGATACAGGAAAGGGGGGAAACAAGTGCAAATGTGGACTTTTAAATCAGAAGTTGAGAGAGATGGAAAAACTGCCCAAACGGCCAATAACTACAAATTCTGGGCCAGAACAACTCCTTTTGTGGTAGATAGGTTACCTAGTGCTTACCACTCCCACTGATAAGCTAGAAGGCTTCCCTCCAACACAGAAAGCTTGGGGTTGGAGTGATGGTTAGTTGCCTCTCAGGTACCAAGATTTGTAATGTCACTAGGGCCCTTACGTTCTTTCTCTGTCGATACATATTTGACCTGGTCACTGTATATGTGGGAGAGAACAACCTGATAAGCACCTCCTTGAATCATATGACAAGGGACATGCTGGAGCTCTGAGAATATGCATCTGAAATAGATATGAAACTAGTAGTGATTACCATCCTGCCATTGACAAGAAGGATACCTCAGTACAACAAAACATATAAATTACTGGCATAATTACTGGTACTGGTGGTATTCTGCTTGAGAGCCTGAGATGAGATAATTGACAACCCGTGCTGCTTTGCTAGTGATAGACTGTAACTGACTCCTTGTGGATTCTGTATATTCGCTAAGACTTTTTCTTTCCCCATAGTGCATTTTTAAACAAAGTCAGTCTCCTCAAACTACCTATGTAGCCGAACAAAATCAAAATGATATAAAGGTAATGCTAGAAACCAAGACAAAAAGCACACTACTTACAGGTACTCCTAACCCTTGAAAGTGCAGGTATATGCCTGGTTACTGAAACATTGCTTCAGAAAAGAGAAAACATCCCTACAGTGCAGGGTTTTAAAGCCTAATACTCTTTCAGACCTAATGCCGAATCTGATGTTGGAGCTGGAGAATGATGTATCAGTGTTCCTAAGTAATGATTTGCCTACAGACACATGATGCAGGATAGTGACTTTGAACTCCCCCATATTCTGCTCATGTTAAACAAAATTCAGTGCCACATTATAGCCAATTACCGTAACCCCTCCATTATGACATCAATTCACAAGACTTACCTGAACGAATTAACATTCCTCACTATAGTACACTACACTATCCTCTTAGGTGGCTTCAACTATCCCTCCATTAATTGTGGAACCTACACCAGCACAAGTGAGTATGCACCCAGGTTCCTGGACTTCATTAATGGTAACTCCTTAGAGAAACTAGTCCACATCCCAATAAAAGGTTCAGAAATACTGGACCTGTTCCTCACCAATATAGCTCCCTTGTACTCTACACCCATAGTTACCAATTCACTGATTAAATTGGGACCCCACACAGTAACCCTTACTCTGGGTCTCTGTTAGAACATCAAATGGCCACATTGCCAAATGTATCATCTCATCGACAATGCAGGTCATCGAACTGTTCTGACTGACATTGTATTACAGTGGGAATCAGAACATTTTGCCCTTTTCTCCACTGTAGTGCAGTCTCAGAATTGATATACAGTATATAATTAGTGGGCTGTGTGGGGGTGGCCTTCATTGCCAACAAGATGATGTTAGACAATGTGTCCATTCCGTGGTCTGATATAGACCCCTTACTTTAAATATAAGATCTGAATTACTTCATAACTATTGTATTCAGGGACTACACAAGTCAAATCTACTTCAGCTTACTAATGCGGTAATAAAATTTATACACCTCCTCACTTTGATAATCCCACATCATATATCGCAATATTCTATTCACAGATAAGTTATTTGCTCACCTCCAAGCTTGCATTGATGCTTCAGTCCTCATAAGGCATAGATACATTACCAAATTCAAGAACAAATTCTTCTGATGGAACCCAAGTATTAACACAATATACAATAAGAGAAAAAAGCTCATAGCCCATAAAAGCAAACTTAATATCCCATCAGCTAGAGAAGAACTCAAAAAGATCAACAAAGAACTTAGGGACAAAAAATCAAATCTTCCAGAAGTAAGTAGAGACTGACAATTGCTACTCATGCAAAGGACAACCACAAAGTCTTCTTTAGCAATGTGAAGAACTTTAGAAATAATACCCAGAAATACTGTAAGTAATCCAAAATAACACCACATATGCATCCCCTGTGGAGAGAAACAGTGTGTCAGCAGACAAATTCAGTTCAGATTGTATTCTCTATCTCCTCCAAACTAGCCATGATAAATCAACGTACATGCCTAGCCCCCTCTCCCTTATCACCTAATCACATTATATCTGGGAATATGAGCACTAACTCCATGGACTCAGATAATGTGCGGTGCTGTCTTATTGTTAGTGTCAAACATTGTTTGGCAGACTCATTACTGAACCTGTTCAATATCAGTCTCTCCTATGAATTCATGCTAGAGGTATGGAGATCTTTTGAGGTCATCCCTCTTCATAAAGGGGACCCACTACTAATCCAGGCCACTATAGAGCTATAAGCCGCACCAGACTAATCTGTACAGCAATGGAATGGACCATTGTGTTATACATTAACAGGGACATAGCTAGTCTTCAAACCCAGGACCCAAACCAGTTTCAGTGCGTTAAAGGCAGATCTTACTCTCAATGCTGGAGAATTTTTTTGAATAAGTCACTGAGACATTATACTCAGGCAGATCAATTCACAAGGCTTACCTGGAGTTGGCAAAGGCCTTTGATACTATTCCACATTCTGGCATCACTGACAAGTTAATCCAACTAAATGTAAACTCTATGTTACTCCTGGTAGGTAACAAACCAGCTCACTGACTGACCTCAGTTTGTCATTGTTGGAGATATATTCTCATCTAGAAGAGTACTTACCAGTGGTGCATCCCAAGGATCAATTTTAGGACCACTCCTCTTTAGTATCTACTTCTCTGACATCAGAGCTAACACAAAGGCTTGTGGCTGATGAAGTCTGCTGATGATTGCAGACTTGGAGCTGCATAAATACCCCAGCTAACTTTTTATATTCTCCAGGAGGGCCAACCAGAGAATAACAAGCGGAACATGAATCATGGCTTCTGATTACATGTCAAGAAATGCAACACTGTGTCCTTTGGGAAACTTGGGTACCTATGTTTCTATTACATAGGTGGTACCCCCTAAAAATTGACTTAAACATTAGAGACACCAGTATCTTCATTGACAATGAAACTTCCTTCAACTACCATCTGGCCACTGTTGTGAGAAAGTCTATATATATATATATATATATATATATATATATATATAGATAGATAGACAGACTAGTCATCAAGTCATCAAAAGTATATTGTCTAGATCCAGGGAAGTCATCATCCCTCTCTACTTCTTCCAAATTTGGCCAATATTAGAATAGAATGAACCCTTTGGTATGTACTTATCTAAGCACATGACCCAGCTTGAAATACTAATGTGTCTCCTTACTAAGACAATAAAGGACATGTCCTCTTGGAGTTATCCTGACTAAAGCATTCTTATTCTTCCATTTCCTATTGACTTTTGAGAGGGGATCTCTGCCTAACCTTCAGATGATCTAAAGATTGGGTCCAGTGCAATGTCCTACTCATTTACAAGAGTAATAAAACCTTAGGTACTTAATCAAAAGATTTAAACTTCTACTGGAACATAAAAAGGACTTGTTGGTGTGATTGACATTTATCAGGGGGAATACCTCTCTTATAGGATAGACCCAATCTGGATGTAAAACATGGTGGTCCTTTGGACATCTTCAAGTGCAACCTGGATGTCTGTAATGAAAATTTTAAGTACAACCCCAGTCTGGCCCCTCAACCCTCCATGGAAAGGGGTGAAAACTACACCCAAAGTATTTCACTCTGTTAGGTTCTGTTATTAAATCATGTCTTGGTTAATTCAGTTTAGGATTGTGTGTTTAGTATAAAAGTGGTCTTTATGAACAATACCCTGTTATTAGCCTATGAACATATGAACCAGGGTCATTTTTATCAATAAACCTCTTTTCATTAGGAATAATTGTCCAGAATCATAAATACCTCAGGGCTTGCCACCTGGTGGTATGAACATTAGCAGTAGGTGATGTTCACTCTTGTTATGCCACTCCAACCTCCTGTGAAAAATGGGAACATGTGGATTGATACAGAGGTCCAGTATAACAATGTATTCACTGATTCTAGTCAACTAGTTTTGATTAGTTGCCAGTGTTACAGTATCTAAATTTCAGTCTGGTTTTATGATGGAAAAGCAGATACAGGATGATAACATAATGCTTAAAATAATTTTATATTATAATCAAAACCAATATATATCAATGGGAGCATTTGAACTTGATGCTAGTATAGCTTCTGACTATGTAAATATACCCTTTCTGCATGCAGTGTTTTGTAAATTTCCATTTCCTAAAAACTGTATTAAAGCCATGAAAGTCTTACATGACTCTGGATCAACACGGCTTCATGTAAATGGGAACTTCTGCATTCCAATTAAAATTCAGTATGAATTAGATAAGGAAATGTTTTGTTAGCTTATCTATATATGGGTGTATATCAAAAGATCGAACGCTGAAAAGTTCGAACACCAAAATCTTGAACTTGAAAGTTCGAAGACTGAAATTATCGAAGCCGCAGAACATTGAATTCTTTGCCAGGGAAAGAATTTAGTGGGCCAATTCTGCAACTTCTGTATTTCCTCCACTGTGGTGCAATCTCTGAGTTGGTATTTTTAAGTAGGGGGTTGGGGGCACAGCCCCCCACCTCAGAAATAGTTTGTAGTGTTCATGTGTTTCGTGTTTTGTACTGGAACAGCAATTTTTTTCCCGGGGAAAAAAATTGCTGTTCTCAGTCTTCGAGGTTTTCAGCTTTTGTGGTTTTGGGTTTGATGTTATAACATTCGAAGTTTTGACACTTCAATGTTGTGATATAAACCTTCTGTATATCCTTTCCTTGGAACCTTTCTTTTACAAAATCATACATAGTTTTAATCAAACTAGGATAACATATGGTAAACAAAATTAAATATAATTTCATTTGCAGATGACATATTGCAATATCTCTGTCAAAGTAGAAACCTCATACCTAGAATTCATAAAATTGGCAATTTGCAATGAATTGTATTATACACTTAATGTGAATCAATCAACCTAATTAACATTGATGGATGTAGCATTTCTATCTGTTTACAATAATCAAACCTTTCAGATGAAGAATTCACATATCACAGGGTGAAGCATAAGTCTGACCTAACCTCATGTATTCATACCAATATGGATGAAATTTATAACTAAATAAAAGAAGATCTTGAGGTCTGGTCTAAAAGCAATAATAGCAAAAATGAACATCTTTCTGAGAATATTCTATTTCTGTAAAAATACAATCTCTTGCATACTGTAAAAGTGTAGTCAATATGTAAATTGTTTATGTAATAATAAAATGCCAGGAGTCAGTTTAAATAAGCCTTTTGGCACAAGAAAGAAGGTGGAAGGTATGAAAAATTCAAATATCAGACTCTTTTACTCAACATCAAGAACAATGAAATTAATGCCCAAAACAGAATTCTTTCCTCTTATGTAAGTCAGTACCCTTGTGGACTTCTGCTACTAGAATGTATCTTTTGGAAAACAGTATCTCTCTGAAATCTATACCATTTCCAGACACAATTTCAAGGCAATTCTCTGCATTTCCTGCTTATTTTAAACTATTAATTGTAATCTCAGGTATGGGATTCTGCAAGGTATGTACTGTCAGATTTTTGGAAATAGCTTTGAGTGATAGGGTGATCAAATACTTCTGCAAATGCAGTCTCCATTTGTATTTGATACATTAGAAGGAGTGGGGTATCAAATTATGTCATCATCTGAACAGACTTTACTCAATAAATGTAATCGCCTGTTTATTATATACACAAAAACAAGGTAAAATATATAGCATAAACTATGCCTTTAGCAGTATCTATAACTCAGAATCAATTTTCACCGCTTGTAAACTGGGTCACTTCAATGGACAAGAGGGAAAGAGCTAGCACTAATGATTTTGGAAACTGCTCCTTTATACTGTATGTCATGCCATATGTGTTGGATTTCTCAAAGTATACCTCGGTATTAGTCCTCACCTTTTGATAACTTACAGGCAGCCTATAAGGGTCTGATCAGGCCTGGGACCATGTAGTAGACTGGTCAGAAGGAACATCTAACGTAGTACAACAGGCCTTTACCACCTTGTACCAGAAATGGCATGTTACACAATCTAGTCTGTATCAGTGGTTTTATTTATTCATAATAATGGTGGAGATGTCAGCATTGTAACAGATCTGCACATAGTGTGGGTGTGCCCCCTTATTAAGTATAGGTGAAAAAAGTGAAGGAAGCTGCTTTGTGGCTCATATGAAACAGTTATGTATGAATCCCAAACAATTCATGTCTGACTACTTAGCATTAAACTATCAGGATGACTTACTTTCAACAGTATGGCAAACATCTTTAGGCTCTAGAAGTCAGTTAAGTGTGACATTACTAAGTAAAAACAAGGCTATGGCCAGCTAATTGTTAAACCTAAGAGTTCAAAAATTTGAGAAACAACAATTATTAGAATTTTTTCTGTACTGCTAGTTATCTTCTTTGCAAACTCAGCCCAGCATTTTTACATAGGTACCAAGTTGGAAAATTATGTTATCTGATTAATATTTTGTCCAATTATAAAGATATTTATATTCAGGAGTACTTCTGTATGTTCAGTATGGTATAGCTTCTTAATTTAGTCATCTCTTTTAAGAATACATTTTGTAAAAATATTTTCTTCTTTATAAACTTTTCTATAACTGATTTCTTGTATATGACATGACCAACATGCTCAAATGTTATCTGCTGTTATTTCAAGCTTTTGCTCATTGTTTTACAATGCTTCAATTGTCTCAGTAAAGTTTGGTTTACAAAAAAAGACATGTTTTCACAAATTTGTTTCCATGCAGGTTATATTTTATTACAATAGGATTGCTTGCCTTAACTTGACAACATTACCGACATGAAATTAACCAGTCAGAACAAAATAAGGGTCATGCTGCTAAATGCTAAGAGCTTAAACCAAAAGCTGCACTCTCTGGAAGCACTTCTATCACTACAAGATGTAGATGTCTCTGCAGTCACAGAAACCTGGTTAAAGGCCTCCGAGAGTACCCCAGCCTTGCAAGGCTACAATGCCTTCCACACCTTTAGACTGCAAAATGAATGTGTGAAAACCAATCTATATTAGAGATAAATTCACCTCCCATCTAGTTAGACTGAACAACTCCATGGAGTTACTCCAGGTCCAGGTTACGGTGGGTAAGATGTCCATTCAAGTCCTAGCCAGTTGTAGATCCCCTTCCATGGGTCATGACATCCACAAAACCTACTTAACCAAGTGAAGACAATTCAAATTTTACTGAACACACTGGTTATGGGGGATTTCAATTATCCCACCATCAAATGGGAAGGGAAACCTACTCTATCCTAAAACTCGCTAGCATAAAAGTTTCTTGACTTTATGAATTCAAATGCCCTGAAGCAAATTGTCTACACCCTGACAAGAGGAACAAACATTCTAGATCTGGTCCTCACCAACATGTCAAACAGATGTTTTGCTGCAACTATCAGACCCTCATTAGTTAAAACTGACCACAAACCAGTCACCTTCGAAATGACACTAACACCAGAACTCACAAAGGGTGAAATCAGGCTAAAAAACCAAGGCAAAGTATACCCTCCTAGGTGATAGTATAATTGCATTCCACCCCCACTTCAAGCTGAAAATCACAGCTATGCCAAAGCTTGCAGTAAAGCCCTATACAATCGCTTACATAACTGCATAAACACGGCTGTACCAGATAGAATCAAAGCCAGAGCCCCAAGTAAAATCAAGCTGCCATGGTGGATTTCCAGCATCAACAAGCTCTATAATAAATACAAAAATTTGCTGTCCAAGAAAGCAAAGACAAGGACCCAACAATGGAAAAGCACCTTCCTCACCCTTAACAGGCAAATAAGACAACTTGTCAAATTCTCCAAGAGCTCCTTTGAGAAAAACTTAGCAAATACTGCCAAGAATAACCATATGACATTTTACAGCTAAGTATGTAACCTAAAGGGCAAGACCCAAGCATGTGGAGAACTGGTGGCCAATAGTATCCCACACACTGGCCCCACAGAGATAACAAACCTGCTAGAGATAGGTCTGGGGAAAATTTCACTACCTTATCCTCTCCTAACATACAACAAACCCTCTCCCAACACTTCCCCCACACCGTACATATCTGAAGAGCAGGTCCTGAAAGCCCTATCCAAGGCAAAGAACATGGCTTCTATGGTACCAGATGACATCCCTGGCTGTCTTCTAAACAGGCTAAAACATGAACTAGCATCACCACTAAGTACCCTTTTCACTCATAGCCTAACCACAGGCTTTGTTCCTGTGGCATGGAGAATAGGTACAGCTATTCCCCTCCACAAAGGTGGCCTAGCAACAGACCCAGGTAATTACAGATCCATAATAGCCTGACCAACCTCATCTGTAAGCCATGGAATGTACCATTATGGGCCTTATAAGTAAAGACATTGGTAACCTCCAAACCTTAGATCCTACCCAGTTTGGCTTCGTGAAGGGCAGATCCTGCCTATTAAATCTGGTGGAGTTTTTTAAAAGTGTGACCAGGGCCATTGATGAGGGCAAATCTGTGCACACAGCATACATTGACTTGGCAAAGGCTTTCAACACAATCCCATATTCAGGTATTACCGAAAAACTTAGCAAACTGAATGTAAACCCCTTTGTTGTAAGATGGGTTATCAACAAGCTCACAAACCGGACACACACTATCAAAGTGGGTGACTCCACATCAACCAGCAGACTTGTTACCAGCAGGGTGTCACAGGGGTCAGTGCTGGACCTCCTACTGTTTGGTATATACTTCTTAGAAGTTCAGGTCAAAACTAAAGGGTTGTGGCTGACCAAGTTTGCAAACAACTGCAAACTAGGTGCAATCATTGATCCCCAAATGATGTTAGTATACTCCAGGAGGGTCTCACACAGACCAACAATTGGTGTATTAGTCATGGTCTAAAACTGAATGCAAAAAAATGCATCATCATTCCCTTTGGCACAAACCATGTCCCTTCACACTTTCAAATCAACAACAATACCCTAAGTACCCATGAAGTGTTAAGGGACCTGGGATCACAGGTTGACCGTGACCTTAGCTTCAAACATCATGTGTCTACTGTTGTAAGGAAAACTTTCCACATAGCTCTCTTGATTAGTAAAGGCATTGCCTCAAGATCAAAACAAGAGCAAAAGAAGTTATAACCCCCCTATACTCAGCATTTATCTAGCCCATAATTGAGTATAACACCCCATTCGGTATGTACTGTACTAAGCACCTGCAGCAATTGGAGAGACCTCGGAGGTTTCTAACAAAGAACATCAGGGGGCTCCAGCATGTGCCTTAGACTGACTAAAGTCCCTGTCACTATACTCCATATTATAGATGAGACTCATGCCTGGCCTACAGAGCACTCCAAGACCCAAACCTAATGAATTTACTGAACACAGAACACAGAAGGCCTCTGGCTAACTAAGTTCACAGATGACTGCAAACTAGGAGCCATAGTCAAGTCCCCAAATGATGTGGACATCCTACAGAAAGGCCTTGCTGAGACAGATGCCTGGTGTCATAGCCATGGCCTCAAGCTCAATGCCAAAAAGTGCAGTGTCATCCCCTTTGGTAAAAACTCTGTACCCATGAACTACCACATAGGCAGCAATCTACTTAACACCAAATGTGTGATAAGAGACTTTGGGACCCAGGTGGACAGCCGTCTCTCCTTTGATAGTCACATCGCCACAGTAGTCAGGAATTCCTTCTACGTGGCACACCTCATCATAAAAGGGTTCTCATCCAGGAAAAAAAGAGGTCATTGTTCCCCTCTACTCGACACTCATTAGACCCATTATAGAGTACAACGCCCCTTTTGGAATGTACCTCACAAGACATCTGCAGCAGCTGGAAAGGCCACAGAAGAAGTACCTTGCAAAAAGGATTACTGGCCTCAAACAAATGCCGTACACTGACCGCCTCAAAAAACTCCAGCTTTACTCCGTAGCATATCGCCTACTCCAAGGTGATCTCTACCTAACATATAAAGCTATGTCAAACCCAGAGCTGTTGGACATGCTACACCTAAAGAAATCCCAATCCCTCCGAGCTACATGCTCTAGGGACCTAAACCTTGTTACCACAATAAACAGAACATGCTAGAGGGATAGATTCCTTTCCCAGAGACTTCCCATACTCTGGAAGAGGCAACCCATCTATGTCAAGCAAAGTTCTTCATTAGCACTCTTCAAGAAAAAGTCTTGATGAGTGGATGGGAAATAGAAAATACACCCCGGGGATCACTTCTGTGGCTCTGCTCGACAGTGGCACAGGAAAATAACTTTCTTGGGTGGCATAAGCCAGGGAACCTTGTTGGCTAGGCTTACGTGGACCCTTGAGCCGATAGCCTAGTACCTACCTATGAACCTATAAACCTATATTCATAAATCAAATGAATCTAGGCCTACCCATTCCAAGGGCTTAAATATGGCCTGCAACTTAATTAGGACATACTGGAGGGACAAATTTATCTCTCAGTGCCTGACACATCTTTGGAACAGACTACCAATTCATGTGAAACAGAACACCTCTATGACACTGTTCAAGAGGAACCTGGACGAGTTAATGGGGCACCATAAATTTGTACTGAGTATAGTGCCCACAACCCTCTTGGACATGGCCAGTCATCACTAAATGCAATCTTGGGTATTGAGTAGTACTTCTATGGTATTACATTGGATTGAAACGACTAGGCTTAAAATGACTTCTGGTCAATAGCCTTGCAATCTCCTATGATCCCATGATCCTATGACTGAAATTTCTTTTCTGACAATTTTTGTGCTGATTGTGTAATGAAAGAAAGCATTATAGCCAACAGTACAGTTCCTTAGATTAACAATGAATAAAACTGTGAACTAGCAAATCTGTTTTCACAGCTTTCAAGTTATATCATATGTATGAACTTTGGTATTAATATGACTTGATGAGCCATACAGACGACAACTACCACAGAAATTTATAGGAAACCTTTAAACAGGTTTGAAATCTGCAATATCTGCACAGCTGTGCAAACAATAAAAGTGCGACAGAGCAAAGTGTGAAACATCTTTTAAACCTTTTTGCTGATCAGAAATATCACTTGCTCCTGGCTTGACAGTACAACACCTGTGGCAGAATTTAAAGCTGTCAACCAGTTCTCCTTCCTACAATTGTTTTAACTTTTACATCAGGATGCTAAAATTTCTCCTAGACTGCAAGAGTTATGATGGCATCTCCAATTATAATTATTTGTTGTGATACAGAGGTGAATTTGTAACTGATTTTTCAAACTCATTTACAAATTGATTATGAATGGTGACCCAGTCTTAATCAAATACATATTACTAAACTGAATGAGGTATAAACATGTCAGTGAAACATAACTTCCTGCTTGCACTTTTTGTAATTTTTAAAGATGATTCAGCTGTTGTCAGCTTATACTGCTGAAAAAGGACAATTTTCAAAAAAGGTTTTCCAGTCTCACAAAGACAATTCATTAACTTTAGGAGGTGGGTTTGGTATAATGGTTAAGGTCTTCATCTTACGGGTACAAAGTACAGGGTTTGATTCTAACCTTGTTTTTTTTTTTGGCTAGGCTTAAAATGATCCTTGAGGTTAGTTAGCCTAGTATTCATCTCTGAACCTATCAAATTATGAAGAGAAGAAATGACAACAGTATAACAACTAAACTGCAGCCAATAGTTGTCAGAAAATGAAATATATGCAATGGAGTGTCTACACACAAGTTACTGAATGTAAAACAGCAATAAATTGCTATATTGTACCAGAAAGTTACTTTTTTCAAACTATTTGATACACATTTAAATTTCAAAATATAGACTATCTAGTTTAACATTTTAAGAAAGATGTAGTCTAACAGCAGAAACTTAAGTGCAGTGAAAAACACTGATAACTTGTTTGAAAATGCAGCCTTCAGCTCTATTAAATTTCTGCCCACTGTGCTAACAACTATTCACTTGCAGAAATGCAGAATAAAAGAGGTAGAAATCTAATAAATCATCCTGTCAGGCTATTAAGAATATGCTTCTTAGGATATTCAGTAATGTAATATGCTTAAATACTCCCTTTGGATTTAATTACTTGGTCTAAGCATGCTAATACTAGCTTTATCTAACAGATTAACAGTAAGCCCCAAGAAAAAGTCCATATGTCTCTTAATCAAAGGTATAATTATAAAAAAAATGATATGGTAGGAGGGATCAATAGACTCAATGAATTAAACAAAAAGAAACAAAATTAAAGCAGAAAAGTAAATTATGACAATATTTTATGACAGATTAAAAAAATTGTTTTAACATAAAGGTAACATGCCATCTCTTTACTGAAAATGGTATGCTTTTTTGAATGTTGACGAGGAAAAGTAAGTCAACAACTTAGTGCTGATTGAAAATTAGACATTATGGATTTTATAAACTGCACTACAATACAATAAAGTCTCCTATTATAGCTAAAATTAAGGGAGCTGTTTTCTTTAATCCAGGACTGGATTGTAATTATCTTCTTACTTCTCTTGAAACATTCACACTGGCATCTTTTCAAATATATTTATATTGTTATGACAGCTTTCATACTGCAATGGATTCAAGCATATGCACGGTTCCAGCTGCAGTGTGTCTTAAGAGTGCCCTGTTTTAGTGCAAATCTCATGGTGAGATGTAGCAGCGGCAGCACCAATACATAATAAATCAGTATGTGACCTAGGGAATATAGTATAGTGGCAGGTGGGTACCACTGCTTAATGTGTTTCTTTGTTGCTGTTATATTTGAATTTCTGTACTCTTGATTTTGCAAATCCCAGTGGTTGATTTTGCTTTACACTGAAAGCAGATGATCTGGAAAAATGCAGGCCCATCTGAAGTCTTCCATTCATTGGTTGTTGTTGTGTCTTTCGGCTTTTCCTGGTTAGGGGTCGCCACAGCGGAACTCTGGTCTGCTAATGATTGGCAGTAGATTTTTACGTGCCGAGTTGCTGGCCCTGACGCACAACCTTCAACGAAGGTACACCCATTCACGCATGTCTCTACACAGGGGATGCTCTAGCTGAGAATCAAACAGGACAACGTCTTACTGTGAGGTGACAACGCTACCACAGCACCACCACCGCATTCATTGGTAAGGTTCAGAAAAAGTATTCTGTACACAAATGGGTTTGTATTTGAGTGTCAACAACATCTATGATCCTTTCTAGTCTGGTTTATGTTCTAGACATAGAATAGAGTAAACCTCTATAAGGTATTCAGTGATCTCCTGACATCAGATAAAATCTGTTATTAAATCCTGGTCCTTTTAGATTTCTGTCTTTGTCATCTGACATGATTGACAATGGGATCCCAGTGGAACATTTGCAGCATTTTTTGTGATACTACAAGTTTAGTCTTGGAATGGTTGGGGGGGGGGGGGTTCTGAGGTTAATTCTTCCTCTCCCTACTCTCTCACCTGTGGTCTGTCTATGGGTTCAGTTCTGGGCCCACTGTTGTTTGCTGTGTACTTGCTTCCACAAAGGCATATTATTGATGGGAGAGGTCTACATATCATTAGTTATACTAATGATATGAAGCTGCATGTCACATTCTCTCTCATGTTCATTGGCTCATAAGTAAACAAGCATGCATTCTAGGAGATAATTAAAGTTTCTAGCCCAGCTTCACAATTACCCCAGAGCACAGTCTGGTTAGAAGGCTTGCTCAGGATAAAACAACAGCAGACAAACAGAGACCTAAGGAATCAAGCCTTACACTACAGGAAGCAATTTGTTAATATCTGTTTATGGCTTTAATCCTCTGACATAACTGTTAGACAGGAATGTGTCTAGTGAGCGTAATAAGAATTAAGCCTACAGTCCTTTGTTCTGTTGTCAGATACATTGTCTATTAGGCATGTTCTCCCAAGAGTCTCTCTTAGCCTTTAGTTAGTGACAGACTTGGGATGCGTCCTCAAATATTTGGTCAATAATAAGCTGAAGCTTAATATTTCCAAGACAGTTGCTATGGCAATTCAAGCCACTATCCATAATTCATCCACTCCAGTTTTCTCCCCTGATATTATCTACAGTACAGACAAGCTGGAATTTGAACCAAAGTAGTGAAGGTCACTGTGATTTTTGATAACTGGCTGACCCATAAGAATTACGTATCAGTGCTACCAACCTCTTCTGTTTGCATCTGAGGGATATTGAATTTAATAAGCACCTTGATCCACCAACAGATATTCCACTCATGGTACACGCCTTGTTTCCTCTGGACTGATCTACTGAGATACTGTCTACCTGAAGCTTCCAACACAGTGCTTAACCCTCTGTAACTGTTACAGAACTGTGCAGCTCAGATGCTGGCAGAGGTATCTTGATATCACAATATTACACCGGCTCTGCTGAGTCTGCATTGTTGGCTAATATGATAAAACATAAAAGTTATACAGTTCTACCTCTGATTTATTTTGCCCTTCTTGACTTAAGTCCACTTATATTAAGAAAGGTCTGGCCTGGTACTTGGTTTGCTTGTACCTTTTGTTTTTCCTTTGTGCGGCTGTGGGAGGTTCCAGTACTCCTTCTTGGTTTTCTGGTGCACCTACATTTGCTTTCCAGAGGTTGCGTCTTTAAAACCTCTTACCAGGGTGGGTGAGAATGTTCCCAACACTTAGTAGTGTTAAGCACTCCCTGCAATGCTAGCTTTTGGTCATCCATATGAGGTATAACATTTAGCCACCAGAATATGTTATATATCTTTATGTTATTGTTTATTATCTTTATTATTTAGCTGTATCTGTGTTTAGTCTATAAACACTTAGATTTCAATCACAATCTTTGAAATTGAACATGAAAAATGTTATATCCGTAAATTTATGAACAGAGTTTGTCCACAGTGAAGACTATCTTCATGATATGAACTAGGTCATGGGACTATACGTGGCATTGGTGGACTGAGCCATGGCTCACCTGAGTATGTTTTTCATCTACCTTAAGCTTGATTATGCATTAATTCTGTCTGGTAATTATGTGTACATTGTAAACCATATCATTTCTAGTGATCAAAAACTTTTATTTCATAAGAGTTTATAGCCTTCATATTTCTTATACTTCAGCTAAAGAGCAGAACAGTCACTGAGACACAGATTTATTGTCATGTCTTACTGAACACTTTGGGACTCTACACTATTGTTTTTGTTGTTGTTGCTTAATGTTAAAAAAAAATCCATCATTTATTTATTAATTTATTGACATTTGATTAAGCGGGAAAGTCCAACTGGGTAGAAGCCCATTTTCAGCAGAGGCCCTGAGATAACAGCTCCAAATTATTACAAAACATTTTAAGAACAACAATTTTACAATCATCAAAAATAAAAGAAAAACATCTACAGCTTAAATAACTATAAAAAAATAGACATAATATAAAAACATTGGTTAAGAATTGACACAATGTATATGACAATAATTTAATATTTAGAGAAATTTTAGACAGTTTGCAGAGCAATTAAAGGCAAGTTAGTCTAATACAAACATGAATTGCAATATGAAGTGAGGGAAAAAGGCTTATGGTATATTTAGAGAGAAAATCATGGAAGAGAATTAGATAACAGTAAGGAAGTAAGTGAAGAAGCGAGAGTAAGGAGGTATAAGGAAAGAAAAGGTACTTGTTTACATTTAGGGAAATAACTTATCTTGGTATTGAGCAGTAACAGAGACAGATTTTAGCTAGGAAGTCTTTCAAAGTGATTTTGAATGATGGGGAGGTGGGTATAGACCTGATGGATGCAGGTAAGGAGTTCAAAAATCTTGTATGCCACTTCCAAGTTTGTTGAATTTTTTCCCCATAATGAAAAACTCTGATTCCTTCCAAATAATCTGACTTTTACTTTAATAAATTCCAAAGTACAGTTCTCCCTAACATTCATCTTATTGTGCCAAAATTTAATGATTTCTTCCTGTAAACTAGACTGACCCTGGGATTCAGTAAACTCCGTGTAGCCTTCACGCGAAGCCTACACAGAGTTTACTTGTGTGCACAGTGATGTCTGGCGAGCAGCAGCGCTAATTACATATTCATGCCACACACCATGTTTAAAAGTAAATGAGTGGTGTCATGGCTGGCAATAGTGCTGAAGGCAGGAAAGCATGTAAAGCAACACGGATAGCAATCCCTGTTTACAGCAGAGCACAGTCGATTACCATGTTTGTGCGGAATGCCACAATGATCACCAGGGCTTAACATATATAAGTTTCCATAGCTCTCAGTCTCATAGTGCAACAAATCTGGACAAAGCCCAACATATTGGGGGGACAATGACCCAGAAATAGGGACAGATTCTACATATTTGCAAGTTAGAAATGTGCTAGAATAACAAGAGATTTGTGTTAAGATACAGTTTCTGAAAGATTTGAAGTCTGAAACTGAAATGCATGTAATTATTTAGTGATAACAGTCCTAAGATCATCCCAGTGATATGGCAGAAAACCACAAATTTTATAAGGAACAGACCAAAAGATATAAGGCAAAACTCTGAATATACTGTGAAAATCTGGTAATGGAGAGGTATGATATGTATATCATCTAAACACAGTACAAGACAGTGTATACATGGGATCATAGGAGGTTATTAGGTAGGCTGTTGGCCCTAGGGCCTTTACAAGCCTAGCCATGTTATACTTTTTTCCCTTATAGATATAGAGATATATAGTCTATATTTGAAATGCGAATATAAGATCAGCACTGCCTGCCCCTGTGCAAGAGGGACATATGTGAATCCCCTTGGGTGCATTTATGGTTTCCCATCGAATTGTCTAAATTATGCTTAAATAGAGTCATTGAGGAGTTCTGTTTTACATGAATTGGGAATTTGTTCCAGAGGAGTGGCAATCTCTGGCATACACATCTGCCTCTTCAGTATGTCCTGTGAATGTCACAGGCCAGGTTAAGGTCCCTAGAACAAGTGACTCTTGTCCCATTTAATTTACAGATGGGCAGCATTTCCATTGACAGGGTTCGAGACTGTTCTGTAGGCCAGGCACAAGTTGTCTCTAAGCAGTCTATATGATACAGAGTACAGTGACAGGGCCTTCAGTCAATCCATGTGGGTCATATGTTGTATGCACTGAATTTTCTTTGTGAGAAACCTCTGAGGTCTCTCCAACTGTTTCCGCTGTCTGGTAAGGTACATTCAGAAGGGAGCATTGTACTCTGTTACTGGTCAAATGAGGGACAAGTACAGGGGAATTATAACCTCCTTAGGTTTAGATGGTATGTGCTTACTTATGAGATGTACAACATAGAAGGCCTTCCTTACCACTGTGGACACATGGTGATTAAATTTAAGGTTGTTATCAACCTGTGCTCCCAAATCTCTCACCACTGGGTTTGAACTTAGGGGGGCTACTATTAATATTGTAATTTGCAGGGATGCTAATGGATATTTTTGCGTTTAGTTTATCCATGGCAATGGCACCAGTTATTTATCTGTGTGAGACCATTTTGTAGAATAATGACATTGTTGGGGGATTCTATGATTGCACTTGGTTTGCAGTCATCAGCGAACTTGATAAGTCACAGGCCACCTATTTTCACCTGGATTTCTGAGAAATAGATTACAAACAGTAGGGGGCCCACACAGAACCTTGTGGAACACCACTGGTAACAGTTCTGCTGGTACCGGTGGAATCTTCAACTTTGATTGTATGTGTTCTGTTGGTGAACCAGTTGGCTACCCATCTAATGACATGATTTTCTCAATGATGACTGAGTGGGGGATTGTGTCAAAGGCCTTGGCCAAGCTGAGAAGGCAGTATGTACTGTTTTGCCTTCACCTAGAGTTTTGGTGACACTCTTGAAGAAGTACACCAGGTTTAACAGACATGATCTGCCCTTAACAAAGCCAAACTGAGTCGGATAAAGAGTATGAAGGTCTCCTATATCCTTGTTGATGATGTCCATGGTGAGTCTCTTCCCGACCTTACAGATAAGACTGGTCACTCTTATGGGTCTATAGTTCCCAGGGTCACTTAAGGGACCCTCTTTATGCAAGGGAATTCTGGTTGCTGTTTTCCGCCCTGCTGAGACAAATCCAGTACTTAGATAGTGGTTGAAGACAGTACTTAGAGGTTCCACTAACTCCTGTTTTAGACAGTTTAGTAAGCAGTCTGGGATGTCATCTGGTCCCATAGAGGCTGTGTTTTTGGCCTTGGAGAGCATGGATATGACCTGTTCTTTGGAGATACTGGGTAAAGGAGTAGAGACAGGTATGCTTTGGGGTAAAATTGGTAGGAACAGCGGGTGAAGTTTTCACCAAACCTGTCTGCTAGCAGGTTGGCGATGTCCTCAGGTTAAGTATAAGTGGTACCATCCACTATTAATTCAGCACAAAGCTGGACCTTCCCTTTTAGATTTCAGACAAAGCTAAATAATATCTTGTGATTATCCTTAGCTAGGGATGCCAATTTAGTTTTATAATTAGCTTTAGAGGACTTTACAAGATGTCTAATTTTCTTATTCAAGCTGTGGAGGGTGTTCTTCATCTGCTGAGACAGTTACCTCTTATTCTTTGACAGCAGTTTCTTTCTCTTGTTGTACAACCTATTTATGCTAGATGTCCACCAGGGTGTCTTTTTTTTTTTTTTTGTGGAGAACCTTGTTTTGACCTGTTTAGGTACACCCAAATCTACACATTTATATATGTGTTTATAAAGGGCATTTCTGAACAAGTCAGTATAGGAGTCATTGCTGTCAGCGGTGGCAGGGGGTTTGAAACTAGTTATACCATCACTTAGGAGGCTATAGTTTGCTTTGGAGAAATCTTTCAACCTTTTTGCTCCAGGGAGGTGGGTGAGGTATGATCGGTACTTTAAACAAGACTGATTTAGAATCAGACTTTACAAGGGAGGGTCCCACACATAGGGTGATGCAGCAATCCCCCATGTTGGTGAGTACTGGGTCAAGGACATTAGACTCTGTTGTGGGGGTGCAGACTATCTGTTCCAGAGCATTTGTGTTAACAAAGTCCAAGAATCTTAGGGCGAGCCTGTTTGTGCTCATATATGTTTCCCAGTCAATGGAAGAAGAGTTAAAGTCACTCAAGAGCTGGGTGTTTGGCTGTATTTTGAGTGACTCAAGTAGGTCCAGGTAGGCAGTGTGGGTTTTGTGGTTCATGGTGGTGATCCTATAGCTAACAATGATGTGGAGGGGGGTCTTTTCTACAGTTAGTTGGAGATGGAGTAACTCTAGGGAGTCGTACTGTTTAACCAATCTTGAGGTGCATTTGTCTTTAATGAAGATGGATACACCTCCTCATTTGGTTCTTTCATGTTTATTTTGTAGTCTGAACATGTGGAAGGTATTGTAACTTTGCATGACCAGGGTACTTTCTGAGGCCTTGAACCATGTCACTGTGACTGCACAGACATTGGCGTCTTCCAAAATAAGATGTGCTAACAGTGAGTGCAGTTTCTGATTTAGACTTCTAGCATTAAACAGCATAACCTGGAGTTTGTCTCTAGAGGATATTTTTACATCAGGAATTTTGGTCTTATGACAATGCCTAAAAAATGTACTATGGGGGAGGCAAGGACCTTTGCCAGTAACTGAAAGCCAAGAGGTGAGTGGGAAAGCAGCTTGGTCTGTCGACCATATCATTCCAGGCTGACAAATACCGGATCCCCCTGGAATGTTGAAGTTGATCATTATTTTTTTGAGGCATTACCATGGGTGAAGATAGAATGCTGCTTAGAGCTAGGGACATACTTGCCTGGGACACCTAATATGAGGTCTCAGTCATGTTTTTCTTCATATAGTCCAGTGAGGTATTTCTAAAGTTATTCACTCCAACATGGATAATGACAGAGTCATAACAGTGCCTGTTGTTGAGAGACTTGAATGAGTGAGTGATTTGGTAGATCCTGGCACCTGACAGGCAGCTGATCATGACCTTATCCTTATCCAGACTTGTCAGGGGGACATCTGTATGTCTCACTATGGAGTTGTCTATGACCAAAACATTTGGTTTTGAGGTCTTGGGGAAGATGTCCATGAGAAATAAGCATCCTTACATGCACAATGCAGACAGCATCTATCAGGGATGTTATATACAACTGGGGTAGGGTGCATATTGTGAAGCTGTGCAAACTGAGTTGTCTGAATATGAGTGTAATCTCAGCAGAGGTCTCCAGCAAGTGTCACACAGGTTAGGGCTCATAGACAACATTAAAAGAAGCACACACAATCATGGACAATATCAGAATAATACCACCAGTAACCCCACGTCTCTGACATTACATATGTGATTTAGATTGATCAAAGAGAGTTTTGCACAAACTCACTTCTACAACTATTATGACATGTCTGCACTCTATAATCACGCATACCATCCTGACACTATATTATCTGCTGGAGGTGTTAGGAGGGACACTGCTTTACCTGTATGTAACAATATGACCAATAAAAGCTAGTTAACTGGTGTGTGCATGGCATATATATATATATATATATATATATATATATATATATATATATAGGTTCACTTTATAACATCAAAATACTGAAATGTTGAATTTCAGTATCTCGAAGCTATAAAGTCGAATGTTCAAAATAGCGAACGTTCATAATCGCGAATTTGACGTATGTCGAAAATATGTCGAATTTGCGGTTATGAAGTTGCGCTATGTAATGTACCAGTTTGTGTTTTGTTGGTGCGCGGTGCCGTGTTTGGATGTAGGTATTATGTCAGGTAAGTGAGTGTTTTGTAAGGGTTTTGAGTGGGAGTTAGAGTGTGTGTGAGGGATTGGAGAATGTGCGTGTGTGAGTGAGCTTTTGTGTTGTGTTTGTGCGATCTCGGAGTTAGTATATATAAGTAGGGGGGGTGCGGGGGCACAGCCCCACATAGTGCAGGGTGCTTGCCCCTGCTTATGTGTGTGAGTTGTGTATGTGTGTTGTTTTTTTGTTTATATTGTGATGTGGGTGTTTTGTTGTATGTTTAGTGTAGTGTGTGTGGTGTTTTCGGTTATGTGGTTTCACGGGTTTTGTTTGTCGGTGTTTTGTGGATTCGGTTTTCTAGTCTCGAGATACTGAAATTCGATATTTCAACATTTCAAGGTTATAAAGTGAATCCATATATATATATATATATATATATATATATATATATATATATATATATATATATAGAGCACACTCTGAACTGTCACAAATGTTACCCATGCCATTAATGTTGTCAAACAGCTATGTATGTACTGTGTGCATCACCAGAACTGATATCACACATGCATCTGGTGTAACAACTTGATGGGGTTTCTGCATAATCAGACAGAAATGTTTATGCCACAAAAAGAATACATAGGAATGGCCAGTAAGATGTGTGACAGCTCACTATGGCAAAGGTGGTACACTTCAGTTAAACATCACTGGGAGATGTGCACTGAGGTACATGAAAAATGGTTCATTGTACTCAGTTATTGGTGTGATGAAGGCAGTGAACTATGGAGGTATTATGCCCTGTGATGTGGATTTTCTTCACATACTCAGTAGTTGTGTTACTTTCAAGGGAGTAGTCAGCACTGTGGCCACATGCTGGTGTACATTCCACATATCATCTACCCCAGGGCGCAGATCACATAGGTTCATAGATTGGTACTAGGCTATCGGCCCTAGGGCCTATACAAGCCTAGCCATAACAATTCCCTGGCTATTTCTTCCCACACTATTTATTTCCCTGGACCCCTGTCTAGCAGGGTGATTGACATGATCCCCAGGGTGAATTATCTTTCTCCCATCCAGTCGTGAAGATGGCCAAAGAGGTGCTCTGCTTGACATGTATGGGCAGTCTATTCCAGAGTCTAGGAAGTCTCTGGGTCAGGAACCTATCCCTCCAGCATGTTTTGTTTATTGTGATGACAATGTTTAGATCCCTGGAGCATGTGGCTCTGAGGGATTGGGATTTCTTTAAGTGTAGCATGTCCAACAGCTCTGGGTTTGACATGGCCTTGTATGTTAAGTAGAGATCGCCTCTGAGTAGACGATATGCAACAGAGTATAGCTGGAATTTTTTTAAAGTGGTCAGCATAGGGCAACTGCTTTAGGCCTGTGATCCTTTTAGTGAGGTATTTCTGCGGCCTTTCCAGTTGTTGCAGATGTCTTGAGAGGTACATACCAAATGGGGAGTTGTATTCTAGTATGGGTCTAATGAGGGATGAGTACAGTGGGACAATGACCTCCTTTTTTCTGGATGAAAAGCCCTTAGTGATGAGGTGTGCCACATAGAAGGATTTCATGACTGTTATGACGTTGTGGTTATCGAAGGTGAGACCACTGTCCACTTGTGTCCCTAAGTCTCTTATCACACTTTCAGTGTTTAGTGTCCTGCCACCTATGTGGTAATTCACAGGTACATGTTTTTTTCCCAAAGGGGATAACTATACATTTCTTGGCATCGAGCTTGAGCCCATGGCTCTGGCACCAAGCATCTGTTTCTGTAAGGCCCTTTTGCAGAGTATCCACATCATTTGGGGATTCAATAATGGCTCCTAGTTTGCAGTCATCTGTGAACTTTGCTAGCCAGAGTCCCTTAGTGTTGGACTGTACTTCAGAGAAGTAGATGCCAAACAAGAGCGGTCCCAGGACTGAACCCTGAGGTACTCCACTTGTCACTTGGCTGGAGCTGGATTTGGAGTCGGCTACTTTTACAGTGTGGGTTCTGTCAGTAAGCTAGTTGGCAACCAATTGAGTGATGTAGGGATTAATGCCCAGCGTAGTAAGTCTATCTATGATTCCAGAGTGGGGGGTGGTGTCAAAGGCCTTGGTGAGGTCCAAATAGGCTGTGTGGACTGCCTTACCCTCGTCCACTGCTCTGGAGACTGATTTGAAGAAGATATCAGGTTCAGGAGACAAGATCAGCCCTTCACAAACCCAAACTGGGTGGGGTCCAGTGTTTGAAGGTTGCCACTGTCTTTGTTTATAATACTTATTGGTCTGATTATAGGGTGTGATGTCTATATTATACTTGTTTTCTGTGTTTATTTTCCTGACATAACAAATCCCACCATGTATTCTTGTCAGTGCATGTGTTGTTATGGCTGTGGCAGCAATCCATGGTGTGTGTTGATACTGTCTGTATTATACTAATATCACAGATGGAGTCAATGATTGCCCACAATCTATAGTTCTTCAGACAGCTGTTTGAACACAGGATGTGTATGTCAGTTGTGATGTCTGTGACTTAAATAATGGACAGGAATGTGCCCAGCAGGCAGGCCTGATGTACCGACCTGATCAATATACCTGAGAAATGGTTCACTTCACACATTTCAACATATTTAGATGCCATGTATGTGATCCAGTGGTATCCTTACTTGGTGATATTGATGTTTATGGCTACATCTGACAGTGTTAAGTGAATACCTCAGTGTGGATTTGTGTCAAATGCCTTGAGCTTGTCAAGTTCAAAAGGATGATAATATTGTCACCATGCATGTGCCTGGTGAGGAGAATATGATAATAACAGTGCCCCAGATGATGGTGTCAATGATCTCTTTGAGGATATCTAACAAATATAACAGACATGATGTAGCATTAACAACTCACAGAGGTCTGTTGCACACAGGCAGGATATTACTAGTGTCCATTTAGTAAAATTTTCCACGATGCCATGTTGGTCTACCTCACAGATGAGAAGAGTCAGGATGTGTCTATACATGCATGCATTGGGTGATGTTCCCCCAACTCACATAGATGCATACTGATGTACACACTTCTACAGGAACATAGTTTGTGTGGAGTGTGTGTTGAAGTGTATATTCAACCATGGTAAGAAAGGTCGATGTGCTGAGTCACACAATAGGCAATCTGTGATGTTGTCATAGCCCATTGATTCTGTGTAATAGGCCTGGATGAAGGTAAGACAGTGCATACTGGCTATTCTGATCTGGCCTAGAGTTTGGACACAATCCACCATACAGGTAACATTGAGAAACTCAGCCAGCTGGGGACTAACCCTTACATCAGTAGATGAGTAACCAATTGGCTCACAGACAGAGCACATACTGTGAAAGTTGGTGAATCAACCTGTACCAATAGAACTGTCACCACTGGGGTACCGCAGGTATCTATGCTTGTTCCTTTACTGTTTAGAATCTATTTCTTGACAGTTAAGGCTAAAATATACAGGCTTTCGCTTACCACATTTGCTGATTCTTGCATACTTGGTGCAATAATTGAGTCCACCTAGGTTTACTATCAAAAGGTTGAAATTCATTTGGTCAGCAGTCAGAACGTCGAAAGTCATTACACCGAATGTTCAAAATACTGAAAAAAAAATGTCAAGCGTTTAAATGGTCGAAAAACACCTGCAGCACTAACTGCAGTGTTTTTGCAGGGGGGCAATCCCCCTTGCACCCCCACACCTCCTGTTACTTATATACTACAACTCCGAGATCACACAACAGTGCTTACAAGGGTATATCATTGCCCTGTTGTCAACATAATGTTGACAGGTAATTTGCATGCACTTCCTGTCGACCAAATGAATAACTTAATTCATGTGTCGACCATATGGGTCAATCGTACGAATGTTAGACAATATGAATTTCAACCTTTTGATAGTAAACCATCCACCTATGATGATATACTACAGGAGGGGTTAACACAGACAAATGATTGGTGACAAAGCCACATGGTCTACAAATAAATGCAAAAATGTGTCTTCATTTTGTCCTTCTGCAAAGTGGAATTCTCTGGTAATTACAGTATTGACAACAGTCCCGCTATGCTGAAACCCAGTGATGCAAGCACTGTGAACATACATAGCAAGCTGAACTTTGACCACCAAGTGTCCACAATGATATTGAAAGCCTATGTTGTGCACATCATAAGTCATGCCATCATATTCAGATCTAAGTTTATTCCACAACAATTAAAATCCACTCAAGCTCATCAGAACAGTAATAGAGTATAATGCTCTCTTTTGCATATACCTCACAAGACACATGCAGCAGCTGGAAAGACCACATGGGGTTTCTCACCAAGATCACACAAGGACTACAAACCATGCCATGATGTATGTGGATAGATTGAAAACCATGTTACTGTAATCTTTCTTTACAGGTGGGTTTCATTAATTCCTCTTCAGTCTCTGACATTTGACCTGGTAGGAATAATGCACATCCACATATCAGCTATAGCTGATGACATCAGCTGTGCCTGGTGAGGAGAATATGATAATAACAGTGCCCCAGATGATGGTGTCAAAGACTCTCTGTAATGTTAAGCAAGTGCACAAACACACACACACACACACACACTCACACACACACACACACACACACACACACACACACACACACATGCACACATGCCCCAGTTGATTGCAGGAGAACAGAACATCTACCTGAATACTTCAGATACAAAGCTCTGTATTTAAGGCAAGTGCCACAGCTCAAGTCTGACTTGGACAGTCTCAGACATTTTATAGCTGATGACATCAGCAGTGTCTGGTGAGGGGAATATGGTAGTAACAGTGACACACACACACACACACACACACACACACACACACACACACACACACACACACACACACACACACACACCTGACTTTTATAGTGAATGACATCAACAGTGCATGTAGGAGAGAAAATATTTGGAGGCTTGCATAGGTTCAGAGCTTCATTTGTTCATAGGCGTTTAATAGACTAATGGCACTAGGTCCTTTACAAGCCTAGCTGTGTAAAAACCCAAGTATCATTATTGAGCATAGCTGAATGTTTATTGTTAGCAGAGTGATTTTGTGATCAGCACTGACTGCCCCTGAATTTATAATCATCCATGCAGTTTTCAAGGTTGCATTTGAATAAAGTCATTGAGAAACAGTTTCAAATGCAATCGGAGCCTATTCCAGAGAAGCAGCAATCACTGGGAGATATATCTGTCTCTCTAGCATGTTCAGTTCATGTCACATGCTAGGCTGAGATCCCAGGAGCAAGTTATTCTTGTCCTATTTGATTTGCGGATGTCCAACATTTCTAGTAGGGCAGGGTCTGAGACTGCTCTGTAGGCCATGCACAGACTGTTTCTCAGCAGCCTGTATGATACTGAGTACAGTGACATGTTTTGGAGGCTGTGGATTCTCTGGGTCAGGAATCTCTGTGGTTTCTCCAGTTGCTGCAGGTGTCTGGTGAGGCACATACAGAAGGGAGCATTGTACTGAATTAGTGGTCTGATAAGTGTTGAGTACAGCAAAGCTATGACCTCCCTGGTCTTGGATGCAATGCCCTTATTTATGAGGTGCACAATGTATAATGCATGTCTTGCTGCTATGGACACATAGAGATCAAAGTTTAGATTCCTATTAAACTATGTTCCCAAGTCTCACACCACTGAGTTTGAGCTAAGAAAAGTGCTATGTATATTATAATTAGCACGAGTACTTCTTTGCCAAAGAGGATAATGAGGCAATTTTTTGTGATAAATTTCAGTCCACGAGTTTGGCATTAGTCAACGAGCCTGGTCTGCAAGGCCATGAAACATATCATCATGGAACTTATAAACAAAGACAATGGTAATATCCATAATATGGACCCCACCCAGTTTGGGTTTGTAAAAGGCAGGTCATGTCTCCTAAAACTGATAGACTTCTTTGAAGCAGTCACCAAGGCCATAGACGAGGGTAAGGTGGTTCACGCAGCCTATCTAGATCTCGCCAAGGCTTTTGACACCATCCCCCATTCTGGAATTATAGATAAACTCACTAAACTAGGTATAAATCCCTATGTCACAAAATGGGTTGCCAACTGGCTCACTGACAGAACCCACACTGTGAAAGTAGCAGACTCCAAATCCAACTTCAGACTAGAGACAAGTGGAGTACACAGGGTTCAGTCCTGGGTACTCTCATGTTTGGTATCTACTTTTCTAAAGTACAGGCTAACACAGAAGGTCTTTGGCTAATGAAGTTCCCAGATGACTGCAAACTAGGAGCCATAATTGAAAGTCCTAATGATGTAGACATCCTACAAAAGGCCCTCACTGAGACTGATGCCTGGTGTCAGATCCATGGCCTCAAGCTCAATGCCAAAAAGTGCATTGTCATCCCCTTTGGTAAAAACTCTGTAACCATGAGCTACCACATAGGTGGTAGTCTACTTAACACCGAAAGTGTGATAAGAGACCTTGGGACACAGGTAGACAGAAGTTTATCCTTTGATATTCACATCACCACAGTAGTCAGGAAATCCTTCTACATGTCACACCTCATCACAAAAGGTTTGTCATCCAGGAAAAAAGAAGTAATTGTTCCTCTCTACTCATCACTCATTAGACCCATTATAGAGTACAAAACCCCTTTTGGTATGTACCTCACAAGAGATCTACAACAACTAGAAAGGCCACAGAAATACCTCACAAAAGGATTACTGGCCTCAAACAGATGCCCTACGCAGACCATCTCAAAAAATTCCAGCTTTTCTCCGTCGCATATCGCCTACTCCGAAGTGATCTCTGCCTAACATACAAAGCTATGTCAAACCCAGAACTGTTGGACATGCTCCACTTAAAGAAATCCCAATCCCTCTGAGCTACATGCTCTAGAGACCTAAACCTTGGCACCACAATAAACAGAACATGCTGAAGGGATAGATTCCTGTCCCAGATACTTCCCATACTCTGGAACAAACTATCTATCTATATCAAACAAAGCTCCTCATTAGCACTCTTCAAGAAAAATCTTGATGATTGGATGGGAAATAGGAAATTCACCCAGTGGATCACCTCTGGGGCTCTGCTCAACAGGGGCACCAGAAATAATTTTCTTGGGTGGCAAAAGCCAGGGTACCTTTTTGGCTAGGCTTATATAGGCCCTAGGGCCAATAGCCTAGTACCTACCTATGAACCTATGAACTAATAATTTGTTTGTGTCAGCCCTTTCTGTAATATGTTAACATCTCTGGGGGACTCTATATGACTATGCCCAGTTGACAGTCATCTGCAGACTTGGTAAGCCACAGGCCATCTACCTTCACCTGGATTTCAGAGAAATAGTTTGCAAGCAGTAGAGGGCCCAGCACAGATCCTTGTGGTTCTCCACTGGTAACTGGTCTACTGGTGGAGGTGGACTCCCAAACTTTGACAGTGTGCATTATGTCAGTGAGCCAGATGCCTACTCATCTAGTAATGTATGGGTTAATCCCCAGATGGAAGATTTTCTCTATGATACATGAATGGGGGATTGTGTAAAAGGCCTTGGCTAAATAAACATAGGGAGTATATCCTCTTTTCCCTCACACAGGGCTTTGTGGACCTTATCAAAGCAGGTTTCATAAGCAAGCTCTACCCTTGACAAACCCAAAGTGGGTCAGGTCAAGAGTGCTGAAGGTCACCTATGTCCTTGTAGATAAGGTCCCCAAGGATTCTTTCTATAGCCTTGCAGATAAGGCTGGTTAGGCTTATGGATCAATAGTTCCCAGGGTCAGTTGATGGATGTGTAGGCATGTTCAATAGTTCTAGATCTGCATGTTACCAGATTAATGTGCATTGCATATCACACATGTAATATTAATTCATGTAGTGTAGTTGATACATGTGTGTAAAGTACTGAGACACCGGGATTTCAGTGCATGTAGGGAGGCAACACATGGCTGCATTGTAAATAAGTGACATATTGCTAGATAGAGCCATCAGGTTATTATATTCCCACATCTACTTTCATGTTATAAAGAGTAAATGGACAGTAAGCAGCAACTAATACATGCTAATATTGACGTGCAGAGCACAGCTGCAAGCAGTAAGTTTGTGCAACAATTTTCAAAGTGTTTGCACATGCGAGATACACATTTCCATTACTGTCCCTATTGGAACATAATTAACCAATGTGCAAATGTAAGCAGCACTGCTGAAATTCTGATAGCTAGTCCTGAGTCTATGGAACACACCTGCAGCTTAGCTGAATCTGTGGCAGCAAGTGTAAATGCATTAACACATGTATTTCTTAGCACAGATGATACTGGGTTTGAATACAGATGTATCTAATACGTTTAAATAAGACAGTGATAATGCAATGGCATGAATTCTTTATAGTACATATGTTGCTGTGTGTTGGCATAGTGCAGCAGGGTTTAGTGATGCTGACTGAAGGTAACTACAGCATTGTAAAGCTGCTCACCATGGCTTGGCATTGCTGCATGATGCCAAACTCTGCACAAACATAGAGGCCAAAAATGAAAGGATCCATTGTTTATTCTGGTACTTATGTGTGTTGTGTGTGATTCTATTTTTTGACCAGATTATAGGTGTTAAAATGGGGTAGATAGGAAAGTGGTGAAATGGGGATCAAGCAGGGGGGGAGAACAAAGAGAAAGCAATACAGGAATGTGCAGGAGGAAGGTAGGAAAAAACATAGATATCCATTTTTTCAACAGTAAAAACTGATAACATGTGCAGAATATTAGCTGAATTTGGACTGTCACCTCCACAGAGGAAGATGAAAACAATGTAATGTTGTATATCCAAATGGACATGCATGCAGAATGGAGAGCTATGCATGGGGTGATATTTTTTGTGGGACAGGTGCCCATTTTTTTTAATTCGGTAAGAGAGGAATGCTGGGTAAGGGATGTAAGTATTACTGAATCAGGTAAATTGAGTAGGTGAGGAGGTAAATACAAACAAACAAGACAAGACACAGGGATGGTGAGGGACACAAAAGGTTGGAGGACACCATGATTGGGGTGAGGGAGGGGACAACACATGTTCATGTCAGTTAAGCAAGGAGATAGTGACTCCTCTCTCACTGGACTGTCATCACTGTACCCTTACTCTGCTGGTAGCTGGAGTTCTCAACATCTTCTCCCCTATGTAACATGAGGGAGAGCAGCCTCTCCATCCAGTGTAAGCATACACCAGTAGTGCGGTGCACAACCCTATGCACCAACCCTGACATTTCCCAGCAGGTGATGAAATCACCACCTCTGCCACTGCTCCTGGAGGGTACCACTTCACCAGCTGCTGGGGCAGTACTATCTGAGGGTGAAGGTATTCCAGGGGCAGCAGAGGCAGTGCTGCCAGGTTGAGTCCCAGACATGCTGGCCATCAGCGCTGGCGCCAGTGGAGTGGGGGCAGGCTGATCCACTGGGGCTGGCCTACCTCATTGTGCTGTGTAGCATTTAGCGATTTGATACAGATGGATGACATGGAGACATTTTAATGACACATAATGGAAAATAAAAAAGAGAGATAAGGGTTGGGGTGAGAGAAAAAAAGAGATACAACAATGTATCAATGCAATTATACAACTATTTTATCTGAAGTATTACATTTGAGTGTACATCCTAACAAATACACATTATGCCTAGAGACTGCTGAAAGTAATCCTTCAAATGTGCATATATTGCACATATGTGTGTTCCAGTTATACAGATTACAGTTAACAGCAAGGCATTTATGCCACTTGAATAGAGTTTAAATTAATGTAAATATTATTAAATAAATGCAGTATTGCATAGTTGTGACTCATGGTACTGAATCCAGAACCCCTGACTACAGTCTTATATTGGACTGCTAAAGTTGGAGTGTGCTGCATATTAATACATTCATACTTGCTTTTACAGTTTGGATATGCACACTCAATTTGCTACAGCTGTATAAAAAATGCAAACATCGTTCTTCAATTTTTAAATCTACAATAATACTTCTCTTGTGCTGCATACATCCCACTTGCTTACCCGAGTCTCTCCATTTTAGCAGCATGAACACGTCAGTTGAACTGTGTGTTGGCATTAGCTGGAGAAAGAACAGAAAAGAACAGAATAGCATTATGCATACCAGTCTTGCCTATATTTAGCTTTCTAAGTATTACAAATACTCTGCTATTATCATATGTACACAGCTGTGTGATGTCCCCAGTTTCAAATTCAGTCAACAAACAGTTGACGGTATCCCTTTTATGCCTGTGTAGGTCATTTAAATGGTGTCTACAGTGTTCTCCAATGCATGGGATGCCAGCAGCACTATATACAGCCTAAGCCAAATTACTCCATGCCTCACACTTGTACTGGCATAAATGTCATGACCTGACACATTTGCTTTTGGGTTTATACAATCATAAAATTAATTTTTAAAGTGTGGTATTCAAACCTAGGCATAAGGGACAAAACATTTTTTCCACAGCATTGATTTTCCAGCTTTGCCACAGAAGAAGTGCTGCTCAGACATAGTCAGGAATCATTCATAAATACAGCTGACAGTTTGATGTGTTACACATGCATGTGTGTGACCTGACAATGTATATATATGCACATATATATATATATATATATATATATATATATATATATATATATATATGAAACCAGTTGTTATGTGTCTTATTTAAATGTGAAAGTCATACAAAACCAGGTAACAGAACTGTACATGCAGAAATGTAGTAGACAATATACCCTCAGTCATAAATCTGAAAACACACTAAGGGTGTCTTCTCCCTCATACAAATAATTCATATGAGCTCCGCTAGAACGTTCAAATAGCACTTGTCTTCCAGGACCATCTAGCATTGGGAGCATACTATCATCTGCACATGGTAAACCAGACATTTTTACATCAGTACTGATGAGCAGTTCAAAGAAATATTTAGTGTGTGATGTTGGTGTCTGGACTGTTGTGTGTATTGCTGTGTTGTCTATAATAGTGGTACCACTGTTAGTTTGTTAGCATATATTGGACTATAGTGGTGTAGGTATTAATTTTTTCATGTGTTTTCTGCTTATTATCATAGCTGTTCCTGACAGTGGACGTGTGGGACTTCTACCACCTGATATCAGAGTATCAGCAGACTCTGATGATGATGGTGGCCAAACAGAGGCACAGTTCAGGGTTGCAGAGGTTGAATTTGACACCGAGGTTGACATACAGCCATCCCCTGTAATTCCATCGGACACAACCTATAGGCCTATGCCTACTCATTCCAGTTAGCTCTCAGATATTGGACAGGTGAAAGGTGAGACAATTGATCAGGAAAGTGTAGTTACTATGACTTCAGTGCCTGTTGACTCTTAGTGTGGGTGAGGTGCCATGCAGGAAGGTTGTTAGGGGTGCTCAGAGGAGGCTTACTGTCCATCCTCCACCTGATCTAGGTGTTTCTTCCCATGCCACTCAGTGTATGTTTAGCGTCATTATGGAGGCACAGACACATTCCCATAGGTCCTCCAGAAAAATGCTTAGGGTTTTAGATGTGGCACATGCTGACATGTATGACTGCCTCCACCATGTTGCCAATACAATGGATTGGATTAATGATACACTGGAATGGGTGGTGTCTGTGATGGAACATCTGCTGGGAGGGGGACGGCATCCTTGTGATCATAGGTCAGCCACATCATCTGCTGTTAGCCAACATGTCTGTGCCTGATAATGCTCTTATAGTGGCAGTACTTCCACTGCTCCATCAGTGGTTGAGCTGCCCACACCAAGATGTGGCAAGCCATGGGGTTGTGGTCCTGGGCATCCTTGTGAGGGTTGCTCATCCAGCAAACATCAGTCACATTAAGGTAGCAGCTGTGCATCTGACTGTGGCCTTGGATGTACCAGTGCAACTCCTGGCAGAGCCACTTCTTGTGGTCAGGTACAACAATGATGAACTGCCACCTCTACCATGCATAGCTCACATCTGTCTGACATATCAAGACATTAGTGCTAGCACAGGGCTTATCTGTGCTCATGCAGACACTCTCACGCCAATTACACCTCAAGGACCCATACAGATACATACACAACAGTTACATGGTTCAGCCATGAAGCGTAAAACTCATTTTGTCTTACTGGCCCTTTGTTACTTTATCTGAATGTTTGCCTGCTTCTCTTTCTTACTCAAACACACCAACCAACCTTTTGTGTTAGCCTAGGCTTCCTGTCCCCCCACACAGCGCCCTGTGCAAGTGATGAAAACTGTGCCATAACCCTGTTTGCTATGTTTTGGATTCAGAGATACATAAGTTTTGTGTCTGATGCTCAGGTTGCATAGCTGACTTAGTGCTTAGTATATCTGCATTTGTGATGTTGAATTGTTAATTGTACCTTTGACTTATATTGGTCTTAGAAAGTTAGACAGTTGATAGCATCACACTTTTTCTGCATCAGTATTGTTAATGATCTTGTGAGGGTTGTGAAGTCTGAAACTGATATGCATCTCATTATTTTCTAACTTCTCTCTTTAATGATTTTCCAGTACAAATGTATGGTGCTAAACTGAGGGCATGCAGTGACCAGCAGTACTTCTGAAAGGTATGACTGTGTGAATCTTTGATGTCTGAGGTCTACTACATAGCAATGGATGCATATAAGTCAAGTAAGTCTCTGCTGTCACATGTTAAGGCATTTCTGTACAAATTCCCCACCTTTTACTTGCTTACATTACCAGGTAACAGCATGCAATGATATGCCAGTCATTCATATTATTGCACAATACACTCCAGGTTCAGCACTTACCTTATAAATCCAGCAGTTGTGACAGTTTTTGTTCAGGGCTGACTCTGTCTGATGCTAGCATTACACAGCCATTATATGGGTAGGTAAAGGTTGTGAAGATTGCCTGGCATCAGTGTTAATATATATATGTGTGTAGGGGGAAGGTTTTAGACACTTAGGTTGTGAGTGAGTGTAATATGTGTTGTCCCTTAGCCAATTTTAGGGTATATTGATCATGTCTACATCTGCTTACACCCACAGCAGCTGCTGGTTCCCTCTCTGACTGCTCACCTGTGTGTGGATGTGGTGACATTGCCATTGGTCGTGGGATGTGTGCCCCTTCCCCTTGTTGATCCTTCTGAAGCTGTTTTCTCAGTATGATGCTGTGTAGCATGGCACATGCAGTGAATATATCGGTAGTTGTATATGGATTGTACTGCAGGACTCCCCCAGATGTATCTAGGCAATGGAACTGCCACTTTAGCAGCCCAAACATACACTTTGTGATATTTCTGGTTTGAATGCATACCTCATTATGGAGATTTTCAGCAGGGGTGTGTGTGCAGTTCTGATGGGCATCATCAGCCACAGTTCCAGTGCATAACCTGCACCCCCAGTAAATGACCCTATGAGATATATCCTCCAGTGAACATTTGATATAGTTGGGAGGTGTGCCAGATATGTGAGTCATGGTAACTGCCTGGGTTGCCAGCACACACGTTCAAGATGATTCCTTTGGTATTACACATGACTTGGCAGTTAATAGAGCAGAAGCCCTTTCTATTTATGTAGAGCCTTCCCTGTTCCCCAGGTGGTACCTTAATTTCTATATGTGTGTAATGTATGGCACCAAGTACTGTTCTACAGTGTAGAACTCCTGCATATTTCTGGCCCTGTCCTCAAGAGTATGGGGAAAATATATGTGTTACATCAAAAGAGTCCCCCTGTACGAAAGTCAATTGCATGGCTTTAGTAATGTAGAATCCAAAATCCAGAGTAAGCCAGCAAACTGTGAGACTAAAATCATATATTTATTCAGTAATAAAATGCACAAACAAACCGGTTTTGGCTGGTATACAACACAGCCTTCCTCAGTGTAAATCAAATCCATTTCAAGTAGTCTTTTATACATGCACTTAATTGAATCAAGTATGCGATTGGGTAATCAAAATTGTTCATTTAATCCAGGTGGAAATAAACCACCCAGTTTAACAATCAATTTTTTCTTCTTTGTGTCAAGAATGGAATGCCACCCCACTTTGTTGGATTTATTCCCTTTCATGATAATTATAACCATGAAACTAAACTTGGCAGATGAATGTTTTATGGAATGTTTATATAGAACACTGCTTGTTTTTTTATTCCTCATGTCACTGGTATGTTCAGAAATTCTCAGTCTTAGTGGTCGTGAAGTTTGTCCTATGTAAAAGGAGCCACAGCTGCATGTAGCTAAATATATCAACCATTCGCTACTGCAATTAACAAAAAAAGTTGATGTCATAAACTGTGCCACAGTTCTTACTTGTAAATTGTTTGAACTTAAAAACCTTAATGCAGTGAGTGCAATTTGCACATGGGTAGCATCCTGTGAGCACCTCTCCTGTTATTGTAGTTTGTACTTCTTGAATTGGTGTCCTGGAGTGTGAATGTTTGTAATAGTTAAAGTGTGAGGCTAGATTTCTACCCTTACGAAATGAAAAATAACATCTGTCTGGTAAAACATTAGTTAGGTTGTGATCACTCTGTAGAATATTCCAGTGTCTTTGTACACTGTTGATTAACAAATCAGAATTCCTACCATAAGTAGTCACTAGCCTAATGGGTGACAACCTATGCTGCTCACGTTGTTTGTATATCAAATGATCTTCCTTCTTGAGTGTATTAGCCCAATTACTAGCCTGTAGGACATGTCCCATCTGATATCTCCTGTCCCTGAATCTGTGAGTCAGATCCTGTCTGTATTCCTGAAAGGTAGAATCCTTGGAGCAAATACGTCTCATTCTAATGTATTGGGATTTGGGGATGTTTTTGGCTATATGGGGAGGATGAAAGCTGGATGCATGGAGGAGGGTGTTGTATTGGAGATACTTCCAGAAAACTTCAGTAGACAGAGTGTGATCTGATTTTCTGGAAATGGAAACATCAAGAAAAGTAATGGCGTTCACGTCAAAGTTGACTGTGAAGTGTAAACCCCATTTGTTTTCATTTAAATAGTCAATGAATTCAGACAAATATTCCACATCCGACCTCCATACCATCCAGCAATCATCCAAATAATGCCTCCATATGTCAATCTCTGTCAGGTACAAATTATGGCCTGCATCATAGATAAGCTGTTCTTCAATAAATGCCATAAAAAGGTCAGCATAAATGGGGGCAAAAGATGCCCCCATGGCCGTCCCCTTGATTTGCCAATAGCATGTGTCCTGATAGAAAAAGACATTATTCAGACAGATATTCCACATCCGACCTCCATACCATCCAGCAACATCTTACTATCAAAGACCTCATGAGTCAATACATTTATTTTTTGCCCAAAATACACAAGGATCCTGTTAAACCACCTGGGAGACCAGTTGTGTCTGGGAGAGGCTATATCACTGAGCCATTGTCATTATTCCTTACTAAACAACTTAAACCTTTATTGAGGTGGGTCCGATCACGCATACAAGACACCACAGAATTTCTGAAAATCAATTCAGACACCCAACTTGAATCCGAATGGTTGATGTGCACACTAGATGTTAGTACCCTTTACACAAACATCCCTCATGCTGCTGGCTTAGAAGCCCTTGAATACTGATTGCATAAATCGGAATTGTATCAGCCAAGATTCAATATCTTTTTATTAGGTCTGACAGAGCATGTCCTAACCAATAATGTCTTTTTCTATCAGGCCACATGCTATTGGCAAATCAAGGGGACGGCCACGGGGGCATCTTTTGCCCCCATTTATGCTGTCTACTGAAGTTTTCCGGAAGTATCCCCAATACAACACCCTCCTCCATGCATCCAGCTTTCATCTGCCCCATATAGCCAAAAACATCCCCAAATCTCAATACATTAGAATGAGATGTATTTGCTCCAAGGATTGTACCTTTCAAGAATACAGACAGGATCTGACTCACAGATGCTGGGACAGGGGATATCAGATGGGACATGTCCTACAGGCTAGTAATTGGGCTAATACACCAAGAGGGAACACCTTTTGATATACAAACAACGCGAGCAGCATTAACATTGTTTCTGTGTCGACTCCTTTCTGGGGCTGTATTCCAATAGGTTTTGTTATGTGCAGGGAAAACCAGCACTGAGTCTGCACAATTGTTTTATATATTGTTGAATAGCTCTTCCAGCTTGCATTAGTTGATTAGCATGCAGTTACACTCTAATTAACATGCCACGGTGGTAATGTTGTTGGTGAGGCTCTGTGCAGCTGTACATGCTGTGTCAAACTGCTTACTGAATCTAAAACAGTTTGCTGGCATGTGTATGTCACACACAATGAAAATGGACTGTGTATGCTTTATTGAATATGGCCATGAGTCACATGAGATTTTTAAAACAAAATATCAAATCTTCATTTGGACAAGGAGTGTAGTAATGTCTTTCGGCTTTCCCCGGTTAGGGGACCCCACAGCGGAACTCTGGTCCGCTAATGATTGGCAGTGGATTTTTACGATGCCGAGTTGCCAGCCCGACACCCAACCTTCAAGAAAGGCACAACCATTCATGCATGCACCTACCTGCATGTCTCTAAACATCACTCGACCATGGGGAGAACATGCAGACTCCACACAGAAGGAGCTCCAGCTGAGAACTGAACGGGAAACCTCTTGCTGTGAGGTGACAACACTAACCACTGCACCACCGTATCCAGATAAATAATACTTGCTTTTACATTGGAGCCTGGTCATGGTCAAGTGTGGCCCTAGGCACAGTGATGGACTGGTTCCTTGCCACATCTCATTACTTGGCTGTCTTCCATCAATTACCATAAAACACTGTTTAAACCCATCATTGTACACAATATTACTTTTTTTACTGTTGCAATTATCACAGATATTTTGATTTCAATTTAAAACTACTATTTCAGATTTACAACAAAAATACCAACAGCCATTTGCTAAATAAAACAAAAAAGACACACACTGCAAACAGACTTAACATGAGTAACAATAAACTTCTCTTCCCTTGAAACCCAAATTTATGGAAAATGCATCTGGCAGCTCATTAAACTACAAGACATGCTGAGACTCATAGTCAAACAGCATTTAATAAAGCATTGATTAGTGTCTATCTGAAATTGTAGAAATTCAAAAGGCAAAATTGGAACACATTTGCTAACAACTTGTGACAGCCCACTGGATGCAAGTGTCTGTTTTCAGGGGCAGCATAGGAGCACTATCTGGTGAAGTAACACATTTGTAGTCATGCCTGCAAGACAAATGAAAGCTGAGGGGAATCAATGCCTGCAATACAGAAGCAGCTCATAGCCTTACTATTCTACATTTAGTATGGGAGAGATTGCTGTAGTGTAACACAATGCACTTCCCACCTGTGCCTCCAAAAACAAGGTTAATTAAAATCTATTCACAGTTAAAACATTAATATCAAAATCATAGATGTTATATCTAGTCTATTCACTGCCAAATAATAAACAAACTGTCAACAAAACAATGAAACCAAGGACTGTACCCAAAGAACATGGCTCATATGATGATGTTCCTCCTTACTACAATCAGTTCCTTCCTTCACACAATAACTATTGTGGTTTGCATAAACAAAGTATTTACATACACACACACACACACACACACACACACACACACACACACACACACACATCAATTACACCCACTTGCATGACTGTACGCCTTATATATCTGCTTGAGAGTAAGTGAAGGAATACATTCATGAATAATGGGCCAGAAATGCAATGTCTCAGCTCAGTGCTGTCAAATCCATAGAGTGGAACCCATTGCAACCCCTGTCCTCTCATCTTCTTAGCTCATATCCGAGACAATGACCTAAAAACGAGGACCAGATTTTATATGTTTTGCTTATGTACTTAGAGAGTTGCTAGAATAAAAAGCTTTGCATCAGCAGCATTTATATTAACGAGAAATTTTCTGTACTTGATAAGCACCTATTTGTTTGTTTGGATTGCCTGCCAAAGAGTGCATCATGTAACTGATTTGTTTGTAGTTAAAAGCATTCTGTAGAGTCTCCTGGCTCCTTTATTTGTTTAAAACTTTCATTTTGTGGCTCACTGCTGTTCTTCTGCTGTGATAAACATTTCTGTAGTGCTTACTGTCTAAAAGAGTATAGGCTAGTAGCTTTAGTATTGTTCCCCACCATCCTTCCTTGTTGGTGTCTTGCTGTTATTCTTGGTGGCTTTGCAGTTGCCCTCTTCTACTGTAAATTTGATCTGGGATACTCCTCCTAATCTAGTGCCATTAGCTCATTCTACCTAATACAGAGAGAACATTTGAGAAGGCTAACCCACTTAGTTTCTTAACCTTGAGTTATCTCCTGCTTCTCCTCTCTCCCTTTCCTTTACAAAATAAAAAATAAAAAAGACTTTTCTAGAATCTCCCTGTGTTCTGCTTAACTGTAACAAAAAATTTACACTTGTTCCCATCCTTTCCTGTAATTAGTCTAGTCCAGATACAGATTTGCTATATCCAGGACTGTTTGTAAGCTTCTGAGCCCCCCAAGCCTGTTTGTGTTGGAGGGAAGCCTGCTAGCTTATCAGTGGGAGTGGTAAGCACAAGGTAACCTATCTATCACATAAGAAGTGTTTTCTGGCCCAGAAATTGTAGTTATTGGCTGTTTGAGCAGTTTTTCCATCTCTCTCCACTTCCTGATTTAAAAGCCTGCATTTGCACTTGTTTCTTTTCTGTAACTAGTCTAGTTCAGATACAGATTCTTAGTTTTAGCACTTGAATTTGATTATTCATGCTCAGCACTTGTTCAGAACTTGTTGTAAGCACTAAATAAGCTACAAATTACTACAGCACTCAACCTTCCTCATTACCTAGAGGAAAACAGTTTTTGTACTTACTTTCCTAACTTGCTTAGAGAAAAACAACTCTTGTACTCACTTTCCTCACTTGTCTAGAGAAAAATAGTTTTTTATTCAGGCATGCCCAAGGGTCAGCTCCCAGTGTTCTCTCCTGTCTACCTGATGAATATGGGCATCTTGGGGCAATGTAGCAATTGTCTCATCTACACAGACATCCCTCTCCCCCTACCACCCAACACTACAACCTGTGAGAGATGCACTTCTCTAGCTAAACTGGAGGTAAAGCTCTCTCAAACCAAGACTGAACTTGAGAGTTAAGAGGAGAAGGTAAACACTTGCACCACGCCACACTCATCACATAGTCCCACTAAACTTATACCACCAAAATCCACACAGAAACACAAAAACATTCACAGAGGCTCTCAATAATAATCTGTTCAAGCAACAGAGACCTCCAAAGCAGAAATGCAAACAATCTCCACCCCTCAACACAACCCAAATGACACATAGCCCACAGACTCAGTGTGCCACTCAACCACAACCCATAAGCAAAACAATGTACCCAACACACTGGTCATAGGTGACTCTATAGTCAGGCACACTGATGTCCCACTCACCATGCTAAACAAAGCGAAGGTTACTGTCAGCTGCCTGTCGGGTGCCAGGATCCACCACATAATCCACGCACTCAGATCACTCCACAACAAGTACAAATATGACTCTGTTATTGTCCATGTTGGTGTGAATGACCTGAGATGTACCTCCCTGGACTACATGAAAAGAGACATGGAAGAGCTCTCTGATCTTGAAGCCCAGGCAGGTATGACCCTAGCATCCTGCCATCACCCAGAATGATACAGCAGTACAAGGACAAAATGATTGACTTCAAAAATTGGCTAAGCTTCTGGTGTCATTCTAAGGGGATCCAGTATCTGTATGCCTGGGACGACATGGTCAGCAGACCATGATGCTTTTCCAGAGATGGCCTGCACCTGTCACCCCTGGGATTCTGGATACTGGCTAAGGCTCTTGCTGCCCCTATAGTGCCTTTTTTAGGCAAGGTTCAAATGACAAATTCACCACTGTAACAGGAACAGGCAAGCAAAAACTGAGGGTAATGCTACTCAGTACTACAAATCTAAATCTCAAAATGCAATCCCTCGAGGCACTCCTTATAATGGAGAATATCGATATCTGTACAGTGACTGAGACCTGGTTCAAGGCTCAAGAGAGTACCCCTGCATTACCAGGCTATAACTCATATCACACTTTTTGGCCATCTAACCTGGACCGGAACACCAAAGGGAGATGTGTGTCCATATTCATTAAGGATATCCACACCTCCAGGCTAGTTGCTCAGCATAATGCATCCAAGGTTATTCATATGCAACTAACTCTGGGCAAAACCACAATCCAAATTGTAGCTTGCTATAGATCCCTCACCACGCCCCAGGATTCCCAATCCTCTTTTCTTGATATACTGGAAAATATTAGGGTTCAACCAAACACCCTAATAATGGGCGATTTTAACTACCCCACCATTTACTGGGAAAACTACTCATGTACCAACTCCTTTGCTCAACGCTTTCTGGAATTCATAAATTCCAGTGCCTTGGATCAACTTATCCACACCCCCATCAGGGGAAACAATATCCTAGCCCTAGTCATTACCAACATGAGTGACCAGTGTTCCACACCTGAAGTCAACTCCTCATTGGTCAGGTCTGACCATAAGCTAATCACCCTAGATATCCACATCCTGCCCCACCCCCATTAAGGAAACCACAGTAAAAAATTTCTCCAAAGCCAACTTCATGCTTCTTAAGACAGAAGTGGTGAACTTCATGACACCCATCCAGATGGACAATACAGTTATGACTGCTGAATCCTACACAGATGCAATTTATATGCACTTACACGGGTGAATGGATCATGCTATCACAAACAGAACCAAGACCCTATCGTCCAAAAAAAGGAAGCCAATGTGGTGGTCCTCTGCCATAAACAAACTCTACAACAGAAGGAAGAAACTGTTGCAAAAGACAGTAAATTCCCATGAGTGGAGGAGTTCCCTGGTCAGCCTCAGTAAGAAGCTGAGATCCCTTATAAGATCCTCCAAAGCTAGCTATGAAAACAAAATTGCCACTGATTCTAGGGACAATCCCAAAGCATTCTTTAGCTATGTCAAGAATCTCAATGGCAACACCCAGATCTGCTCTGAGTTACAGCACAACGGCATGAAAATTACAGAACCAACTGATATTGCCAACATCCTGGCAAATAGGTTCAGTGCAAACTTTACCCCCCTCTCACCCCCTAAAGGGCCCATATCTATACAGGAAGAATGCAGAGTCCCTGCAATCACAACTATGCAGGTAAAAGCTGCACTCTCTAAAACAAAAACACAGCATCCATGGGACTGGACAACATCCCAGGCTGCGTTTTACACATTCTTCAGAACAAACTGGCTCCCAACCTAAGCACCATGTTCAGTCATAGTCTCACATCAGGCTTTCTGCCCACTGAATGGCGCACAACAACAGTTATCCCACTCCACAAAGGGGGAGCCAGCACTGATCCCAGGAACTATCACCCTATTAGCCTGACGAGCCTAGAATGTATCATCGTGCAACTCATAAGAAAAGACATTGGTAACCTCCAAACTGTGGACTCCACCCAGGTCGGGGCTGTAGAAGGCTGATCGTGCCTCCTGAACCTGATTGACGTCTTTGAGGCAGTCACCAAAGCCATAGATGAAGGTAAGGTGTTTCAAACAGCCTATCTTGACATCACCAAGGCTTTCAACACCATCCCTCATTCTGGAATTATAGCTAAACTCACTAAACTAGGTATAAATCCCTACGTCACAAGATGAGTTGCCAATTGGCTCACTGACAGAATCACACTGTAAAAGTTGCAGACTCCAGATCTGACTTCAAACCAGTGACAAGTGGAGTACCACAGGGTTCAGTCCTGGGACCTCTCCTGTTTGGTATCTACTTCGCTGAAGTGCAGGCTAACACAAAAGGCCTTTGGCTAACGAAGTTTGCAGATGACTGCAAACTAGGAGCCATAGTTGAGTCCCCAAATGCTGTAGACATCCTACAGAAGGGCCTCACTGAGATAGATGCCTGGTGTCGGAACCATGACCTCAAGCTCAATGCCAAAATGTGCATTGTCATCCTCTTTGGTAAAAATTCTGTACCCCTGAGCTACCACATAGGCGGCAGCCTACTTAATGCCAAATGTGTAATAAGAGACCTTGGGACCCAGGTGGACAGTAGTCTCTCCTTTGATAATCACATCACCACAGTAGCCAGGAAATCCTTCTACATGGCACACCTCATCATAAAAGGGTTCTCATCCAGGAAAAAATAGGTCATTGTTCCCCTCTACTCGACACTCATTAGACCCATTATAGAGTAAAATGCCCCTTTTGGAATGTACCTCACAAGACATCTGCAGCACCTGGAAAGGCCACAGAAGTACCTCACAAAGAGGATTACTGGCCTCAAACAGATGCCCTACACTGACTGTCTCAAAAAACTCCAGCTTTACACTGTAGCATATTGCCTACTCCAAGGTGATCTCTGCCTAACATATAAAGCTATGTCAAACCCAGAGCTGTTGGACATGCTACACCTAAAGAAATCCCAATCCCTCCAAGCTACACGCTCTAGGGACTTAAACCTTGTCACCACAATAAACAGGACATGCTGGTGGGATAGATTTCTATCCCAGAGACTTCCCATACTCTGGAACAAGCTACCCATCTATGTCAAGCAAAGTTCTTTATTAGCACTCTTCAAGAAAAATCTTGATGAGTGGATGGGAAATAGGAAATACACCCTGGGGATCATGTCTGTGGCTCTGATCAACAGGGGCACAGAAAAATAACTTTCTTGGGTGTCATAAGCTAGGGAACTTTGTTGGCTAGGCTTACTTAGGCCCTTGGGCCAATAGCTTAGTACCTACCTATGAACCTATGATACACAATCTGAAACTCATGGCTATATTTTTTAATGATTGCAATCCACAATAATTTGCCAGAAAGTCACAAAGTTTACAAGGAATGGAGAAATATACCTCTCATCTTTTTTACTCAAGAATTCTGGACAAAGTCAAAAATAATGTGGGGCAAAGGCCCACATTTTAATTCAGTTTATCTCTTTGATAACTAGGTAAACTCATTGCAGAAGCTGTCTGCAGACAAACTGTTGTGGAAGGATTAAAACACCTGTACTTTTGACTACATGAATCAGTTTAACAGCTCAGAGTCTTAAGTGCTAGGCAACTGTAATTAACTTGAAATGCATTTTCTGAATGTACTTAACTTCAAATGCATTTTCTGAGCAACAGCTATGAAACTATAATGACCAGAAGTATTGACTTTTATCGTTAATGATTTATCAGTAAATGAAGATGCTAAGAAAGGTCTGGCAAATAGTTCAGTTGATTAAGGCTCTAAGCTGTTAATGAATTGCTTCCTGTAGTCATGGGTACAATGTCTGGCCCACTCTCTAGGTCAATTTGCCTACTCTGACTCACTTAATAACACAATGTGCCTGGGACTTGGCTAAGAAAAAAAAAGGTAGGGACTTGGTGAAAAAAGGATAAGGAATCTCTATTTTCTGAACATGAATAACTATGCCACTTTAATGACTGATATTACTGAGTAATTATAATCCCAGTGATTTATCTTGTGTTTTCTGTCTGTAATCATCCTGGAGGGTGGAGGCTTAATTCTTCCAGGAAGGTCTGTAGAGAGGGCACTGTAATCCATCCTGGAGAGTCTGTAGTCTGAGGGGTCTGTAATCCATCCTGGAGGTTATGTAGTCTATGCAATCATCTTGAATGGTCAGGAAAGTCTGTACTCCATGCAATCATACTAGAGGAGTTAGGGAACAGTGAAAACACACACACACACACACACACACACACACACACACACACACACACACACACACACACACACACGAGTGTGTATGTTTTATACACAAACACACCATAACATACACACATGAATGAAGTTGCAATAATTTAACTCCACTAAAATAACATTCTTATTGATTTATTTTTTTTTATGTATGTATTTATTTTGTTTATTGCATTTGTTTTCGGAAAACGTACGACTAGGCACAGGACCCGTTTTCAATGGGGACTGGGGGAGAAGACTCCAATGTGCAAACAACAGTAATAGACGGAGTGACAAGAATGTTTGAAAGGCCATAATATACAATAGTCTTTACAACATTTTTTTCAAAATAGGGAGAACTCCATTTCAGATTTGATAAAGTATACAAACAGCCATATTGTTTTTTTTTTTAACAGATATCTGTGTGTTACAAGAGATGCAGTGGTGACAGAGCTAGATTTGAGAAATAGAAGGCAAGAGTAGTTGAGGGTGAAGAAGTATAACAAAGGGGCGGATGAGTTACAGCACAGGTGGGGAGGATATGGAGGGAGTTGACCAGGAATAAGTTTGTAGTGGAGTGATGTGTTAATATGGTGCAGCACATTTGGAAAGCCAGGAGTTGAGTAAGTGAGACTTTAGCTATATAGTCCTGTCTTTCTGTTAGGGGGATAGATATCCAGGTTTTTGACACTTGATGGGATTATGGCGAACAGCCTATAGAATAATTAGGTTTGATATATGTAGAAGGTCTTTGTTAGAAGAGCACAAGTTTCTGGGTGAGTTGTATGGTTGTACAAGTTTGGCTAGAGATGAGTAGTCATCTGTTTCATAACTTGCTCAAAGTTGGATGCTTCATATCAAAATGAAAACACTAACTATTTAATCATGAAGCCTTAGTAAATTTTATACAGAAACATTATCAACTAATATTCATTTGGGCTGACATCTCCAATTGTTTCAAGTAAGCCTATAATTGCATGACTGCACATTATAGTGCTCAATTTTCTTCAGGCAGCCATGTAGGACTTTTACTGCTTGTATGCCATAGCCAGAACAATGCTCCAAGTTAACAAATGCAACTCTAAGTTTATAACCTTTTACATATACCTCTTGAGGGCTATGACAAATACTTACAATTCTGAAATAATTCTGTCTCCTACACCATCAGGCCATCATCACCAAAAGGAGAAAAACATACAGGCACAACAAATTTTATGGCAACAGTTCATAAAGCTGCCTGAATTTACCAGGAAGAAACAAGAATTTTAGGCAGCAGGAGTATAAACAAAGAATCCCATTTCCTTTAACTAAGGGGTTTTCAAAGAAACCACAGAAGGGAGCAATCATCCCAAGTAGCATCAACCCCAGCAGGGTCATAAAGAAAGACTCCTTACTCCTTTAAAGCACAGCCATGAGTGCAGCAGCAGTTAGTTATATTCTCAGCAACAAACAGAGACACACTACAGAGCCTACATAACTACAAATCCTTCTAGCCTGCCAGCAGGCTCATGCTGCAGTCTTTCCATATTCATCTTTCCATGTTCTCATTAACTTCACAATGGTACATCTGATATCAGGGGCAACATCAGTCCTCTGTAATTCATATAAAGGAACAAGTTCATCTGTGCATCCACTCAGCATATATATATATAGTATATATGTGTGTGTGTGTGTGTGTGTGTGTGTGTGTGTGTGTGTGTGTGTGTGTGTGTGTGTGTGTGTCAGACACACACACACACACACACACACACACACACACACACACACACACACACACACACACACACACACACACACACACACACACACAAATACGCAGACAAATTGCCCTCCACTGCTGTACAGAGCAAAGCAGAAAACAAAGAATCTGATACAATCTGCTCTCCATCACATATGTGCAAAACATTTGAATGAAAAACAAATCTTCTACTGAAAAATGATCTCCCTCGGAATCAGATACGTGCAAAACATCCAAATCCAAATTTCATGCTGAAAAACAAATGCGCTTCTCTGATTCTCTGACAGAGTGAGTTGTCAGTGAAAGACTGGAAGGCTCCTCTACTGAACAATGTTGTGGATAACAGATTTTTTATTTTAAGGCCAGGCCAGGTTCCCCATCCAGCACAGAGCCCTAGTCAGTTGACTAACTCACCTTGTGCTGGAATTAGCTCTGCTTTGCATAATTATGATCTGAACAGGCAGAAGTCCCATGTTCAGTCCCAATCACATCATTCAGTTTATATGAGCTAACAAAGACATAATCAAATCTACTTGCAGTACTTTAAGTAGGAATTAAAAATGGTTAAATCCTTGTTTGCGAGAGTGCAAGGCTCACCAAGTATGCCCTAAATGGAGATCTTTAATGAAGTGTTGAAACATTAGTGTTTAAAGAAAAAATTAAAGTCTCCCTATAATGATTATCACTGTCTTACTACTAAACCCCAGGAGTTAAGTCTCTAAACTTAGGTAAAGGCTGAGGATCATTCTCATTAGATCCATAAAAACAACCCACAATTGTAGGATTACTCCATGGATACACTTTAACAAGAAGCCAACAACCGTTGGAGTCTTTCAAAAAGGAATTGCATTGGCTTACATAACTGCCTCTGAATTAATATAGAAAAAAATCTTTTATTTTTATTAGGACGATTGGAAATCCTCCTACCTTTCCATTTCCTATGGAGTAGGTTCCAATAATATGCATGTTTGTCCCTTTTACAAAAACAGTATCATGCCTAAGTTTCACCCATAGGTCAATACATGCCTTTTGCTTTAAAACAGTTGACAGGCCCCTTACATTCTAAAAAGAATAGATCACCACTTGAGGATTCAGAAAGGATCATGACAGACCAGAGTGTATTTGAAACTTGCTGTTTCAAGATATATTTTCATTCTGCAGCATGCATATGCCTAGCCTAATCTATACTCTTCCAAGCTATTAAAGGTAAGAACAAATGGAATGCACACAATATTGACAATCAACAGGCAAAGCTATATTTCTTTAGCATGAAATACAAGTCAAATGCAGGGCAGAAACAGCAGCTTTGTAATGTGGGGTCACCAATTTTAAGAAGATCCCCTTAGGGTTATGCCTGTGTCTACAAACAACTAACAAAAGAATTAGGCACCTGTAAAATAATACCAGCCCTTAAAAGGAAAGCAAGTTTGGCAAAATACTACAACAGCAGAGATTACTGTCCCAGCAATAACCAAAAACAGGACAAAAACACTGTTGTGGCAGTATGATCATACATTAGGTTACAACAAGAAAGCATATTAAAGATTATAAATGAACAAGCCATTGATCTACGATTTAAAATGAAATATAGCAGTAAGCTTACATGTCTTAAACCATTTTACATACAAATCAAAAGTCAGCTTTAGGAAGGGAAAATAACCTGGGGGATGTCTCAGTTTATTTCTGATTTATGAGCAATGTAATCATCATAGACAAATACTGTTACTGACCTTAAGATAAATAAGATCTTGCCCCAAGTGAACTCCATATATGAAATGGTCCAAATATTCTTGAAAAAATGCAAAGAAAGAAAGAAAGAAAGAGAGTTAGGAATAAAATAGCAACATTGCATAAAAGAGGACAATGTAGTACGATGAGATATGCTAAGATCAATGTTATTATTAAAACACACACACATTCATTCACACACACACACACACACACACACACACACACACACACACACACACACACACACACACACACACACACACACACACAATGTAATAATCTAAACAGCCCCTTCAAAGAGGTGGACTATACAAAAGTGGTTTAAACAGTATGTTTTTTTTTCCATTTAAAAGTGATAACTTTGCAAAAGTAGCCACAGCAAGAAGGGCAATCATCCTGTTCTGTGACCTAGGTTCACATGTATATACTAGGCTAACGACCACAAGTTTTTTTTTTTAATCCAGCCATCCATTCCAAATGTATCCAAAAAATACGGTGACCTAGAGGTGTTTTTAAGGGTATATGTAAGCTAGGGCATGAGAAGGTCAGACATTTGCAGGTTGCCTTTATTACAGATATAGGTGACAGAACAGAGGTAAACATTTGATTTCCCATCTGCAGGTTCAGGTTATGCTTGAAAAGAAGCAGGTAGGAACTCTTTAGCACATTGATCGGTCCCTCCAACATGTCCTCTTTATGTCACAAAAAGGTTTAAGTCCCTGGATCAGATGGTTCTGATGCTATTTGTTTAAGGATATGCAAGAGATCCATCTGTGCAGGATCCTGGCATGCCTTGTATGCCTGAAATAGATCACCTCTCAACAGTCTGTAGTAGATGCAAGTATAGGGATAGGACTTTAAGGCAATCCACATAGCATATTTTTTGTGAGGAGCCTCTGTGGATGTTTCAGTTACTGCATGTTCCTGGTCAGGTACATACTGTAGGGGGCATTGTATTCATGTATGGGTCTGGTGAGAGCTGAGTACAGTGGAATGATGACTTTCTTGGACCTAGATGCCATACCCTTGCTTATATGTTGAACAATGTAGATTGATTTCCTTACTACCTTAGACACGTGCTGATCAAAAGCCAGGTTACTATCTACATATGTCCCCAAATCTCTGACCACTGGGTCTACTCTTAGGGTAGTATTCTCAATGAGGTGGTTCCCTCAAATGATACTATTATGCATTTCTTGGCACTGAGTTTTAAACTATGTCTATGGAACCAGTAATTTGTCTGTATTTGCCCTTCCTGGATAATATCTGTGTCTTGGGGTATTCTATGACTGTTCCCAGTTTGCAATCATTTGCAAACTTGGTTAGCCAGAGGCCTTTGATGTTGGCCTTGACGTCAGAGAAGTAGATGCAAACAAAAACAAAGGACCTAGCCCTGAGTAGATGCAAACAAAAACAAAGGACCTAGCCCTGAATGACTCTACTAGTGACTGGCTTCTTTGTGGAGGTGAACACCCTTGCCCTAACTTCCTGGGTCCTATCTGAGACACAGCTGGTAATCTGGCATGTAACATAGGGATTTGTGCCTAATTCCATGAGTTTGTTTACAGTTCCTGAGTAGGGTATTGTGTCAATGCCTTGGCCAGGTCAAGGTAGGCAGTATGCACCATTTTGCTATCATTTGGTGCCTTGGTGATATTCTCGAAGAAGTTTACCAGACTAAGTAGGCATGATCTTCGTTGACAAAACCAATATGGTTTGGATCCAGTGTCTGGAAGTTTTCCATGTCATTATTAATCTTTTCCATGATCATTTTTTCTCTGACTTTGTATATGAGACTAGTCAGACTAATGGGTCTGTAGTTTCTGTGGTTCATAGTAGGCCCACACATATGCAGAGGGATCACTGTTGCAGTTCTCCATTCATATGGCATGAAACCTGACTGGAGGGTATGGTAAAATAATGACTCCAGGGGTCCTGATAGGTCATGTTTCATGATATTTAGTTGACATCCTGAGATATTATGAAGGCCCATTTATGCAGGGTTCTTGGCACTGGAGAGTGCTTTTAGGACCTGTTCCCTAGTGATGATTGGAGAGGCTATGATCAGTGCTATTTCTTAAGGGATGACTGGAGGGAGGAGGGTAAAACTGGAGATTAAATTTACAGAGAGTAGATTTGCAATATCTTCCAGCTCCATATAGGTGGTTCTATTCACAATTACCTCTGCACATTGTTGCATACAGCCTACGAGATTATGGAAATAGCTAAAGAAAGCCTTGTGGTTGCCTTTGTACTGGGAGGCTATTTTTACCTCAAAACTGGCCTTGGTAGACCTGATTTGCCGTTTAAGTTGTTTGTTTAGATTGATGAGTTTTTTATGCTGGTGGGCATTGCATTTTGTGACTTTTGGTATGACTTGCTTCCTTATGTTGTACACTCTATTGATATTTAGATTACACCATGTTGGCTTGTTTTTTTGTATTTGTTATGAGGTTATTTCTGGTAGGCACAACTGTCAATATACATCTGTGAACCATTCTACATAGGCAACTGCATTCTCAGTGTTTGGGGGGGTGAAATTGTGTCAGGCTGCCACTTAATAATAGGAATTTTTCCTTAGTATAGTTCTTAAATGCTACAAGGCTAGCTGGGATCACAAGTTTTATTTTTATTTCAAAGGAGAGATCTTTATGGTCTGACCTTACCAACCAGGACATTACACTAGGGTAGTGTAGTGTTTTCCCATGTTAATGAGGGCCAGGTTCAGTATGTTTCCTCCCCTAGTGGGCATGTGATCTGGTCCAGGGTTTTAGGAGATATATATATGTATATATATATATATATATATATATATATATATATATATGTATATATATACTGAGTGGATGCACAGTTGAACTTGTTCCTTTATTTCAGTTGTAAGAGGTTGACATTCCCCCCTGATATGAGATGTAACATTGTTAGTTACAAACTCCAGGAATCACTGGGTCTGCAGGTTTGGGGTCCTGTATCATTCCTGTTTTGTATTACGGTAGATATTTCACCCATGAATATCGTATTGGGTTGAATGATGAGTTTCTCCAGTAAGTTTAAAAATGAGTTATGTTTTTCCTAACTAATAGAGGGGGGTCTATAGCTAGCAAGGATATGGTATGGGATCTTACCAGTGGTAATTTGAAAGTGAAGCTCAAGCTCATCATCCTGTTTGACCAGCCTTAAGTCGACCTTGTTACTGAGGTCGATTAAGATACCGCCACCTTTACTCCCAGCCTGTACAGTAGCTGGCCTAAATGTTTGGAAGGCATTGTAGACTTGCATTGCTGGGTTGCTCTCTACAGCTTTAAGCCATGTCTCAGTAACTGCACAGATATCTGCCTTCTCCATGATGAGGAGAGCTTGAAGGGAGTGGTGTCTTGTTTAGTCTCCTGGTATTGAGCAGTAACACTTTTAGATTCCCTTGGGCTTGTTTTGCTATACTGGAAAATGTGTCACTTTGGCATTGCCTAAAAAAGACACTATGAGAGAGAACGACCTTTTAGCTAATATGTGAAAGCCAAGAGGGGACAGGTGCAGACCTTCCTTGACAAAGCAATGTGGTCTGTTGACCATATACTCTCATGCTGACAAATATTGCACCTCCCTTGGAATGACACTAGAAGCTAAGCCAATCGTTAAAGTCAATGTTTTCCATCCATGTTGGCATCATCCTTGATGAAGATAGAACACTGCTTAGTTCTAGGCTAATACCATCTCAGGACATATAGTCAGAGAGCTCCATAATGTCTGTCTTCATATAGTTCAGGGAGGTACATCTCAGGTCATTTACACCCACATGGACTATGACAGAGTTATACTGGAACCTGTAGTCCAATTACCTGAGTGTATGCATGATCTGACAGATCCAGGCCAGTGATAGACAACTAATTGTAACGTTCTCCTTATATAGCATGGTCACTGGGACATTTGTGTGTCTGACAGTGGAGTCCGCTATGACCAAAATATTGATTTTTGGTGTTTTGCCTTATTGACTTTGAAGTTGAGGCTCCATGTGGTGAGGTATTATGTGTTATAGTGGGTGTTGTTTTGGTGAAGAACATTTGGGGCTGCTGAAGATATTTGTTGTAGGTCAAATGTCTGGGAGAGCTTTGGAGTTTGAGAAGATAATTTTTAAAGGAAATATATTTTTATTAAAGTACAATAACTAATTTTCTGGTTGTCTCACTTGTGCAATAGCTCACATAATGCTTATTACTTTTATGCAATAACTTGAAATACAAGCTACATTCCATGCAATGGACACAATGGCCTCTGGTCTACCATTGCTTAAAGCCTCTAAGTACAATATCTACTTTGCAATACTAAGTGCTGGTATAGATAGACATATAAACATGGTAATTATGTCCCAGTGTCATGTTAATGTTAATGTGATATATATACTCTGTAGTTCTGTTTTTGTATCAATAGAGTCTGTAGTTCTGTTTTTATATTTATATTGTTATATTTTTATGTGTTATTTGCCTGTATATTGAGCTTGAAGCTAAATGACAATAAAGTTTACTTTGACTTTGACTTTAAGAGCCTCAGCATATGTGGATGTGAGTGCTTGATTCATACTATGTGTGGTATGTGCATTTCTAACAACCTGTTTGATATTATGTATGCTTGTGTGAGAATGTTGCCTCCAGTGACATTGTGTAAATACATCTCTCACATACTTTATTAGATTGTCTGTGAATAAGCTGGCTGTCAGTAAACATAAGGCAATTGCTAGGTTATCTCAGAATGCCCATATCCATTAAGCTGACAGTGGAGATACCAGGGAAGTTCATGTCCATTGTTTCTGGACCTATTTGGGAAGTCAGTAAGTTATTGCAGGAATGAAGTTTGTAACAAAGTATCTACCCCTAAGCACGAGGGGCAGAGCTTGCCCATGCACAAACTAGTTTCTCTTCATGCACCAGAGTAAAATGGGAGTCTTCCTTGGCCAAAAGTGCAGGAATGCAACAATTAAATACCAGTAATAAATGCAAAGTAGCAAATTGAGACGTTTGGTAAAAGTGGAGATCTCAACAATCAGCAAACTGCACAATATTAGGGGCCTTTAAAATGATTAAAAATGAAAATCAGCAAAATACAAGCGACTAGCTTTTACAAGTAGTTCTAATCTTATGTCAATAGAAGTGCAGTATACTATACAAATTATCTATTATCTTGCAGGAATTCACAATCTTTTGACAATAGCAAATGAAGCTATAAGACTAAGCTCTCAGAAAAAAATAAATGCAAACAGATACATGATTTGAGTAAAACGGTGAAAAGCAGAAAAGTACAAAAAAGCAGTATCACCACATGGGTCACTGTAAGTGCAACTTAACTGTAAAACTACCAAATATCCTCAGGAGAAGAAGAAAGATTGGAAGTATAAAAATCTTCCTTTGAGTCTTCCCTTCTGTAACTTTTATCACAGCTTCAAATCTATTGCTGGATAGCATAGCAGCATGAAAAAGGGAGTGTTTAGATTTAGTTTTAGTAAATGAAAGGAACATTGCAGGAGAGGCTGTCTGTTTCTCCCCAAGAGGTGATTTCCCAGAGAGGATGTACTGGGCTGGGTGGTACAAATCCCTTCTCTGACAGCCTATTCAATATCAATTTCTGATCCCCAGCTGTTTATGATCAAGGAAGATTGCATGGATATGGTGTTAATAAAAATGTCTACATCCTCCCATGTCTCAAAAACTGCCTCTTGCTAGCAATAGTAATATGAAGTGTAAAAGGGAATCAGAGCTGACAGGTAGCACCCACGTTCAGTAGTATCTTAATATAAGGTATCACAACTTTGCATTTTTGAAACAAGATGTTATTATAATCTGGCAATGTATATACTGAGATACCTGCAATAATAAATCCATCATCTTAGTCCCTGTACATTTAAAAAACAAGCTCTCTGTCAAAATAATCAACAAATACACAATTAAATATTTAGGCACATTGAGCAGTTTCATTGTTTGTGGTTATTTTATGTGATCTTTCAATAGATATTGGAATATTTAGTTTAAGTAAACTCTTGACTTCCAACTTAATAAAGTTGACCAAGTCATTACCTTCTTTCATCTCTGGTTATCTAATGGAATGTAGGTTGTTTTTTCGAATCCTATTTTCTAAATCATTGACTTTCATTTCCATTTAATGTGCCTTTAATTGTAAATCCCTGATCTGGATGGAATGAAGCATAGTAGTCTCCTTTTGTGCAGCTATTTTCACCTGTGGCTTTTCTAGTGTTGAGATGGTTTGATGTTGATATTGCTTCAAGACTGAAGGCAAGAGCAGTCACCACCCTCCACAGAGCCACATGTAATGATTTCAAGTTAGGAGTGAATAGCAGCTTTTAAAATTAAAAAAAAAAAAAAAAAAAAAAAAAAAGATGATTGCGACCAATAATCTTTGCAATCACACTAGTATAATGCTTTCCCTGTCAGAGTAGGTACCAAAAATTGCATGCATTCCCAGGTGCACTCCCTGTTGCGTCTTTCGGCTTTTCCCGGTTAGGGGTCGCCACAGAGGAACTCCGGTCCGCTAATGATTGGCAGTAGATTTTTACGTGCCAAGTTGCCAGCCCTGATGCACAACCTTCAATGAAGGTACACCCAGTCATGCTTGTCTCCACACAGAAGACCCTTTAGCTGAGAATCGAACATGACAACGTCTTACTGTGAGGCGACAATGCTACCGCAGCACCACCACCGAGGATGTGCACTCCCTAAGAATGTTTATTTACTTTACGACTTGTGCCTCATCTTGTTGAGTTCTGCATTGACAATGACAAATCATAATGGTCTCTCTGACAATTTATAATCTACTTTTGTGAATTTTGTTTGTGTTAGATGGATTATGTGTCTTTTTTGTTTTCCTTGGAACCTGTCTTTCCATAGTTTCAGTTTATACTAAGACAAAAAAAAATATATATATATATATATATATATATATATATATATATATACACTAAGACAAAAACAGGTGCATGAACCACTGAAGTGCTCTGGAGCTGTAACGCATCAAAGACAAAACACTCCAACACTCCAAAACTAAAGTTTCAAGTGTAATTCCTTTAATTCCTTGAATATCTCGAAAAAAAGGAAATAAACAACCAAAATAGTGAAAACAGCCTCCAACCAACATAACCATCACAGAACAGTTTCACAAAAAAAAGCATCATCAGTGCAAAGGCATGCAATTTCCTATAAATTTAAATAAACTCCATTTAAAGAGACATGCCCCTATTTCATGAGTTACACCAATTCCAAATAGATAGTGAATATGCATACTTAAATACACCCATACCTGCATAAATATATAATCAACAAGTACATGTGCATCACAATTCATACTATAAATATTTTTTCAACTCACAAATTAATGCACATATTTAAAAAACACAAATATATATGGCCATTCAAATATACACATATATACATATTTATATGAACATGCATGTGTATGTAAATGCAAAAACATGCATATATTCATAAGTATGTGCATGAATACACATATACACATAAAAAATTCTTACTTCTTAATACATGCACATGTACATCACCATATTATATAAAAAATTAGTTACTAGTGTTCATTCAAACCTGGCTTATATATAGACCCAAGATTCACGATCCACATTTTCTCTTTACAGTCTAACAACATATGTTTGTAAGAATTAGTGAAACCCTTGCCCCTAATGTATTCTAATCCTACAAAAATAAAGTGCACTGAAGGATGTGACATCTTATGTTTATAAAGGGCACCTCTGGGATGCTGACAATTTATATCACTTAGATATACAGCAATCCTATTTTTAAAAGCCATAGAGGTTTGGCTAACATAGAATGCACCACATTGGCAAATGGTCATATATACCACCCATTCAGTACTGCAGGTAATTAGTTGTCTAATGAAGTATACTTTGGAAGTGTTAACAAAGGTAAAAGACTTGGTGGAAGGTACCACCTTACAATAAACAATTACTGCATGTGGTACTCCCCACTGGCATATTGCCATCTAAATCCTGTTTATTATACCTCCATCTTTTAAACCACTACAAATGTTCCTGTATATTCCTGCCTCTCTGGTAACCAAATTCACAATAATCACCCAAAAATTAGGCAAAAAAATCATCCATCTTGAGTATATACTAAACCCTATTCAGGACTTCCCTAATCTTAAAACGATTACTACCATAGGTAGTAATAAACCTGATATTACCGGGATTCCTCCTAGCCCTATCCATATCATAGCCTGAATTCAAAAGGTCCTCCCTTTTAACTTGACTAGCTGCTGCACCAGCTGGTTTAACTAAGGTTTCTCTATAACCCCATAGTTTAAACCTCTCTTCCATTTTATCTTTTTCAAATTGAAAATCACTGTCCTCACTACAGATATGTGGGAGCCTCAGGAATTGGGCTTTCAGAATATTCAGAACTATGTCTAACATGGCAACTATCAGCCATAAGTAAGGAATTCTTTGTGAAGGGTTTACAATAATGTGTGGTAGCCATGGTGCCATCAATAAACGTTTTAACACTGACATCCAGCAAGTCAATAGTGAACAATTCTAGTTTACCCACAAAATGGATGTCAAATTCATTAGCATTCAAATAACCTATAAAGGAGTTCCACTGATATATATTACCAGACCAAATGCACCGACAATCATCCAAAAATCTTCTCCACATGACCAATTCTCTTCTGAAGGGGTTAGAATCATCATAAATCGGGTGTGTTCTAAATAACCCATGAAGAGGTCTGCATAAATAGTTGCAAAAGTTGTACCCATGGCTGTACCTTTAGTTTGCAAATAACACTCATTGCCAAAGTAAAACAGATTACTTTCTAATACCAATCTAGTCAGCTTTAATATAAACTCACCCCGGGATTCATGAAGCTCGGCGCAAGGCCGGCGTAAGGCTTGCGCCGGCGGTGCATTGCATAGTCATGGCGCCATATGCATATTAATGAGAGTGCACCGTAACCACAGGCATGTGCGTGGTGTAATGTGAGCGAGCCCAAGTAGGATGCGTCAGTAGGCGTGTTTAAGCAGGTAGGCGAAGAGCAACCTAACGTGCTGTCTGCCATAGTCCGCCCAGAATAGAAATGGCTGCAGCCATGGCCCGTGCAGAATGAAATGTCCGCAGAGTATGCAACAAAGTACCCGTCCCAACTAAACAGAGAAGCAAATAAAACCCATGCAGCCCGAAATGTACCTGTCCAAGGAACAAAGGATACGCTGTAATACCGTGTCCGTACATAAGTGCAATGTACTGTGAGTGTGCATAGTCAGAGAAGGTGTATAGCAGCATGTCAGCACGCACCGACACAGGAGTAGCGACTAAGGTCACCAACCGTCCCACCTTTGCGAGGGCAGTCCCTGTATTGGCATGTGTTCGAAATAAAGCATTAAAACGGAAGTGTGCTAAGAGTGTAGGTCATAATGATTTCCCGTATTTAATGTAATTGTAGCCTGAATCGGTTATCTCCGTAATCGAAATACCTCAATGTCCCAAGAAACAGAATTAGATACCAAACTGCCACAACAATTACCTCTTACTTAGGCAAATAAGGAAGTTCTATGCTATATAGTGACCGTATTACGTGTCGGGCTGTGAAGTCAGATGTGACTCCCTGCACATACAGGTGGTCAATGTGAAGTCCCACAGAAGGACGATAGCAAAGTGAGTGATGAATGAAAGGCGGCCGACAAACCCTGTCCGCTGATCCCTGGTAGTCACCCCTGTGCTGTGGGGAGAGCCACCTATACGTTGTAGAGGGGTGACCTACTACCCCTCGACAGGTATGACTTTGCATTATGTACCAGTCAGCTGTGGGACATGTCCTGACAGCAGATATGCATATCCGGAGGCCCCTGCGAAGGATATCTGTGTCAGATGTCCGTCCCAATATGGCATCTGTTCTGCAAGCATCTACAAACAATGTTACCCATAACACACGCGTGTGCCTGTACCGTGGAAATGTAGATGTATGACAGGGTGCACCCACGGAATGGCACCATGGGACACCACCTGTGACAGGCAGTTGGTTCTGGGAAAATGCCCGGGGGGGCCCGCCCCCAAAG